>NC_043003.1:80700894-80793394 GCF_006345805.1 Octopus sinensis | reverse complement strand
CCTTCATGAAATTCTTTATTAAACCATGAAGAAGAGGAAGAAGCACCTTCATGTCCAACAGAGGGTTTTCTTGGACATTGTGTTCACCAGGTACGAAAGTGTTCCTAGTTCCCTTAGTTCTGCTTGTAGTGCTTGGACACAGCGCGACTCTCCCAGAGACAGACAAAGCAACATTACTTTGTGAAGCCCGCTTGCATACCCATAAGTAGCCCAATGACATTGAAATACACGCAGAGGCTCCACTGATACCAGTTGTAATTCACAGCTTCCAAAACTAGCTCCATAATGTCATACGAATTCTTCAAATGGACTGAGTAAGCAATGGGAATACTGGGCAATTTATTCCCATTGTGCAGAAGCACAGCCTTCAGATATTACTTGGAAGAGTCTATGAAAAGATGCCAGTCTGAGGGATTATTATTATTATTATTATTATTATTATTATTATTATTATTATTATTATTATTATTATTATTAATAATAATAATAATAATAATAATAATAATAGTAATAATAATAAAGCCGTACATAGTCTTAATTGAGAAAGAAAACAAACGATGCTGGATCATAGATATAGCATGCCAGCTGACAACAAGGTATGCATTAAGGAAGAAAGAAAAGTCGAGAGATATGACAGGTTAGCTTGGGAAGTTTCGCAGTTGTGGTCGATGAAAAAGGTAGCAGTAGTACCAATAATTGTTGGAGCCCTGGGAACAGTGAGCAAAATTCTCGAGAAGTATGTGGAAAAAATAGGGGCTGCAATAAGAGTGGAGTACTTGCGGAAAACAGCAATGCTTGGAACAGCTCGAATACTCCGTAAAGTACTCGAAAAATAAGAGGTGTTACCTTAGTTCACTGGTAGTGAACAGCTGACACTGTAGTACATCTCCAGCGTTAGAAGCTGTGCAAAGGCAATTATATTAATAATAAAAAGAACAACAACAACATCGAAAAATACCTTAGGAATGAGAACCCAGGTTCGAAATTTCCCCAAGACACCTGAAGAAGGCTGGAGGGTATATCAGCCGAAAGGTTGTGCTAACAACAAACAAGATGAGCACACATATCTGTCAAATGTAAATAATGTAAATAATGTACATCATTCCTCATCTCTGAAATGTAGAATTGTAATATTCTATTCCATATCATAGCGGTAACTCTTTCAAGGAACGTTATTCTGGTGAGAAGAGCCCTTCAATAAACACATGTGGATTACAAAAGCATGAATGTGCTGCTTCCGTATGGCCGCAGTCCATTTACTTAAACAAGCAAACAAATAAAAGAATACTCGTTTTAATTCAAGATTCAATTACTTTGTTCTTGATTTTTAATAAGATGTTGGATAGCCTTTAATAACTGAAGATTCGTTTAAATATCTGCTAAACTAACGCCTCCTCTTCCTCCGAGAGATATATTATGGATTAATATTGTAAATATTTATTTTCTGAAGATATATTGTTGGTAAAATAGAAAACATAACACTGATATTGAAGTTTATATATTATATTAACAGTTAGAACTTCAATCGCAGCCAATATAACATTGTATTTCAAAAGCATCACCATGTTTCGATTCTTTAAGGAACAACAGTTTTGATAGAAGGTGTTCATTAAAGGTTACAATAGGAGAAAGCTGAACGTTTGAAACCGAAAATGGAAAATGGAGCGCGTAAATTATAGGAAAACAATATGGTCTTTACAAAATTGATTGAGTGGGGACGAAGATAGCTAGTAATGAATATATATGAGCATGCCATCGTAACGTATATACTGTAGATTTACATAGAACACCGTTTGGATTCTGTTCCTAAATTATTAAGATAAATCAGAAATGTTTGCTCCTTAGTCTATAAATCCATAATGAGATTTTTCAAATTCATAGGCATCGGTGTGCTTTGTTCTATAATGAAGGAAATCAAACAACGTGGTCTTCTTCCATTTATAATGTAATTCACAATAACATACAATAGTACATATCAAAGGTCACGTGATTTTTTTTTATGCAGGCGGTATTGGATAATAATTACTCGTGCACACAAGATTGATTCTCTTCGTATAATATTCAAATTCTAAAATTGAAATTCATAATTTGTGTTGCATAATAAATGAGAATATTTCCATATCATATCTTCACATTCAATCTTGAACAAATTCAGTAATATCAGTTATTGTAGAAAGTAGTGGCTTGGTAATAAAATATTTAAGAAAAGTAGGCTGGTCCATTATATTTATTACAATGAAACAGAATTTCCTACGGATACAAGACTGATCAAAATAAATATACATTTGCACACCGAACAATGTTAGAAAAAGCCATACATTTTAGTGACGCATTTAAGGGTAACACCTAAATAGGATGTTGCAAATATATTCACACAATATCGCTGAAAATATGAAATTACCTATAGAACTTTAGCTATGACATGTCAGAGCCAGAATTATTTAATTAAAGCGTGCTATATCTAGAATGTCACTGGCTTATTCGACCCAAATCGTTTTTATAAGTGTTTCTCCGCAATTTAGATTTTGCCCATCTACTCAGGAACGCACATTTTATTTATCGTGCTTATTTGCTTTTCCATGACTAGATAATATAAGACAACATCACTCGAGATTTGCCAGCCTCCGGAGAGGTATTTAATTTTGGATTTTTTTTTGTGCTCCTCGTTAATTAGTCAACTCCAGTGCCCTCGTTTAGAATGACAGGGCACTACATTTTACCTTAGAACGCACAAAACCGGAACCGATGCTGCAAAGTATACCATCTAGCAAGTGCGCTACACTTAGCTCGGGTACTGTGTTGATCGGCCCCAGTGGGGAGAAATACAAAGATGATATCAGCGAGATTTTAACCCAGAATGTTGAGAGTCAATACACAAATGTTTTTTACAATCCAATGTAGGATTTCAAGCTGTTGCACTGAACATAAAAATTCACTTCACTTTTTATTAGCATTACTAATCCTCCTACTGAACTTGAATGAAGTTTTCCAATGACGAATAGTGGATGACACTAATAACAGATAAAATGGTATATAAAATATGTTTGTCTTGGTTCCCGACACAAGTCCAATTTTTATCTTATAGATAATAATGGTGTAGTTGAAAGCAAACACAGGTATACATGACAGTCTATAAAAGTGTACTCAGTTTTTAATAGTTCTATGTACAAAATATATATATATATTTTTATCTAAAGAAAATCCAGATATGTATTGTGTGGACTCAAAATTGGCTAGTATCACTCTTTTGAAGGTATACATAACTGGTTAAAATAAAACTTCATGTGAACAAATTAAATTAATAATAACATCAATTATTGCTAATAACAACAATTACTATTAATAATTAGATAGTTGCTGATTTTTAGAATACTTTATATAGCTGAATCGCAGTTACTGAACTCAACTGCACAGAGACGAAATAAAGACTGCAAACCTTAGAGTCACGGAAATTAAAAAGAAATATAAAAAAATTAATATATCAATATAGGTAGGATTAACATGTCACTATGATGCTCTTAGATCGAACGTTAATCAACAAAATAAGACTATATCAAATGCACTTGATCTTTCCGCAGTTTAAAGAAAAGAAATAGAAATATTGATGGGCAAATCATATTGATGTAATTGATATTATAGTAAAATAAACAAGCACATAAAATATTCAAAGACAAAAATACATTTCGCAGCAATGTGTATAAAAGAAATGCTGGCGGTACGTCTGTTACCCATACATCGCTATATTCTATAGAATATTGGTGTAAATATTTGCTTTGAATATACATAGGATTAAAATGTCCATGTCAGCGAGTGGGAGTTGCTTTTTTTTTCTTCTGCAGCAACATAATTATCTTACGGATTAACTTAAGTGAAAGTGGATTTACGCATCTATAAAGGCATGGAGATATCAATGACAACACAGAATGATAATAGAAGTTTGCAATATGATTGAAAAGAATAAAACTAGGAAGAGAAATTGATTCACGAAGTAACCACACCTTTATTGATTCCTTTAGCTTTCTTGAAAAAAGTATTTGCAAAACCTATATACTCAAGATGAGCAGTAATGTATGCTATCGTCTTACAGTAATATCAACATCAAATACCAATAACTACACCATAGATATTTAATTATAATATATACATACATAAAGAAAATCACAATGAGATAAGATCATCTTCTTATTGTTTTAAACCAGGTCACTGACGTTCAAGTAAACCTATGATCACAATTGTTCAAGTCGTTATATTCATGTCTTTTTATTGAGACATAAAAGATCGATGACTGCATTGTCTGATGATTCCGTCCTCACCAAAGGTGGTAGGATACAACTCAAGAAAGATTTCAGTTGCCATTTTAGTATATAAGGAACTATGTAGAAGCATTATTTTCTAATTCTCTTTCGTCAAAATGCTTTGGATTTTATGGAAGTTAGATTAGCATGTCGCCCTCTTGTCTTAATTTGCCTATTAATGAATGTAACTGCGTAAATAACCAACACAATAGATTCTTTGATTAAGTTCTGATTTACAGATAAATTCGATTTTTGTTCCCATGAAGAACAATTTTAACTATAAGGGAAGGGAAAAATGCTATTATTCTCCGGTTTATTTCACATGTGAAATTTTCTCTTCTTTCATATTGTTGTATAGCTGGTCTAAGCATTGACTCAACAAGACACGGTAAATAGGTAATCAACGGAAGGATGAGGTGGACCTTACATATACAGTGACCACAATAGACTATACTGCCATTAATTTCAGAACCACACTTGGCACTCATGAGAGCGGTCGCATATTTCAGATTATATTCATAGGTCAATAAACACTATATGACATTTAATCCAGCGTCCAGTGGTAGTGCCTATTACAATATAGTGTTTACGTACTTTGATACATGGCGTTGATACAGATTATTTACTATTATCCCTCATAGTCTGCTGAACAAAATAGTCAGGCATCGCATTATACACAATCGGATCTCATGATAGAAGAGGACATTGTCTTAGCAGTAGATAATTATAACTTACTTGTTTCTTCGTATTAACAAAAAAGGCAAAATCTGTCCGATCACCTGATTTAAACGCAGTAATCCATCGGTTAGAAATTGCTGTAGGTGAATCGCGCCAAGACCTGGTTCTAAGTACATTAGCAACGTGATATTTATCTGAATTTTTACTGTATCTACAAAAATTAACAACTTGGTTGACAGCAGCGGAAATTATAAGTAGCAACATTGGGAGTAGAATTAGAGAAAAAAAAATACGGAAAATGTTTATAGAACGTGTCGGCACCTTTAGATGATTACATTGATTTACTGAGATATTTTTTGAAGGCTTATGCGTTTGCATACACAGAATACAGATAAAATTATACAGCACATTGTGTATTCAATCGCAGCCGGTACTTATACAAAGCCAATACTTACTACCAAAATAAATGAATTAACACTTCACACAGCGTATATAAACGATGAAACACAAGCAAACCAGAAGCACAGCAAGGGAAATCATGAAACAGTATAAAAAGAGGTGTGATAAGGCAAAATTCTAAATATTTAAAGCTCGTATACACACATCCTCAACGAATTCTGAGATGAACCTTGATTCAAAAGAAGTGTTTATAGGAATTTTGGAAACATGATGATAATGATGATAATGATGATGATAATGATAATGATAATTATGATAATGATGATATTTATGATGATGATGATGTTGAGGAGGAGGAAGACGTAGTGGTGGTGAGGCAGGTGGTGGAGGAGGAGGAGGTGGATCACGACGACGACGAGGTTGATGGTGATAATGATGTGATGATGACGATGATGACAACAGGGAAATGAACGGTGATGACGTCAATGAAAAGGTTTGGGGGAAACGATTTGAAGTATCAAGTCCACTATTATTAAGACAAAACTTTAACAAAATCATAATAGTGTCACCAATTTACATTGGGAAAATTGGAAATGTGAGAAAGTATTTCAGTGCCAGAGAGATAAAACTTCATATTAAAATTGCGGGTGAATATACTAGAGAGAACCGGTTTATCGGATTATGTAAAAAAAATTCATAGTAAAAAAAAGATGCGGAGAGTAAAAGCATATCTTATGCAATGGAGGATGCAAAATGCTCTTCATTCTAAACAGCAAATACAAGGAGCACAAGAAGGATGCTGAATGGTTGCAAGAACTGAAACAAACAGTGGTCTCTCCAAAACAGGCAAGACTAGTCATTTTAGTTATGTAAGTGAAGGAAATCAGCAAAACAAGAAAACGAGCAACTGGAACGCCCTAGGAGCAAATGGATTTGAAGGCAAGTGGATCAAAGGATTTAGTGAATGTCAAGTACAAATAACTGCACAGCTCAACACCTTGTTAAATGCCAAGCAAGTAACACCAGAGTTGTTGAGTATGGGTAGGACAGTTTTGTGCTTGAAAAACATCGAAAGAGGCAATACGGTAGACAATTACAGGCCGATATCCTGCTAGCCAATTAAGTGGACATTATTGACTGGAATACTCGCAGAGTCAAAGTACGGTCATTTGCAAAAAAAATGGATCCCTTCTGCATGAGCAGAACATTTTCAAGCGTAAGTGCAGAGGTACTAAGTATCAACTCCTCGTAGACAAAACTCTACTTAGAGACTGCAAGAGGAGGAAAACTAACTTAGCCATTTCATGGATCGATTATCGAAAGGCGCACGATATGATCCCACATTCTTGGATTATGGAGTGCACGAAACTATTTGGTATTGCATAGAATGTTGAGCAATTGCTTGGAAAATCTATGGTGAAGTGGATGACATAACTGACAGCATATGGAAGAAGTTTAGGGACAATGGAGATCATGAGAGGTATCTTCGAAGGGTCTGCCTTTTCCCACTGGTCTTTGTATTGTGCATGATAACACTAGCACAGATTGTAAGGAAAGCATATGCATTCAGACGCCGCCAACTAAAAGTCAACCACTTGGATGACCTCAAAGTTTATGGTAAATATGAATACCAAGTCAGTTCCCTCGTTGATATTGTGTATACTTTAAGTGCTGATATCAGAATGGATCCACCAAAAACAAAACGAAAAAACCATAAACAGATATCCATCGGTTCGTGTGTTGAAACATATTCTGTTGTGTCTGAGGAGAGTCATTCTCTTTTAGTGCCTTATCATTTAACACACTCACCGGTAACTCGGTGTTTCTCCATGTCTTGCTAGCTTGGCTAAAGCTTATTATATTTCGTTTTTGGATTTGGTTTGCAAGATTTTTTATATGTGTACGTGTCTTGAATAACTCTCCCCAAATACAACAGAATATACTTCAACACACGAACTCATATAAAGAATCTTGTAAACCAAATCCAAAAACGAAATATAATAAGCTTTTGCCAAGATAGCAAAACATTGAGAAACACCGTGTTACCGGTGAGTGTGTTAAATAATAAGGCACTAAAAGAGAATGACCCTCCCCAGACACAACAGAAGATATCCATGAAATCTATGAAATCGCTACTTTATTATCTATTCACACTACTATGCAACACTCCTACAAAAACGTACGTGAATAATCTCATTCAGTAAATACCTAATAAAATAAAGAAGGCCCACAACATGTGCCATAGATGTCCGACACACAGCAGGAGAACTCTACGTGCACTGCACAAAAAAACACACAATACAGAAACTAGTACGACAAAAGACTGAAACCTAACCCACATAACAAAAGAAACTGACGCAATACAATATTCTCCAACGAATAAACGAAAAGAACTCGAACACACACACACCACCACGAGCATATAAATGCAGGAAGTGATACAATAGAAAGTTACTTGAAACTATCAAATGTCGAAAAATAATTGCGCTGATAATAATGAAAGATTTCCTCCAATGCACCCAATTTGCAGCAGACATGAATGTTGCACGGCTAAAATTTCGGAATGGCTGGACGGCTTCCTTCTCCCCGTGGCAAAACAATCAAGTTCTTATATTCGGGATACCTTTGATTTTGTATCTAAAAGCAACAACTTTTTCAAGCACAGAGGCCGTATAGAGACCTGTCTTTTTGGTAACCATGGATGTTTCTTCATTATATCCCAATATTAACCACAATGAAGGGGTAGAAGCATGCATGGATGCCTTCGAAAAGCGGTCAAACAAAAATATTCCATCAAATTTTCTCTGCAGATTATTGTGGTTTGTGTTAGAAAGTAACACAAGGAGGTTTAGACAAATATATTACCACCAGACGAAGGGTTGCACCATGGGTGCCACCATGGCAGTTAATTTCGCTAATGTCTTCAAGACGAAATTTGAGACACAGTTATTGAAGACATACAAAACCCTTCATGGTCATGAACCAATACTCTGGTTGCGGTTCATTGACGATGTATTTTTGTCTTGGAAGGATCACAGGATAGTTTAATGGACTTCTTGCATTTCTGTGATTGTTATGCTAGAAACTATGGCTTTAGGTCCAACATAAAATTTACGTCTAGTTTTTCAAAAACTGGCGTTGAATTTTTGGACACAAAAGTCAAGTTTTTTGGAGGCAGAATAGTGACAGAGTTATTTTGCAAACCCATGTCACCCCACATTTATCTCCCCCGACGCTCCAATCATCCACATCATCTTATTTTTGAGGATAAAACGGTTTTGTACTGACGTAGGGGATTACTGGAAACATGCAAATGCTTTTGTATGTCATTATGTCAAATGCGTTACACTGAATCACGATTAAATTAAATAGCAAATGAAATAGCTAAGATTAGCAAAGATAGTCAAACCTAGACGCATAATTTTAGCAAACACAATACAATGGATGACAGAATTCCTTTAGTGATTAACTGGCACCGACATTTCGCTGGCATTTCAAAAGTGTTGCATGAAAGTTAACAGCATGTGGCGAAAAAATATCCTCGTTTCAAACAAATATTTCCTGAGCCGCCTATTGTAGCCTTTAGACTGAATAAGAATATAAGAGAATTATTGACCTTTATATCTGACTCCAAGTAAACGAACATTGGAGTATCTACACGCTGTAGCTTAAAGAACAGTTGCAAGGGAGGCAAGCCCTGTTCATTGTGCAACAACATGACTGAAGTAAATTCCATCAGAAATCATAACAGAAATATTATGATTTATAGAGAAGGTGGAAGATTCCTATTTGGTGTATGCTGCAGGATGCACCGAATGCACGAAACACTGCTTAATTTATGTTGGTTGTACAACAGAACAATTAAACAAAAGGTTTAATGGGCACAGATTCGACGTCAGGCACAATAACAGCAGTTCGACAGAACTTGCTGAATATTTCGTTTCAAGCAATTGTCATTTGTTTCAAGCGGCTGCAATGGTAATTTTTTAAGAAATAATAAAATCATAAGAAAATATAAATTTGTTCGATTTTTCTTACAAACTAAGAGAAAAGAGAGCGCATTGCATGTCAGATATTGTTGTTGTTGACACAGGAAGAACGTATGTGTTGTAGCTATCATGACATGCAGAATTGGTATCAGAATGAAATTATGATGCTGACCTTAATTATGAAATTTTCAATGCTGGCATAAAAAGGTTGGCGTGGTGATGATAATTCTTTATTTGTGCTAAAGTATTTGAAATTAAACTTGGAAGTGCATTTCTTAATTTAGGTGTGGGTTCTGTGCAATATCACCATTTACTCGACTTAGAAAAGATAATCCAGAATTTTGCCGACACAATTTAGAGACGTATAAAAATCGGTTTAATGGAAGGGTAGTCAGTGTTACAAACCACGCAAACCACGAACTGTGGTCAGATAGACAGCATAATTAAACCTATTCCAACCTCAAGTCCATGTAACAAGGAATTATTAATGAATAATAAAGAAACGCAATTCTATGTGGAGATTCATAATTTTGGTTACTACTTTGCTTTTTCTGTAACTACATTACCAAATAGCATGGACGCAACCACAAGCAGCTAGAGATGCTACCGATAAACTTAATACCATGTCTTACATATGAATGTATTGAAGTTATTATAGAGAATAACATTATGTCAGAGAAAAATAACTAACGATATATAAGTCAAGCATGATATTTAGAAAAATGTGCCAAGCCTTCTGAAATAAATGACAATCTATTAAAAAGTATACTACATAAGAGAATTAGGTAAGAATCACCATTATAAAATATATAAATTGTGACTTCGAAATGGAGAAGAAATGTCGAAAGGAGTGCGAATGAATCGATGCTATGAATAAGAAATATCTGTAAATATACTAGCCATACCAGTTATTAAGAACTCCAACATAATAAGCTGAAAGATATTAGACAGAAAACCTAAGGGGGAAAATAAATAGAGGTATCAAGTCAATACCTTAAAATTATAGAAAGATTATGTCTGTATTACATAAAGAAAACGGATCTAAGTCTAATAGAGGATATATTCATACAACAATAAGTGAGATTAGAAAAAATATATAGACACAAATAAATGGCAATTGGTTGCTGTAATGAGGAAATATGAAAATAAGAAATGTGACCTGATAAGGAGTGAATTGGATTTTAACTTAGGAGAGGGGAAATATTCAGGCAAAGAAAACATATTTAAAATCAAAACAAAATTCAAACCTATTGTATATTTCAAGGCCAATACGCATCAATTAACTAAGAGGCAGTAAGCCATCAGGCTCTCGAATGTCATGGACAAAAGTAGAAACAGAAGTTCTAATTTTAGCTACACACGATTGTTAACATAGCACAAGAAATATCCAAATGTTATTAAGGAAAAAATATTAATATCGATTTCACAATATGCAATGACTACAATGAGAACAGTGTACATCTTATTTCTCGCTTCCCAGTCCTTGTTAACACGAAGTTTATTCACAAAAGCATGCTGTTAACATCGGTAAACACTGTGCTATATGATGCTGATTCGACGAGATTAGATGTCGTATAAATATGGACAAGTGATAGTTTGGAGTACAATTTCTCCTCAGTCGTCTAGGACATTCCAGTACAAATAGGCTTATTTATCAAAATTCTTTGAACAGTGAGAGATAACCCGGTCACTCCTAACCAGCACAACTGCTTGTGTGACGTGGGAAAATATTCTTAAGAAAGAGGTAAATTAAAATAATCATGATATGAAAGTGAAAACGTATGCATAACTATGATTTAAAAAAAACATGAATGAAAACGACAGGTATCACAGCTGTATGTACATCTTACAGAATAAGCTCTCCTACTCAGAGAGCTCACCGTATGCAAGAAAATATTTATTAAAGAAAAGAACTCCAGCAGTACATTCGCTACATAGAAAACTTAACTTATACACTCACCACTTAATCGCAACTGGCACAACAAGTAGTTCACAAAACCGGTACAAAAGAATATCTCGCAACCCACACATCTCATGCATTACTATCATCACTCAATTAAATACGTCTTGCACTTAAATTGTCATACAATAACACCATTAACACAGCGCATTCAAAAAGTAGACACTATCATATAACATAAGACACCACACGTTGCACATACTCTAGATATCAGTGGAAAAGAAAAAATATATAAAAGAAGTGATAATGAAACAAATTCCAAAACAAAGCAAAGATTTATATAACATAATAGAAGTCATTTATATCCTCAAAAGACAACACTTATTCACCTGAGGAACGAATAGCTTTATCTGATGGTAGAAGAGAAACTTGAATAAAACTATAAATATGAATGCAAAAAATAATCATGCACTAGATATCCAAAGAAACGCAAACATGTTCCGTTGCATTAAGTAGACCATTCGTACAAAAATACTACAAATGCACTAATAAAGTTCCATGGTTATATATGGAAGAAAGCCGCCTAGAAAATGAACACATGGGAAAAGAAATATCTCGATGAAGTGTTTCATAGCATTAAACAAAACAAAATACGAGCACAGCATAGTTGTAAATCGAGACTAAAATTGCTATAACGACTATGCAGAACACCAAGGGAGTTTCAAAGTACTCTTTGTTGTATATTCTGAAGGAGAATATTAAGCCGAAATAATGCATGTCGGGAAAGTTGCTTGAGCGCGTCAACTACATTCTAGCTTTAATATCCAAAATGCCATAAGAATTTAATAGAAAACTAGAGAGGATTATTATTTATTTCACTGGAAGGAAATGAGGGCACCAACTATAAGAAAATTGTAGAAACATTTCTTAAAGACATTTAGAAAATAATTGGTGTAATTACGTCGAATATTCCATATATATACAGCTAAGTAGGCAAGAGTGAAACTATCGGATAGGAATGCAGAACACAAGGGATCCAAAACTTGAGCACTAAATTGCCAAAATGACAATAATTGCTCGATAAAAAATTGAGAAAATTATTCACGTATATAAATCCTAAATGATTATGAATAACATGCCTAGGAGGTTTCCATATTGTACACAACGCAGTAGTGTATGTGAAGAAAATTAAAGTATTATAATCAAAAATCTAATCTACCATAATTGGGAGATTTCGTGGTGGTGTGAGACCTTACATATTGCTATACAGCTTATAATTCATTTCATTAAAATCTATTAACGTAATAAAGCTCACGCTTGTAAATATTCCTCATATTAACCGTTCAATCCTATACAGTACAATCTCAATTTACTAGGCAACTCAAACGGTACACAGTCTGTTTACTTAACACACTTTATACAGTCAGTTCGCAATAACAGTACACAGCTCAACTGTAATTAACACCAAACAATATAGCACGACTTGCGCAACTTCTGCTCTACAGAACACACACATAAAATATTACACAGCACAACTCTTACATAATAGGTATAGCATCAATGCTCCATACAAATAGCGTATTTAACAATTTCTATTCTTTGATGTAAAATAACCCCTACAACATGTTCTCTAAACAAATTTCTTCTCGCGCATAGCACCAATTACTCTGCATATGCATAACGCAAACAACTCATATCAAAATAAGGCAGCTATCATTACATAGTCTGTAAAATGGACGGAATGTTTGAATACAACAAAATATCTAATCTCACAACAAAGCTATGTTGAAATATTTTACTATGAATATCTACATGGTGACTCTGTACAGACACGCATAAAACAATGATGATAAATCAAACGACACTGATGATATGCAATGATAAAATAAATGCAAGTGTTTTAGTTATGATATAACATTCAAGGAGAGCAACAAAAATAGGTGTACCCTAATCATCATCCTGGTCTCCCCCAACCAAAATATTGTGTAAATGAAGAAAAGAAGATATCAAAATAATGATAATGAAAAGGAAATAGGTACGGATATCAGGTTTGTGCGATTAACAATTATCACGTTGTGTACTCAGAAGAACAGCTTAAACAGAAATAAACGGAAACAATCATTGGACACAATAATCTATATACGAGCCATAAAAGAAATTTTGCTTGCTGGACACAAACTACATCGTACACAATAACATAGTGCAACTTTATGTAATTTATTCCATACCTCAGACAATAAATACTAAAATTGATATAACTTTGAGAAAGAGACACAACAGCGCTCTTAAATATTCGATGCCCGATCTTATTAGGTTGGTACAAAAATAATGCGGTTTCAAGACAAAATATTTAATTTATAATGAATGTTATTATATCAAAATATTAACCATTGATATATACCAAATTTTGCCAGCAGGAAATACATGTATTTAGTCTGGTCGAAAAGAATTCTTAGATTCTGCAATCAATGGATTCTTCGAAGATGTTCTGAGTTATTGATTGTTTGAAGAAAAAAATTCGCTTCTTGGAAGATATAGAGATGTTCGAAAGCATAGTGATCATCGGATAAAAGTCTTAGAAAATGTCGGGTGAAGTAATAAATTTCCATAGACAATTTTGTTATATTTATTTGGAGGCATTTGCGAGGGATAATTGAGAGAAAAAAAACAATCTATAACGGGTGTACATCCTGTAGGTCTTGGGGAAATTTACCGATTTTTGACAATGATTTTCGACTATGATATTTCAAGAAATAGTTTTTACAACTCTACTCGCAGCCTGCAAAATATTAACCACAGCGTTCTTTCGCTACAACTTAGCTTTCAAAAGTTCTTTTCGTACTTCACAAGATTCCGGTCACTGCTCAGAACATTGTCAGTTGTACTACAGTATAGATTTTACGTTTCATATTAGAAATGGACCGTTTAAATTGTTCCTAATTTCGTAAACGAGTATATTTATAGTCTTATTCGTTTTAGGCAGATCTCATTTGCTGAGCATTTATTGTTAACAAACGCTCGAAAACAAGTTAAGTGGTGAAAGTGTAATTCCTTTGGAAATACTGAAGCCATATAAGTTTCTTCTCAATTAGTTGTTGTAAATCGTTAGTATACATCTGAAACCTTGCTCATCTCCTTGTTTTGTCCGTACGAAAGATTTGAAATTACTGGCGAGCTTTATGTTCGTTGACGGTTCTTTGTAAAACGCTTGTAAATATTACAAGTACTTCCAGAAATTTTTCGTTGCATTTGGAACTACTACAATAAAATAGCCTCAAGTTGTTTTTGATGTTTCCGCCTTTAATATGAACAACTTAATCGGTAAAACAAATCTGTGCTTCAAAATAGTATATGAAATTAATATAGTTTAAAAAATATTATCTTCAATTTCCAATTTTAAAACAAGTAAGTCTACCGCTATTTTAGCATTAACAGAATACAACACATACCACATATTATCATCAACGCATTCTGAACATACGCTTGCATATCTAATGTTAGACTCTGAATCACATACCACAGCTTGTAATGCATGCAAAGTATACATCATTTCATACAAATCTATGTACTCCTCAGAAATTTGAAAGCCGGTGACGAGTAAAACAGCTCAAAAAATTTAACTCCTCGTATTTGTACATGACACTAACTTACTAAATTTACATATGATCGAACAACTAATGAATTGACTTGATTATACTAAGCTGTGTACATTTGTTATATATAATTCTTCAATTGAGAATGAAATTACAATTTAGCTTGAAACTCTTGATTCCGTGGTAGCAATTTCATAGGTTTTGATTCTCTGGAATTGATGTTACCTTTTTACAGTAAGTATCATTTTGCGTTGATTTGGTGGTTGCATTGACTCATATTAATTGGGATTCAGCCCTATAAAATATCACGTGGTTGTTATTTCTATTTGAAATCGGAAGTATTTAGCAAATGAATTCTCTAGCTACTTATTTAGTTTCTACCGATTGTATGCCGAAATAGGGACCATTGATATTTCTTTCCGTTTTTTATGTCATGGTCTTTCCATTTTAAGTGAGATAACATTTTCGTATTGTTTAAAAAACCATATAAAATAATTGCAATCTCAGAGAAGAGAGTATTTTCTTTACTATGAAACATGATTGCATTTCTTATACGCACTTATTCTAGGCGAGAACACGTAAGAGATGCGAATGGATCACAAGATCATTTTCCTCGAAGTTATAGGAAAATAAAACACTGCTAAAGGAAACCTTGCAAATTCAAAAGCTTAATGAAACGTTAATGGATATAACCGCGAAACTTGCTGTTCTCGCCGGGATATGACAAATAAAGGGAAACTGGAATTATATTATATACACACACAAACACAGACATACACACGCACAAGCACAAGCACACACAGGCAAGCACATACAACTCCACTCTGTTATATAGACATATATATTTATATATATTCACATATATATCTATATGTATATCCATATATATATATATATATATATAAATATATATATATATACATACATATATCACGTATGTGTATATATATTTATACGTACAAATATATTATGCATGTATGTATGTAGGTACGTAGGTAGTTAGGTAGCTACGTATGCATAATGAGATATACATCAAATTTTCTATTCCTTGAATACAAAAAAATAAAAATATACTTTTGATACTTCATGATTAATAACTGGTTTATGAGAATGGTGCAAACATCTATATGCAGACTCTAAAACTATTTTTTCCTATAATGATGTCATTACACAGGCGATTATGTATAGTTGCTGTTACATCAACTATTAACGGATGATAGCCTCATTTTCTATTTTACATAATGTTTTCAATTCAATGGTTATTTCTGTGTAATTGCTTAAGTTGGTCTCTTCTGTATAATATAATTATTCACTGTCGATGATATTTACTAAAACCTATTGTCATTTTCGTCATGGACAAAAGTATCAGGTGTTTTGTGTACTGTATAATATTCTTTGCTGTATATTAATCTTCTCTCCATAGAAATTTTTAGATAACACTCGTGTGGTTGTTTTATAGACACAAGTGATAGTAATTGATGAGGCACAAATATCAATAGAAACTACTGAAAACTGAAGCTCTCCTTTTCGACTTAGAGGGTCAAATGTAAGCCATGAATAAATGTTTAGTACGAAATCTGTTATGTAGTTTGTAGAAATAACCTAGTGTTGGACGACGTCTTGAAGGGAATTTATCAAGTTGGCTTTATGGCAGATATCCAGAGGTTTCATTAAGTCACAAGGGACTGTATTATTAATAATAATAATAATAATAATAATAATAATAATAATAATAATAATAATAATAATAATAATAATGATAATAATAATTTTAAATTTTCCTCAAAATAAGTTAAGAAACTTACATATTTACAGTAATATCTACAGCTTTTGTGAATAACTAAACTTTCTTTTCTCCCTGGCTATTCGAAAATGTAAACATCCTTTTTATACAAAGAACACTACAGTTTTCTCTATTCGGACATACAAAAGACCATCTTTAGTAAATTTTAAAACTTTAATATCTACAAATTCCCGTGAAGATTTTATTCTCCTTTTCTTTTCGCTTTCTCCCTCAGTATTCGAAAATGTAAACATCCTTTTTATTGCAAAAATAATACTACAGTCGTCTCTCATCAGACTTACAAACAGATATCTATAGAAAATTTTAAAATTTAATATCTACAATTTTGTGTGAAAATTATGTGGCTTTTCTCCCTCACTGCCCGAATATGTAAACAACATTTTTGCAATAACACAATTAAATAAACGATAAAAAAATAAATTAAAGATGTAAGCACCGGCCAATATATACAAACTGCAGAAATATAAAAACTATAAACTATAGTAAAACTTATAAAAAGAAAAAAAGAAAAATCAGAAATTCAAAACGTCAACGATGTGAACATGTATCTGTATGCATATATATTATTATTTTTTTTCTATCAGTATTTAAAAATAGAGCAAGGTGAATTGGTTTTTTTCAAGGCCAAGTTCAGCACTCTCATTTATTGCTAGTATTATTGAATATAGTTGGCCTCAGCTGACACCAAGCGCGAGGGACCTCTTTTGTCTCCTTATCGTACAGGAATTTCCATTGCTCACCTCTTAACCATCTGCCGAATCTATCTACAGACCTGTAGAATTTGGTCTATTTACTAAGTTGCTTCTCTTCTTCCTACTATTCTCTCCATCCCTCACATAATTATCTCAAGTACGAGACAAAAGATGAAACTAAGCAACATTTGATAAATGGAAATAATAATAATAATAATAATAATAATAATAATAATAATAATAATAATAATAATAATAAATAATAATAATAATAATAATAACAATAATAATAATAATAATTTAGCCGAGACTCGTCGGATCAGAGGAAATGTTAACAATGACAAATAGTAAAAAGTGAAAATTATAATATCAGTAATGATAATAATAAGAATGAAAGGAGCAGTTGAAATCTCACCATATCCTGATTGATGATACATCTAGTGATGGTGTCAGAATAGAAACACTGCTAATTGTGCAACCTGATAATTACTACCTCACATGAGTTACAATGAAAAAACGAAATATTGTGAATAACTGTGGTAATGAAACTGAAGCCCTTGGTGGTGACAGTTTTACATCCGGCAGGCTCTGAGATACTTTTCCGACTCCAGACTGTCGTTATCCATCAAGGGACCACATAAGGAGTAGATGGAACAAAAATGTCAATGCTGTAGCATTGTTGCTACATGAGCAGCCCTGTAAACGAAAATGGTGTTTGTATTAGGGGATACCGACAACGTATGCATGATCAATGAAGAGAGATAGGATTGTTTCAACTCCCAGAACAGAGATAATGTGATCAATCTAGAGCAATAAGAAAAAAAAATCGTTGGTTCACAGAAGTGGAGATCAAAGCTATCAATATAGGGGTACTGGAAAACATCAACAGATGAAAATACAGTTCAAATTGATAAAAGTAATATGATAACAGAAAAAAGAGGTGAGGTCTCTAATAAACCAAAGGAAAGGAACAGTGATAGCTTGCTCGATGAGAGATACAGATGGTCTGGAAGAAGACAATAAAACTGATGGTGACATGACACATGAGCAAAAGGCAGAAAAATGGAATATTACTGGAGAACGATAGCGGCATTATTTGCAAACTTAAATGGGTTGATCGTTGGAAATTGAACCAAGAAACGAAAAGTGTCAATGAAGTTCAGAAACACATCAGAACAAAAAATATCACAGAAATAAATAATCTGATCAAGGCAGCAAGTATTGTTGTAGGAGAAAATGTGGGCGTTGATGTCAAGAAGAAGAAATATAAAGGCCGTGACAAAAGAAAAGATCCACGGTCGAAAAGAAGAGTACAAGCGGGGTTAGACATGTCCTCGAAGGACATTTCTGTGTTAAACCGAAAAGAGAAGGAGGTGCTTAAAGCGGACAAAAATAAAGGGGAATTAACAGGAAGTATGATATTGAAAGAATGGGCTTCATACTGGTAATGAACCTCGTTGCAAAGAAAGCAAATATGTTAAAATACTACCAAAGAATGAAGGGATACCAGCAGAATAGTTTATTCAAAGTAAATCAGAAGGGATTCTGCAAAAACAAATAATAATAATAAATGGAGAGTATACATATGAAAAGTTGATACCAGATGACATTGAGCGTCAAAAGTTTTGGAGTGAAATCTGAAGCGAAGTCAAGGAGCACAAGAAGGATGGTGAATGGTTGCAACAACTGAAAGAAACAGTAGTCTGCCCAAAATAGGCAGAACTAGTCATATAGAAATTATTGACTACAATTCACTGGGTAATCTGTAAAAAAAAAACTTTTTTTTTTTTTAGACATTCATTAGTACAACATCCCCACCCCCCAAATATATGGCACACTAGGCATAACAACAACATGAACTTCCAACCCTGTTGTCTCTTGAGGTCTCTGGGTGAGACTTGGAGCCAACTTGTACAAATATAAAGCAAAAGTCAAACATAGAATAATAATAATAAAATAATAATAATAATAATAATAATAATAATAATAATGATAATAATAATAATAGTAACTGCAGAATATGTGGAGATGGACAAGAAACAATAAATCATATTATCTCTAGCTGCCCAGTCCTGGCTAAGAAGGTATATATATTCACAGACATGACAAAGTTGGAACCTACATACATTGGAAGCTATGCCAACATTATGGAATAACAACAGAAAAAAGATGCTATAGGCACACACCAGAAAAGGTCACAGAAAACGAGAAAGCAACCATACTCTGGGATATGCCGATACACACAGATAGAGAAATTAAGGCCAACAGACCAGATATAGTTGTCAGAGATCATGAAGAAAAAAATGCTTTCTAATTGATGTATCAATACCGGCAGATGACAACGTGTCTCTAAAAGAAATGGAGAAACTCTCAAAATACAAAGACCTGGAAATAGAGATAACTAGAATGTGGAACCTGAAAACAGAAACAATTCCTATCATAGTAGGTGCATTAGGCATGATAAAAATATATTCAGACAAATGCATAACAAAAACACCAGGACTTACAAACACATATAACATACAGAAAATTGCACTACTAGGCACTGCACACATCCTACGCAGAACACTTTCCATACAATAACCATCAGAGCATCACAACAAATCACAGCACATACCCAAGGCACACAGAGCTGCGCTCGGTAGTGAAGTGAAAGCACGCTATAAAAATAAAACTACTGAATTATAATAATAATAATAATAATAATAATAATAATAATGATGATGATGATGATGATGATGATGACGACGACAACAACAACAACAACAACAACAATAATAATGATGATGATGATGATGATGACGACGACAACAACAACAACAACAACAACAACAATAATAATAATAATAATAATAATAATAATAATAATAATAATAATAATGATGATGATGATGATGATGATGATAACAATAATAATAATAGTAATACTGAAAATGGCGAGAAAAAAATACTCTCAATGGCAAATATCCAAACTGAGCTAATAGTGCTGATGTTGACAAAGTCCTTATCCATCAATGGATGGTGTCTCCTGGCTTAAAATCAGGAGCGGAATTGTTTATCATAGCAACCCAAGATCAATGCCTATCTACAAGAAACTACCAGGCCGACATATTAAAGAATGGCAGAAGCCCAACATGTCGTATATGGCAACAGCAAAATGAAAGCATTGATCATGTTTTCTCCATGTGCAGTCTTCTTGCGCCTACAGAATATCTTAATAGGTATGATAGAGCAGTAATTTGCAAAAACCTAGACCTGCCCCATGATAAAAACCGGTGGGAACACAAGACACCTCCAGTGATTGAAAACGTTCACATCTCACTCATCTGGCACTTCACCATTCAGACTCACAGAAAGATAGATGCGAATTATATTGAAAGACTTCATACAACAATCATTCCTCCTCATTGATATGACTGTCCCAATCGACATAAATGTATCTGCCAAGAGCTACCAAAACCTGAACAAATATAAACTTGAAAAAGGAATTCGCAAAATGAGGAACCTCAAGACTAAAACAACTCCTGTTTTCGCAGGTGCCTTAGGAATGATAATAAAAGGGGCTTACTTATACCAAGTTCAAATACCAGGAAACCCCAAAATGGCAGAAATCCAAAAGATAGTGCTCATGGGAACTGCCCATATCCTACATAAAATCTATGTAAACTCAAATTTTTAAATACACTCATTTTCTTGTTTTCTTAAACATTCTCTAGAACAATACTATGTATAAAACCAAATATATGACACTCTAGGCCTAACGCCAACATAAATTTCTAACTTGTCTCTTGAAGTCTCTGGGTGAGACTTGGTGCCAACTTGTATAAATACAAAGTAAAAGTCAAACATATAATAATATTAATAATATTAGCCATTGGCCCTTATGGCTTTTGCGCTTAACTGTTAACATGTACATGCTTTGCCTTGGTATAAGAGATGGGCTACAGCAAATGTTCTTCTCAATACCACATATTTGCTTGTCAGTTGCTTGGTTTAACCAATTGACCATGAGCCGTAGTGGCTGACGATATGTGCATCACTGATCACGAGTAGAATTAGTGGGGAAGCATGGTAACCATGGTTTGTGAGGAATTCTTTGGAGTTTGCGTAATTCCCCCGTGGAGAATGGGTGTTTCACTCACCATTCTTAAACAACCATTAATTAGGGACTTTTCCATCGGGATGGACCACTCAACCTGAAGAAAATTCTATCTGCAAGATAATGCGCTGTTTATCTTGATATGGGGGTCACCATGTCACTCATATTCAATTGTGATGCATGTGCCCAGTGTACCCTTATCAGACGGGTGGTCATGATGGGTATATTGGGCTTTATATATTTTATCCCCGTGTCACTTTGTTGGCATGCATGCTTCGAATATTTGTCCCCGCCGTCACTCTGATGCCCTGATCTGCTCTCGCTCTCTCAATAATAATAATAATAATAATAATAATAATAATAATAATAATAATAACAACAACAACAACAACAACAAAAACAACAATAATATTGGTAATAACATACGCAGGTCGGCTGAAATGTTCATAGGTTGACCAAGATACTCTCATGGAATGGCGTTAAAATGAGATTTAGTTTTGCACATAGTCTCCCTTGCGGTCTTCAAGATACTTCCATCGGTATTGTAGTGCTTGGATCTGATTGGGGAAGAAATATTCACCCTGTTGCTAAAAAACTCTCATGAACTGCAGATTCGACGTCACATCACTGCAATACTGTTTCCCATCCGATCGTTTTTTGGGTTTTTTTTAAAGTATGGGTCAAATCAGGAGAATAGGAATGCTAATCAAGCACTTCAAAGTCACAATCACGTTTGAAGAATTTGTGTGCTGGAGCATTTTCCTGATAAAAGAAGACTTCTTTTGTCAGTTTTTCTCACCGTTTGATCTTGATAGCCTCTCGTAACTACTTCAGCAAGTCGGCATAGTATTCTCCGTTGTGAGTGTGCTCCTTTTGAAGATAATCAATAAGCACAAAATTGTTTGCATGCCAAAGAACTGAGGTCGCCACTTTCCCTGCAGATGAAATTGTTTGACCTTCTTTGGACTAGGGGAGAAGGTGTATTTCCACTGCATAAATTGTCTTTTCTTCTCTGGCTCAAAGTGATGAAACCGACACTCATCCTGGTTTAGGAAACATTAAAAGAGACAACCTGAATCTGCCCCAGTCAATGTTAGATCTTCGCGTGATGCGATCAGGCTGGTGCAATTTTGATCAGGTGCCTAGCAGAAACCTTCGTTATGCTAAGTTCATTGTATGGTATATTCTTAACGCTCTCACGCATTGGTTATTTGCTTTATAGTCAATCGCATGTTATCCATCACCATGTAATGAACAATATCAATGATTACCTCAGTGGTGGCAGTTTTAGGGTGTTCAGAACTTGGGTCATCTTCAAGAATTTCTTCTCCCCTCCTAAATCCAGCTTCTCAATTTTGCACAGGTCAGAAAAATGGGACGTCATCGCCTATGTAGCAACTATGTCAGCTTAAATGTACTTGAAAGCTACACCTTTTTCTTCTGCAAATACTTTATAACTCCACATTGCTAAACTCGTCAATTTTCAAGAGAAATATAAACTAGTAAATTTTGACGTCTATGAAGTCAGATGTCATTTTACTTAGCGAGAATCAATGCAATTGTTAATAAAATCAATGCTTGTAACATTTCCCAGCTCTACCGTCAGTTCTTCATAGTCAGCCTACGAACGTTTCAGTGCAACTTCTTATATGTGAGTGTATATTACATACGATATATATGTATAGGGGTGTATAACATCATGCCATACACGCACGAATATATGTGCCAGTGTGTGTGTGAGTGTGTGTATGTTTGTGTGTGTATAAGCATGTACGAATGTATACGCATATATAACGTCTTGATAACTTGTATTCGGTCCAGGAATATTTTGAGTGATATGTAGAATATAGAACATTGACTGTCTGTAGAATGAAAGACGTTCAGGTTTCCAAAGGCCGACTATTTTCCTTCTGCATGAATTACAGGCTTTTGATATATATTTATATTTGCTTTCGAAGTTGGAAATTAATCATATTTCGCGGCAGTACTCATATGATATTATTGCAAATCTATCAATACCTGTTTTTTTTTTCTTTTAATTTTAATCCCATGGAAGATATTGCCTGATATGCGAATATTTCACGCTCACGATGAATAATACTGCAATTGAGATAAGTAGAAAAAATATTCTACATGGTCCCATGCACTTATTTAAAGAAATCAAATACGTATGTTTAGCATGTGAGTATTGGAAAGATATTAGATCAAAGAAACATATGCGTGGACCATAAATAGATTATAGATTTTGCTTGCATCAGAGAAGAAATAAAATCCATAAACAATGGGTTACTTATCGGCAGTAGTTATAGATTGAAAGGCTTTTATGGTAAAAGTTACACTCTAAATAAGTAAATATAATTGTTATATAAATCTCCCCAAGAAAGTCTATGTCGCTTCGGAATTTTATTCACGGTTTCACCCATTGTCAATCATAAGAGTTTCAAATAGATGATTTACGCCTCAACGCTCATTGAACTATCATTTTGCCGTTTTACAACTTTATTGATTTGCGAAATAAAATCCCGAGCATGCAATCGATTTTTTGTTTTTCACCATCTTCGTCAAATTGTCACATATATATTATTTCTCTACTTCCTATGATACTTAACGAAAATTTTCGCTAGTCATTTTGCAATTATCCTTCTCTTCTTTTTATGTCAATATTCAATAATCCTTCAAAATTCAATTAAGTCGCCATTTACAAATTGTGGATTTTCACTTATAAATTCGTACAGTTTTACGAGAAAAGGTACTTGAAGGTGTAATAATATTTCATTTTCCTAAAATAATATTAATCTCATATAGACTTTATATATATATAGATAGATAAAAACACAGCGGGAAGCTTGCGGGATCGATACATTACCGGGCGTTTATTTGGTTGCGGCTTCAAATAATGTCAAGTGAATTAACAAATGATTAAAATCAACCATGGAAATGCAGCAATCTTTAAATCCCTGTAAAATCGCATTCTGAGCTTTACACTGAATGATAGAAGTTTGTTGGTTACGTAATATGACAATTACTTATAATAAATTGAAGTACATTTAGAGATAAAGTTTATATTTATTGTTATAATTACATTCTTACAAATGATGAAATAAAATTTCACTGTACATACACACATGCAAACACCCACACACCCACACACACCTATATATGTATATATATATATATATATATATATATATATATATATATATATATATATATATATATAGTAGAAATATGTTACGAAAAGAAAATATAAAATACACGTGGGAATGTAAGGATAAAATATGAAAAATCAACGAAAATGCATATTGCAGATAGAAAAAGGCTATTTATGACAGGTAGTGACAAATATATACATTCAGATTGACTGAGGTAGTAATACGAGTCATAAAGGTCATTATTAGGAGATTATTATAAGATGTTAATAATAATAAAGTAAGAGAATGAAACGAACCAATTGATTTACGCGTATCTATTCATCGTTTGAACAACACCGGTTAATATACGGTGTCAGGTCTAATAGTTCCTGAGAAACTATTATATATATATATATATATATATATATATATATATATATATATATATAATTAGTTTACACCATGGGCTCCTAGGGAGCGTTCTTGTTCGAGTTGCTTGCTGCGCCTTTGTTTTGTTTGGACATCGTAATTCCTGGATTTTCCTGAAGAGAAAGCTGCAATATGGTATCCTTATTCAATCAGAATTTGGAAATTTGTGGCCTTTGAAATACGTGTAGAATGTAATAAAAGGAATTCTGTAGAATCTTCGTTCAGCTCCATTTCTTCCATTCACTAATTATATTAAACTTCAATTATCCGCGCCAACGCACGGTTGCAACACCCTATGGTCATAACTCCAACCGTGTTTTTTCTGCTGTGATTTTCGCTACCCAGGTATCGGTTAAACTTTTGAATAATCCGTAACGAGATAATTCATCTTTCCATTTCAACAAATATATATATATATATATATATATATATATATATATATATATATATATATATGGTGATGCGGCCTAGAATGTTTAAAGTTATATGCCACCTTGAAATAGAAACAGAATCCATATATATGATATCCGAATATATTACATCTTAAAATTGATATAATCAGCAAGTACCTCAATAAATTATTTGAAAACACCTGGATAAAATATATTATTTTCTGTGTGATTTTCTGTACAGTCAGATATAAATGTATACCGGTATCCATTACATGGAATTTAATTAAAAAAGAACACACACAAGAGCCTTTATAATTTTAGCATTATTCTCTACAAGGATAGGAGTAGCTATATGGAAGACAGCATACATTAACATATAACCACAGTTATAAACAGACTTACAACGTCGACTTCATCACTCTTTTTATTTGCTTCTCTCTCAGACTCACTACACACTCTCACATACACAGACGCATGCACACACACCCTACACAAAACACACACACACACACAACATATACATACACGTACACATATACTACAAACTGCCTGTTAAACACCTTCCTACTGACCGTTCCTCAACCCACATGTGAAGACCCACAACTACACAAGAGACCACCACTCCTGTTTCCATGCTGCTGAATTCTTCCTACAACTCTAAGAGACACAAAGTTCACTCAGCCATACGCATATAAACACCACACAAACACCACACACACAATACACTCACACATACACACAGACATATGCTATTACACACACACACACTTGCGCGCATGTACACTCTCCTACCTTAGGAAGAACTTTTTCTTAAACCATTCCCTTCCAGTCATTTCAGAATGTAACCACATGTGGATCGTGAGCGATTTTTTTCCTTCGTCATCCTTTTGTCTTGAACTTTCATCCGTCTTCTGTTTCTGACGAGAGCATTGCTCGAAGCGTAAAACTACCTTTCTGTCGTTCCCTGAGCGTCTGCTAATACTTTACATGTACCATGTCCACGCGTTGTTGCTTTTTCTTGTGTAGTTCTTCGTTTTTTTTTTGTGTGTGTGGTGGGATTTATATATATATATATATATATATATATATATATATCCCTTGTTTCAGTAGTGAGACTGAAGACATGCAGGTACACCAACATTTTAGGCGAATGAATCTATCCCAGAACTTATTTTTAAGCCAAGTACTTATTCTATAGGGTTCATTTTTTCGAACAGCTAAATTATGGAAACTTAAACGCACACGCACATTCAGTCACACGCACATCAATACTCACACATAATGTCAGGACACTTACAACTACCATAACTAATACATGGTTTGCGATGCGCTTGTCGAATTTTCAGCAAAGGATTGGTCTCCCTACCAGGCTTCTCTAGCGAGGATGCTAGGGCAGAGCAACAGAAATGGCACTAGTCCACACGGCGAATCACTTGAGCCTTGTGGTTGCGACTATCGGGTAAATAGTGCAGGAACATAGAATAATTCTAGTTGGTAAACAAGTACGAACGTAGACCGTATAGGAGTGACCAGCACCTACTTCAACTTAGAGACAGTCTCGGAGAAAGATACTTTATGTAGAGACCAAAGAATCTCTGTCACACATAAGTACTGCTTGGGAACTGACATTGAATCTTTCACCAACTTCTTCAGTGACCCCAAGTAATATATCATAGTGTATTAAGCGAAAGGTTGTATGTAATTACGAACGTTCACGTAGTCGGTATGTAGTACTTGTCGCTTGTTATATTTTTTTAAAGTTATTGCAGCAAAAGCTCGAGAGACGAGAGAAACCATTCTAAAGAAATAACGGTTAAAAAGAGTTTTCTTCATCAGTAAGTTTGCAGATTCGTGACTGGAGGTTACCCACTATTTTCAAAATTCCACGTCAACATCCCAAAAGATTTTCAACTGTTATCGACCTTCCGGTGCTGGCACACGAATAGACATTCACCTTACGCATGTATGTATGTCTGTCTGTCTGTATGTATATACGTTTATTATATATATGTGTGTGTGCATGTATATATGTATGAATATATATATATACATGCATTTGTATATGTGTATTCTATATATATTCATGTATATATGTATATGTGTGTATATATATATATATAGAGAGAGAGAGAAAGATAGGTAGATAGATAGATAGATAGATAGATAGATAGATAGATAGATAGATAGATAGATAGATAGATAGATAGATAGATAGATAGATAGATAGATAGATAGATAGATAGATAGATAGATAGATGCATGCATGTATCTACGTCGAACTACTTTTATCTCAATAAGTATATATTTGCACCACAAGTTTTGTACTCTAAGTTCTTCATACCTATAATTAAAAAGACCATATCACACATCTACATACATGTACGCAAACGTATATCAGATATACTTATATGTAAATGCGTGCGTTCCTGCGAGCCATCGTGTGCAAGTATGCTCTAATCGTATGATAAGTATGTTAGATGAAGTTTAATTTATTGGATATACTGGTGGCTACCCTACAATAGTGATAATTATTATTCGGCACCACACAAAAGTTGTTTTATAAAGCTTATCTAAATTATTTCTACCTTCTTTCTAATGTCACCTATATATTTATCATTCCATTCATTCTTCTAGTTTATCTTCCAGCCATCTTAACGTATGCAAGCCGAACGGAAAAAATCGACCACAAACACAATGATGGTTTTTAAAAGGAAACGTAAAATACACTATGCAGTTTATTCATTACTTTGAAATGAGATTCAAAAATCACCAGCAATGCATTCAAATATCCCGTATTGACCTATTCTAGCAAATAATTATCTTTCCACTTCTAAAACTTTTCTTAGTTTTGTTTACTTTCAGAAATGGAAACCGATATATAATTAACCTTTAATATGTATGTATACCTTAACAAAATATAAATAGT
This sequence comes from Octopus sinensis, assembly GCF_006345805.1. NCBI lineage: Eukaryota > Metazoa > Mollusca > Cephalopoda > Octopoda > Octopodidae > Octopus > Octopus sinensis. Next base: position 80,765,067 of record NC_043003.1, on the reverse strand, counting down.
TTCATTGCATCTTACTATTACATAAAGCATCTTCACGTTCGACAATATTCGGATCAATTTGGGAAACTTAACTAATATAAATAAAATTCGAAAGTCAATAACAACTTTATATATACATCTTACGTTTCTAATTAATCTAGAAAACCTCTTGTCTATTCTAGGTTTGTACGGATCTCTGCTTATCCTTAGCACAAAAGTGGCTTTTGGTTTTCTATACTAACACTATGTTTTGAAATTTATTTTTGTAAATGTAATTACGAATTTATGCTCTACATGGATTAGCTTCTTGAAGCTGGAGTAAACAAATTATCTTAAGGATAAGTGTGTCAGAAGACTTATTAAATTGCAACGATAATTGCCTATTGTGTGTACTCTTTTTGTTCATTATATATTTTCTGTAATGAATAGAGTGTGAAGGATGGTGCCTCCAGCCAGAGATGGTGACGCGTACTGCTAGAAATAGTAGTAATATTTCTGTTAAATCAAAGTCCCAAAAGGATATTAGATTGTAGTAATTGATTGTTCATGGATCTTCCGCTCTGGAAATTGTCAACATCCATGGGAAAAAAATTTATTGTAAGGTTTCAAATTAAAGGTAAAAAATATTTTGATAGTCGTGGCATCAAAACTGTCGGTTGTTTCAGTTGCATAGGTCAGTAATTTTTTGTTGACAGATATAACACTTCAGTACCTTAAAATAGAATGTAGCATTTTGGTATGCTGTTTTTGTTTATTTATCTGCATTTTCATCGTAAGAATAGCTCTTCCTCTTCTCTCTCTCTCTCTCTCTCTCTCTCTCTCTCTCTCTCTCTCTCTGTATGCACACACACATGTACACGTCCATATCTGTATCATTATTATTGTTGTTGTTGAGAAGCCATACCAGTTATAAATTACAGTTTCAACGTAATGGAAGCTCGATGAATTGAGAAAAAACAAAATACTATTAACAGCGTATCGAAGTTATCAACCCAAAGCAAAGGAAGACATAATATATCTACCCTACTCAGAAGGAGGTCGTGGCCCGATAGATATAGAGAACTATTATAAAATAACAACAGTTGGACTCGTAAAATACGTAGAAACAAAAAGGGGAAGACTACTACATGTAATAAAGCAACGCGAGCAAAATGAAACACTTTTCTCTATTCACAAGGAGGCGACACAAATACAAAACAGAAACAAACTGCACTGATAAACTGACCTCAGATGACAACATAGCAGAAATGATCAAAGGGAGAAAAACAACATGAAAACAGAATTACAAAATATTCTAAAGAATAAATGGAGAGAAAAAATAGCTCCTTGACCAATACCCTGCAATGCTTGAGAGAGAGAAAGTGAGTCTAACTAAAAGACAACAATGGCTCAAAAGCTCTGGACTACAAGCTGAAACGGAAGGACTGATTCTCCCTGCTCAAGCGAAATACTGAACACAGTTCCTAACACCAAATGCAGAATTTACAACCTGCATAAGAGAGTTGACGACATCGTCTCTGGTTGCCCGGTCCTTGCGAAATCTGAACATATATATATAGACATGATTGAGTACATAGTTATATACGCTGGACAATATACCAACACTACAACATTATAACTGACAACAGATACTATAAATATGTGCCAAACGAGGTACATGACAATGAGCTGGTGACAATCATCTGAGATATGCCGATTCAAATCGACAAATAAATAAAAGTTAATGGCCCAGACATGATAATCAAAGAAGGAGAAGAAGCACTTGATTTCTGATTGAAATTGCAGTCCTTTCTGATGAAAATATCAACCAAACCCGAAGTGGTGAAATTGTCAAAGTAAAAAACATCGGAATTGAAGTATTCAAGATGTGAGGCAATGAAGGTGAAAATAATGTCAATAATAATTAGAACATTGGGCATGGTGAGAAAAAGAAACATACAAACGAAAACGTAGAAGCTATAGCTGGATCCTCAGCACTACACACTATGCAAAAAAATAGCCCTGTTAGAAACAACCCACATGTTTCGATCCAATAATACAACCTAAACAAAACAACCCACAATCTCTACAGCAATTATCCAGTGAAATAAACTTTCACCAGCAAACTAGATAACCAACGCATTACACACTCTACACACAACGCAAGCAATAATACAAGAACAGACTGCACCACACCTCAAGAGAAGAATGGCTGATGTAATGCAGTAACAGGAAGGGTTTTGCACACTCCAAACAACAGAAAAGAACACACAATGCAGCAGCACGGAGGTGTAGCAGGTGATGCAGTAGAAATTTACCTGAGTGTACTAAATGTTGAACAACAATAACAACAACAACAACAACAACGACAACAACAACAACAACAGCAACAGCAACAACAACGACGACGACGACAAACAACAACAATAGTAATAGACGTAAATGAAGTTGTTATGAAATACCCTATTAAGGATATCACTGATTTAAATTCATTGATGTATGCCATTGTTTATGTCATCACAGAGAAGATGGGAAAGTGTAGACAAAAGAAATTACGAAGAAACAAAGAACCAATCTGGAAAAGGAGAATAAAAGAAAGCATCAATATTTGGCGGAAGGATTTAACGAAAATCGAGGAAGTAAGGAGAGGAAATATGAAGCTTAATGAAAGAGAACAGAATTAGATGAATAAGAAATATCATATATAACGGATATATTAAAACAAAGATCAAAGCGAGTGGAGTTAAGATTAAAAGATGCGAGGAATATTCTACAGTTTAAACAAAATCAACTGTTTAGAAGAAATCAGAAGCTGTTCTACAAGACAATGCAAGGTGGAGATAGGGAAGAAGCAGGGCTACCTTATCTCAAAGAAGCAACTTCGTCATGGAGCAAGATTTGGTCAAACTATGACTTATTTGTTTCAAAATTGAAGGAGAAAAAGTTTCTTAATATGAAGGTTTAAAATGCTATGTAGTTCTAAGCTAAATAGAGGGAACTTGATTTACAGACATCAAAGTGTGGGCTGTAGGTGAGATGCATTACTACGCAGGGGTTGTGGAATGGACAAAGAAAGACCTTGTCAAGTGGGATAAAAGTCTTTGCATGTCTACCTGAAGAATAGTGATGAGAGAATGTTGCAGGCTGTGCCAACTGAGAAGGTGACCATGGTTAAACTTTCCAGGTATACAATTTTTGATGTTATAGAGAAAGAATTATCAACTGGAAAGAGAAGGCACTGCACGGAGAGTTACTCCAATAAACACAGGATAAAGCTGATGAAGATGGAGATGGTTAAGATATGATTTTTTTTAAAGAAGGAAACGGAAGTACTGTTTAAAAACAAGTACGAAACAACTCAAAAAACTTTGGCAATGATAAGACAGGAGTATCGCATTTGTGTAGACAAAATCATATGAAACGTTTCGACATATAATGATTGAATTTTCGAAACCTGCCCAAAAAGTACAAACATTGCCATGACAAGGTAGCCGTGTGAATGCACGTGAAATTGTGCTAGAAATATTGACTACAGTGTTCCAACAACTGGCAATAACAATGAAGATTGTTACAATTGGCCTAGACACCTACCTGAAACAATCTGAGGACTGGATGTTAAAACTTGTCTCAAAACATGAAAACAAGAAAGCATCATACTCAGTCACAAAACAGGCAAAGGAATATCTAAGTGAATTCCGAATACAACCAATTTCGGAATTAGAGATAGACATACAAGAAACAAGCACAGAAAAAGCTAGGCGCATGAAAACCCGTGCCAAAACTGCGACCTTAGATATTCTGAATAATAAATGGCAAGAAAAACCTCTCTATGGCAAATACCCAAAGAGAGCGAATAATGCAGATATCGACAAAGCCCTGACACATCAATGGCTAATGGCCTCTGGCTTAAAATCTGAAACAGAGGGGTTTATCATAGCAGCTCAAGATCAATGCCTACCAACAAGAAACTACCAGGCCAACATATTAAAGAACGGCAGTAGCCCAACATGTCGTGTATGCCGACAACAAAATGAAACCATTGATCATGTTGTCTCCAAATGCAGTCTTCTAGCGCCTACAGAGTACCTCAATAGGCATGATAGAGCTGCACAATATATTCACTGGGTAATTTGCAAAAACCTGGATTTGCCCCATGAAAAGAACTGGTGGGAACACAATCCACCTCCAGTGCTTGAAAATGACCACATCTCACTCTTCTGGAACTTCACCATTCAAACTGACAGGAAGATAGATGCAAATAGGCCAGACATCATATTGAAAGACTTCAGACAAAGAACATGCCTCCTCATTGATATGACTGTCCCAATCGATATAAACGTATCTGTCAAGACCTACCAAAAACTGAGCAAATATATAGATCTTGAAATAGAAATCAGCAAAATGTGGAAGCTGAAGACTAAAACAATACCTGTTGTCATAGGTGCCCTGGGAATGATAGCGAAAGTGACTGATTGCTACCTAACTCAGATACCAGGAAACCCCAAAATGGCAGAAATTCAAAAGATAGTGCTCATGGGAACTGCTCATATCCTACGCAAAATACTCTGTATGTAATCCCAAGGTTTAAAACAAACTTTTTTTAAATTTTATTTTTATATATTAGGCATTCACTAGTACAACACAAAAAAACCCCAAATATATGGCACAGAACTTCCAACCTGTTGTCTCTTGAGGTCTCTGGGTGAGACTTGGAGCCAACTTGTACAAACATAAAGCAAAAGTCAAACATAATCAGTTGAGCATGTCGCTTAATCAGTTGAGCATGTCGCTTAGTGGCTGACGATAAGTGCATCTCTGATCATGAGCAGAAGTAGAGGGGAAAGTATCATAGCCATGTGTTGAGAGGAATTCGTTGGGGTTTGAATAATTCACGTTTGGAAACATGAGTGCTTCGTTCAACTTCCTTAAACAAACCTTATTCAGGGAACTTTTGAGCAGGGCGGGCTGCTCGACCTGAAGAAAATTCTAACTGGCCCCATCTGCAAGGTCATGTCCTGTTTATCTTGATATCAAATCATGTCGCGCACATGGTTGTGATGCATGTGCCTGGTGCACCCTTATCAGATGGGTAGTCATGATGGGTATACTGGTTTTCGAATATTTTCCCCAGTGTCACTTTGATGGTATGCGCTGCTTTCTCACTCAATAATAATAATATAATAATAATAATAATAATAATAATAATAATAATAATAATAATAAATGCCCTGATGCAGGACCAGGCAGTGGCTCTCATGGCTTCTGATCTTAACTGATTGGAAGTGTTATCATGTACATTGTTTTGTCTTGGTATAAAAGATGGGCTACAGCAAATATTCTGCTCAATACCACAGATTTGCTTGTCAGTTGTTTGACTTTAACCAGTTGAGCATGTCCCTTAGTGGCTGACGATATGTGCATCTCTGATCACCAGCAGAAGTAGTGGGGCAGCATCATAGCCATGTGTTGAGAGGGATTCTTTGGGGTTTGAATAATTCACATCTGGAAACATGGGTGGTTCTTTCAACATCCTTAAACAACCCTTATTCAGGGACCTTTTGAGCGGGATGGGCTACTCAACCTGAAGAAAATTCTAACTGGGCCCCACCTGCAAGGTCATGTGCTGTTTATCTTTTTATGAGATCACCATGTCGCGCACATATGGTTGTGATGCATGTGCTTGGTGTACCCTTATCAGACGGGTATATTTTACCCCAGTGTCACTTTGATGGCATGAACTGCTTTCTCACTCAATAATAATAATAATAATAATAATAATAATAATAATAATAATAATAATAATAATAATAATAATAATAATAATATCTCAAAATGTCTCATGACAGACCAAATGAAAACAGCAACAATACAAATGAAATGGGTAACTGAGCAGTACATCCCAACGAGAAAGCTGAAGAAGGAATAGCGAAGAACAGAAATACGGGAAAACAGGACAAAGTTGACCTACCACAAGAAAGCCAGAATAGATATGACACAAAGAACCGCTAAAAAACCTTCATACAGGATAAGAAATAGCCACACCATCATGATATATAATGTTGCTCTCAGACAGATCTTAAGAAATAAGGGAAATAACCTAATAACCTTAGATAACCTTATCTATTTCACAGCTAAATTTGTAGCTGCTCAACTAAGTATCAGGACGACACAAAAAGGACCAACCATGTCAATAGACCTCCTAAGCGGATCTAGCAATACAAAAAAAGATCGAAGGTTTCGTATATTTTACCCCAGTGTCGTTTTGATGGCATGCACTGCTCACTTGCTCAATAATAATAATAATAATAATAATAATAATAATAATAATAATATAATAATAATAATAATAATAATAATAATAATAATGATGATGATGATGATGATGATGATAATAATAATAAAATAATAATAATAATAATAATAATAATAATAATAATAATAGCTGGATGTACTGTAAGCATAATTATGATCATCAGGTTCGTTTGTTTAAACGATAAAGGACAACATGTCTTTTTAGAAGACCACATCAATATTCGATTTATTGCCAAATAATCCATTAGAATGTGCGTCGTGTTTTGTTCCCTGCAGCACCGTCATCAGCAAAAACGAATTTTGTTAATGAATGTTCATGAGTATGCGAATATTTTTCTCCAATATATACCCATCTCTGAAGGAATCATGAAACCATTGCATAGAAATTAATATTTAGTAGCCAATTGGCAATTCCTCAATAAATGTCATTGTCTGACAGATTCGCTACAATGGAAAAATTTAGATATTTTGTTTAAAAGGTTACGATAGAATGCTATACTTCAGAAGGCGGTGATCGTACTTTATGAAAATATTTATATAGGAAGAGACATACTCTATACAGAGAGAATCAATCTTATAATTGTAAATATAAACTTCTATACTCTAGGCAGCGATTCGTTAGAGTTAGGTGAAATGAGTTTTGGTATGTTATGAACTCAAACCTATAGGTAAGCTTTGCATGACATTTCACTGAGTCGGGAAAATATATTACCTGACATATACTGGGACCGAATTAATCACTTAACAGTTACCACTGAAATCTGTGGCCATGTGCCATAGTTAGTAACAAATATCTTTTAGATTCCAAATATATTTAAATAGTAACGTAGAAATACGTCTTGCTAGGTGCCTGAATACATGCATAGCTTGCGAAAAACGTTTTCTTTCTAAAATGATATTCAATATCCCAGTATAACTGTTTCTCTTTTCTTTTGTCACGAACAAGATCGACTTAAGATCAATAAACTAATATTTTATAGATACACGTACCGTTGAGCGATAGAAATTAGGGTCGATCCAGATACATTGGATGAAGTGTTTTGCATATTTGTATGGGAATATTTTTTTTCCTTTTGCTTATCTTAGCTATGGAACCAGCTAAATGTTTATGCCATTACTTATTTTATTCAAACTCCCGCGATATGTATTGTTTGTAGGAATTTCCTAGTTGTATATATACGTGTGTGTGTGCGTGTGTGTGCGGGTGTATATATATATATATGAAATTCTTATGTGGTTGCTTATGTATTTGTATGTGTCTATACACTCACACACACACGCGCTCACACACACAGACACAGACACACACACACACACATATATATATACATATACAGACACGTAGATACAGACATGCAAATACATAAGCACGCGCTCACATGCACATGCATACACGACGCTGACGCATGCTACATCAACTTCATGTATAAAGTGAATTGCATGTGTGCGTAAGCGTATATGTGTGTGTGTGTGTGCGTGTGTGTGTGTGTGTGTGCGCCAGCGTGAGTGCATTTGCGCATATGTATCTCAAAAAATGATGTTTGTGTATGCGTGTATCTACCTACATCTGTGTATTGATTATAAGTTTTCGATTTATTTTCATTTAATAATCATATTCTCTTAAAACACCCTTTTCAGTAACTATTCTTTATCGCTGGAATTTTCAGATGTTTTTCATTTGGAATGTGCTGAGTCGAAGAAATATTGTAGTCGGCAATGATTGAACCAGCCTACAACTAAAAAAAGACCATTTTGTGTTTAATTTCGTCATTATATTCACGAATACATTATCCAATGTATCCCACAATTTTGAAGTTATTAAAATATGATCTGAAGGAAATTTAGCCGTTATTTCTACCGGTTTAGCTGTTATATGGATGTCTATTCGTTGACATCGATCATATAGGTATATATGTATATTCTTTACTAATATGCATTTCTAACATTTTGCAGTTCACATCAGTCATCCAGAACCTTGTTAGTGTTGATTAATGGGATATCTCTGAGGAGGCCCGCTCCATGATCAAAAACATTCAGCCTGTAACTATTCTATCTCTTATTGCGACTCAGAATACCCTGACTACCTAATCCATTGTGTCTTTCATACATATGACGACTAGATATGATGTAACGGGAAATTGGATTGCAATTTCCAGCAGGTGAAATGGCCGTGAGGTGGTCCCTTCTTAATAATCGCTAAATTACGTAACATATGCAATATTTAATTTATATGTATAGACCAGAGTGACTATACTTTATTGGTTTATTTGTTTACTAGTTTCAGTCAGATGAATGGATCGATGATTTGAAGGATTTTCGTCCATCTTCTCAACTCTAACATCTATTTTGTTATGTTCCTTATTTCATTGATTCTGATTTTTGGGTGGCTAAAATAATTTTATACACAACAACGATTTTGATACCGGTATTCATACACAAGTAACTAGGTTCTATACAATCAGTTTAAATAAGACCTCATTACACTTTCTGTTTAATAAAAGCATTCAAACGTATAGAAATAATCTGTCCAAATTACGAATTGATAAACATTCATCTGAGTAGATCATAGAAATCTATGATTAAAATCAATAGATATATTCAGCAATACATACAGAGAGCATGATTTTACTTGTTCTGTTCGTTTCACGGCGACCATGATAGGGCGAGGTCTTCAGCTGTTTGATTCGGTCACATCGACCCTGTACGTATTTCATTTCAGTCCTTATGTAATCGTTCTAAATTTGAAAATCAGATAATTTTCTGAAGAAAAATACAGCAAATTTAAAGTTGATATACATACATTCAAACAGACGACCATGCAGACATTCACAAATCATAAGTATACATGAAGCATTTCCACAAAGTTTCCATCATTCACATTCCTATCTAAAGAAGACTATACGAGAATAGACTTGCCAAAAATGAGGCAAATTTAGAAAACATGTATTTGATATGGAATCCTATTAAATGCATGTTGAATTTTAAATGGTAAACCTATAATTTGAAGATAAATTGCCATATTACTATGCAATGCAGATATTAACTAGATTGTTTGCTCAGCAAAGAAAACACAATTTAGCTTCCATTCGAAAATGGTAGGGAATAATACTTCTAAAGAGGTATTTCAACGTTCCTGATGTTTTGCTATGTGAAAATGAGACATTACAGACGATAAATAAAATGCTTTAATATTGCTTTCCACGAGAATGTTCGATATTTATCTATCTTTAGTGAAATAATTCATTCAGTTCAGAAGGGATACAACTTGCTTATCGATCACTTTGCTTTTCATAAGCAAAAAATAAAATCCTATAGCCAATGTTGAACTGCTTGCACTTCTCAAATGAACTAATTTCCTGCGTCTCTTTAGTCATGAATCTTGAACGGATATCATCAATTGTTTCCACGCTAGCAGAAATGTTATTGTGAAGAAAGATTTCTCAATTTATTTCTTGAATCTCTTCTTACTCTAAGGATTTCTCTTCATTTGCGAAACCCATCATCTATGATATGCAACAATTTCAGCAGGGACCAATCGATTTGTCTAACACAAACTATTCACTTATGAATGGGTCGACTCCGTGTATTCACATATAATGTGCCATATAAAACAGTCTTCGTTTCTAGCTTCAGATAATGGAATCAGTGTCAAAGTCGACTGAACTAATTTGCCCTATCGACTCCTGAGTATCTCACCTTCGCTATAAATACATTTTCTTTCTACACCTCTATTTTCACCTAATCCTATCAAAAGTATGTTAATCTTTCTTCAACCACAATAGAAGAATACTATATTTATTACTATGAACTAGTTTATTGTATATTTCATTTATAGAAAAAAATAGCGTCATATACCATAATTTACTGGTTTTAAAAATTTTTATATACATATTATAGTTTAAGTGTTGTATGAGATTTTAAGACAGTGATTAAATGAATAGCATCATCTTATTAATATAAATTAAAACCAAATATGCATATATATTCAGACGGTGCGATAAATGCATAACTTATAACTTACTATGAGTATGAAACCAAGTTCGTATACACATTATGTGCCGTTGCCAGATTAATGTGATGTAAATCATGGAAATTCAGTTGTGTGTTAGATTTATATGTTAACATTCACAAGAGGATTTTTGTTTATGACTACTGTATTTTGTCTGTGTATACATATTAGCATTATGTTCCTGTATATGTCTTGCTTCACTCATTAGCAATATATTTAAATAGACAGCTGTGTACAGTATACAAGTATTGTTCACCTGTGTGTATGTGTGTGTGTGTGGGTCTGTGTTTGTGAATGTGTAAGTATATATGTATATAAGTATATATATATGTATGTATTTGTGAGTGCGTTTCTTGTGTTTATATATATATATAAATATATAAATGACGTATGTCTGCCACTTAAAAGTGGCTAAACGCTAAGGAGTAGATTTTCTCTTGGGGCTACAAGCAACAGTAGCATCAACTCTTCGTGGTTAGCCACATTTAACTGGCAAATATACTTCACATTGTCTTGCAGCTACTGTTTATACCGTCACAAAACCGTGAATAAATGACGAACGAGAGCATAAAAACAAAAGCATGGAAAACGAACTTTTTTTTTAACAACGAAAGAAACAAATATAGAAACGAGACAGGCTACATAAATAACATTCCCTTCGTCAGTTGTGCACTGGTGTTGATCATATCGAGCTGGCAGAAACCTTAGCACGCCGGGCGAAATGCTTAGCAGTATTTCGTCTGCCGCAACGTTCTGAGTTCAAATTCTGCCGAGGTCGACTTTGCCTTTCATCCTTTCGGGGTCGATGAAATAAGTACCAGTTACGCACTGGTATCGATATAATCGACTTAATCCGTTTGTCTATCCTTGTTTGTCCATTGTGTTTAGCTCCTTGTGGGTAGTAAAGAAATAGGTGTTGATCATATCGACTATAATAGAAAGAATATATATAGATCAGCCGAAATTGCGAGGATGATCCGGTTCTTGACTGAAGATAAAAGGCTTCGAATGACCCGTCCGTGTTTTTTTTTTGTATCGTCTATCTGGATGTTTTGTTTTTCCTTTTTGTATCACCTAGTTGTCCGGATGTTTTGCGTTCTTGTCCCATTTTGTATTTTATTTTATTTATATATATATATATATATATATATATACACCCATGTAATGAGAGGGCTCAGTATAATTATACGCGTTCATGTGTCTTTTATGCATATAGTTCATATACTATTTATAATTTACTAGCAGTATTGCCCGGCTTTGGAAAATGGTCACATTTAATTCAAAACGTCAAAAATGTTATGAAAACAATTAGTATGTGTTCACAATGTTCAAACGAACGATTAATATGAAAAAACCCTCCAGGCTCCATCCCGAAAATTCCTTTCTTTACCGAATTTCTACAATGTTTACGGCGATTCGTTTTTATATCATGATTTTTTATTTTTCATGCAATTTACGCATGCTTGCACGCGTGGTGTACTGAGTAAAGTTCACTATTCAATGCATGGGATAAGGCCTAAAGAAACACATTATCGATTTTTGCACTTGCGAGAAGAATTTCGGAACAGAAATAGCGCAGTTCAATTTTCATTCGCCTAAACTATAAGTGACCCATTTTTGGTGGTTCTATGATTTGTTGGCTAGGAGATGTGCCGGGAAGTTAAACACAGACACACACACAGATACACACACAGACACACAAGTTGAGTTTTATATATATAGATGTTTGGAGAAGAACCCGTTTAGACTGGAGGGTTGACAAGGTAGGAAGGTGCTCCCTCGTGTCAGTTTATCTTTTCTTTATCCGAAAGTCCTCCGCAATATCATGCGATTTAATTTTGTTTTCAACTAGAGATTTCTCTCATTTGAAACCGATTGTAGCCTTGTTAACCCAGAAATATAGAATATTTATCCACCAACAGTGTGTTGAGCACTCGTTGTACTGTTCGATATTAACGTACAATTTTATGTGTGTATACGAGCGTGTACACGTGAGAGCTTGTGTTTGTGTGTGAACGTGTATGAGTGTGTGAGAGAGAGAGAGAGAGAGAGAGAGAGAGTGAAAGAGAGTGAATGAGCGTGTGAGAGAGAGAGAGAGATATGTAAATTGCCACAAAAGCAGTTAATGATATTTCGAGTGCTTATAATACGTACATATCAAGAGGTTGCCAAACGAGTTCTTATGTAACATGCTGAAATGTAGTTATTAAATGTATTCGAAAAATCAGTAATTGCTCTTAAGATAATTTTTAATAATATTAGACTCGTGATAATAACTATGCAGCCAATCCCTTCTTGAATTACACAGTTATAAGCAATTATATGCATTTCGTGTATAGGAGTAGATTGTAAGGCGTACTTCGTGAAGGCATACTACAGAATACGAGTAATTAATATATATATATATATATATATATATATATATATATATATATATGTATGTATGTATGTATGTATAAGCTCATTTACATATGTATTCGTGTGTCATTGTGAATTAGAGTTGTTGATATGTGCACGCATGTGACTTTTGTGTCTGTTTCTTGTGTTTAAATGTTATTCTTTGTGTGTGAGAAACATTCATGATCAGGTTATTTTCTGTTGACAAAATTGTATGCTCCTGAGTATTGATTTTAGTACGTAATAATATGCTGGTATTAAGATGTTAAACTTTTCATTATTGTACCTTCATATTATGCATTGCACTATCTCACACTATCTGTTTCGTATTTAATTGATATTTGGATCAGAGACATATCATTAGACTAGTCTCTATTCTAAACCATAATTTCACGTTCTCTTACCTGTAGATATGTTTCTTTATATAACGAATTTCTCTGATGTATTGTATTCTTTGTCGAGAAAGCTGATGTGTGACCAACCAGCTTTACCATCTTTGACATCCAAGTGTTGAACTGTTTCTTCCTGATGAACGGATAAATTGTTTGTCAAGATTTACAAACGTGTTTATCCTCGAGGAAGAATGTCAATAAACGTTCATTCGTGCAATTTATAAACTAACTACTGACACTGTTTACCTCATAAATTACATGACTGCATATCTGATTGTCACTGTACGTGTATGTTTGCCAGCAAGAAATATTAGTCAAATCACCTCCAAATTACACTCTGCTCTCTTTAAAATTGATGAAACCTTATATAATGTAGGCCACAGCTCGATAAAGATATCGGAATTGTTAAACCTGAAATGCCTCGGAAACGAGTTTATCTATGTGGTTTGATCTGGGACTCATCAACAACAACAACACATTTCATACAATTTGTATTAAATTATGAATGTAGTTTGAAACGGAGATTTCAGATTAAGTAACTTCAAAGTGAGGAGCAAATTTTCTCATTTAAACGTTTAGGCATCAATGGTATCGTCTTTCATGTACTTAAACCATATTTTCAGGTGCTCGGGGAGAGCATAGACAATTTAAGCACATGGTGTATAAAGATAAAATTAAAACACCGTTTGATAATATTTGCAACCGAACTACTCGCATAGCTTTATAGCCATAGGCGCAGGAGTGGCTGTCACAATTATGTCACAATTCTGTAGAAGACATCAAACATAGTTTTAAATGCCATCAAGATGCAAGCTCCCAGTGCCACATTACGTTATAGCGGTATATCAGTGCCATTCCAGGAAAATGACCCTCACAGCGTAGGAGTGGCTGTGTGGTAAGTAGCTTGCTTACCAACCACATGGTTCCGGGTTCCGTCCCACTGCGTGGCATCTTGGGCAAGTGTCTCCTACTATAGCCCTGGGCCGACCAAAGCATTGTAAGTGGATTTGGGTGACGGAACTGAAAGAAGCCCGTCGTATATATGTATATATATATATATATATATATATATATATAATATATATATATATATATGTATGTATGTGCGTGTATATTTTTGTGTGTCTGTGTTTGTTGTCTTCCCACAACATCGATTGACAACCGATGCTGGTGTGTTTACGTCCTCGTAACTTAGCTGTTCGGCAAAGGGTTCGATAGAATAAATACTAGGCTTACAAAGAATAAATCTTGGGGTCGATTTGCTCGACTAGAGGCGGTGCCCCAGCATGGCCACGGTCAAATGACTGAAACAAGTAAAAGAATAGTCATATGCAGATCATTAAATATTTAAAATAGGAAGCATTTTCCGTGATGCGTTTCCATATTGAGTAATCTAGACAGGAACATATATGTATGTGTATATATATATATATATAGATATATATATATATATGCATATGTGTGTGTGCGCGTGTACACCCTAATATCGCACAGTGTTCAACACCGCATTGATGGATAAATATTCTCTACTTTGGCGTTAAGAAGTCTATATAAAATTAGTGGTAGCCTCATTAACTCAGATATAAACTGATATATTTCTGACTTAGTTCAGATGAAGCATTCACAATGTGTATCGTACGTTTACCAAACAGAGGATATGTTACAAAACAATTATATAAATATAACGTAGCTATTAACTTTAAATATTGTAGAGGAAAGGAAACTAGATTTAGTTTAGACTCCTACTTCAGCTAGCAGTAATTGAAGTTTTTGCATTAATAAAACGGAAGCAATTAATCAATTGGGATATGTCTTCAAGAATATATAGATATGAACCCATTATGGAATGCAATAGTGTTACTCATATCTCTTAATGTGATAAATATATTGAAACAAGAGTTAGACATCACCATATTCAACACTATGTAGAATTTCGTTATCGTCAAATTCCAAGCATTTTAATACGTTGAGTAGTTCAAATCAAGTCTGACTGAATGGTTTTTCCAACTAAGATTATAGAATGTTCCTGATCTTTTAGAATTCAGGTAAAGTGCAACATGCCACCAGTTTAAAGGGTTACTACTCTGTGTGTAACTATGTAGACACTGGTTTCCTCTGTGTTAATACGTTTGATACAAGAAATATTGGATTTTTTAAAGGTCTTAAAAGAGTTAGATCTTAGAATTTTCACGTTTCACTCAGTATGTAATTCATAGAATCTATTGAAGCAACCGCATAAAACAGTAAGGTAGCTTTTGCGTTATGTTTTAATGGTAAATGCAAGTTATAAAGGGAGATATAGGCCGCAGTATTGCATGGTATAGACTATAACGACTAACACAACAAATGGCCTACGCCTCCACCTCCACCCCATATGTAAACGCATGTGTTTTTAACAATATACATACACACACTGTATTTTTGAACTGCATTTTAACTCGTTACTCGAGTTGCTCGCTACTGCGAGCTTCAAGAGAGAATGGCTGAAACTATGAATACTCGCATGAAACTCGCAGCAGCATGAAAATCCAGTCGGGAGATACAATAAATCCATATTCGCTGTCAACGAGTTATATAATCTACAACATATACTGAGTATTCCTTTCACTAGTACGATAAAAGAACGGTCTTTCTACGTATATATAATACCCAAAATTTCAAAGTAAATTCGAAATTATTTCAAGAAGCCCCAGTTCTCGTTGCTCAGCCGCGACATAGTAAGTACCACCGTTGCACTTTGTTGTCTACCTATAAAATACACTCGAAGTGTAATTAACAGTCTTGAGTGTTTTTTAATTATTTTAATACCTATTATACGACATAATTACTTCAACATTTGGTCAGATATCAAGTCGTTTCCTATACAAATTCAACCTCGATATGTGTGTATATGGCGGTGCCCCAGTATGGCCACAGCTCATTAGCTGAAACTGGAAAAATCAATCAAAAATCATATGTGTATGCTAGAGTGGATGCGTGGTAAGAAGCTTGTTTTCCAACCACATGGTTCCGGGTTCAGTCTCATTGCATGGCAACATGGACAAGTGTCTTCTACTATAGCCTCGGGCCGACCAAAGCCTTGAGCGTGGATTTGGTAGGCAGAAACTGAAAGAAGACTGTCGTATATATACATATATGTGTGTGTGTCTGTGTGCGTCTGTGTATGAGTGTGTCCTTGTTTTTCTGTTTGTCCCCCATCACCTCTTGACAACCGGTGTTGATGTGTTTACGTCCCCGTAACTTATCGGTCCGGGCAAAAGAGATTGATAGAATAAGTACCTGGCTTTAAAAAATAAGTACTGGGAGTAGATTCATTCCACTAAAAATTCAAAGCGACGCTCCAGCATGGTCGCAGTCTGATGGATGAAACAAGTAAAAGATAGAAGATATGTGTGTGCTTGCATATAGAGATAATTTACCTGTACATTGAGATATATAAGTATATATGTATATATATATATATATATATATATATATATATATATATATATATATATATATATATAAATTTTTAAAGTAGGATAAAACCTTAATAAGAAATCTTAAGAAATTATCGAGTAGTTAGCGTGAAGAACATCATAAGAGAAAAAATTGTAAATTTTTTTCTTTGAAAATATTTAGCTCCTGTGATTTCGCAAGTTTGTTTATTTATGATACATTTTGGATTCGCTTCACTGAAGAGCAAGAAACGCGTATAAAGTGTTAATTGCGAAATCGCAGGTGATATGGAGCTAAATTCTGTTTTTAAATGACTCGCTTTGAGAATTGCATTCGGTACAATGTGTTTATATTTGATAGTTATGACTTTAAGAGTCCCTCCTAGCGTGTGGCATTTATGCGTAATAATGCCCTCTATACAATATAATTATATATATATATATATATATATATATATATATATATATATATATATATATATATATATATATATATATATAGAGAGAGAGAGAGAGAGAGAGGAGAGAGAGAGAGAGATGCAGCACGGAATTTTGTCAACGAACAGGTCGCGGCCTCAAAGCGATAAAAGTATTTTGGCAAATTAAACTGGAGTGAATCTAACGGTTTTTGTGTGTTTTTAAATATCTTATAAACATCTTCAGATCTTCCACGCTGCAATTGTTTCTGTTTCAACACATGATCTCAGGTCAGGTGTCACTTGCTATACAAATACATCTCCGTAATATATATATATATATATATATATAAGGAAATAATTTTATTCTGAAACGCAGGGGAATGCTAATAATATAGCATGAACAGGATAAACTACCCACGAAAAACGTCGGAAGTTCCAACTAGAAGTTGCAGCTGCGAAATAGTTTCAAGTACTAAATGGATAAGTTGACAAATGAATAAATAATGATGAGAAATAGTATACCCACTCTAAAGCTTAGTGTATGGAATGCAAACTCGTATTGAAGTGCATTACCTGATTTTTGGTGAAGAAGAATAACGCTCACATTTTGAACAATTGGATAATTGAATAATCCAACCATTGCATCCAACAACAAAAGGAAAGGATCCGTGAAAGTCTTTAAGAAACAAAATTAATGCTCCATAAACACACGTAATCGAAATATAGATAATAGTAAAGAAATGCGGAAATTACAGCAAAATAATTCAACAAATCGGTTGATCCAACTGATAGAATGCAAAGTATGTGAATGTGTGAAAGGGAGATAAGTAAGCCATAGTTTGCCGCAGCACAAATGTATTCTTTTTATTCAAAGATCTTGTTTCGTATAGAGAAGGAATTAGTTTGGTGCTTACAGAAATAAATAAATAGCTATGCTTCGACTGTGGCTGTTATTAATGATGTGTTGTATAGAACAAGTTCCATTCGAAATATTAATCCAAACGATTATTATGCATCCTAAAAAAAAAAGAAAAAAAAAGAAGCTTCAACTCGAAATTAACAATGGAAGGTTTAAAGGCAATTCAGAATATTTCCTATGCGAATAAGAAAGCTTAAAATATCAATTTATAACAGATCGTCATTTTAATTAATAGAAATAGATCCTGAAGCAGTTTAATGCAACTCTTTTTTTTTACGGATCTTTATTGCATTTAGTAGATTACAACTGGTGTTATAAGTTATAATACAGCTGTATTAATGATATGTATTAACACAACTTCACGAAATTATTATGTTACATATGAACCCCCACACACACATTTGAGATAGCACAACAATTAGCAAATGTTTACAATTCTCAGTGAATTTTTCTGTGTCGAAATATCAATATCTTTTTTTCTATATATACCCAGGACTATTCACCATTTAATTTAGGAGGGGTTGCCATAAAAGACACACACTATGCATTCCACTCATTTTCCAGCTCAATGAGGTCAGACCTGTCCTATGCTTATGTCAAGCATAGAACACAGCCCCCAAATCAACAGCAGGGCCCGACAGCATATGCTGGTTTACCCCATAAGCCTCTCCATCACGTTTCTGCAACCACTCTTCAAAGGCCCTTTTCTTCTCTACCACCGCACCCATTACCTGCTCATTCTCCCACTCGCATTCCAACCCTTTGTGTAACCCCCAGAGGCACATCTCATTACCACATCTCTAAAAACCTCACACTCCTCCTCCACATGTCCTATCTCCTGTTCCTTAACCCGTTTATATTCACCTCCCAGTGTCTCTACATACTCCTGCTCCTCTCTCCTATCCAGTTCATTCACCTTCACAACCTCTGTCCTCTCTGTCACACATCTAGCATTCCATTTTGAGCATACATTTAACTTACCCTGTACTAAGAAGGGATCCGTCACTCCTCCACCTTCACCTCACATTACATGCTCTTCCATTAACTTTTCTACCACTCTCTTATAAATTAATACATAATCCATCAAAGCTCTATCCACTACTGTTCCTCCCCCCATACTCCAGCATGTAAACTTATTTTTCTCCCACTTTTTAAAAAGACTATTCCTCTCCACCAACTCCTGCTCTATACACATTCCCAACAACCTCCTACCACTCATTCCGACTAGGAACTCCATATTTACCTACTACATCTTCTACTTTCATTTCCCACTCGCGCATTCAAATTACCCAACACCACCACATAACCACCTTTCCCCACCCTATCCACACACTCTGTTAGTTCCCTCCAGAGCTTTTCTACTTATGCTTCACTCTTTTCGCTCCCTGGACCATATGCATTAAAAAACACTCACATCTGTCCTCCCCACCTCATCTTACTCCACATTAAGCCTGAAGACACTTCTCTCCACTCTACGACACTCTACTTCACACGCTCACTCACCAGTAATGCCACTCCTCCACTCCCGACACTCGTCGAGTCACATAACCAACTGGTACCCTCCCTTACCTTTCATCTTAGTTTCGCTCAATGCCAGAACATCTATTCTTCTCCTCATCATCACACTCCCTGTCTCTCTCCCCCTCACTTGTACTAAACACGCGCGCAATCCATGACCCTAGTACTTGGGTGAGATTAGGTACTAACCTGTCATCTTGCCTTCTTGCCTTTTTAGGAAATGAAATTACTAGGTGGAGTAGATTTCCAGTCCCCTCGCTCCCGCCTCTTACGCCACGCAGGGAATACGGCGACTGCATTCTACTGGTCCCCCCCATCCCCAGTAGCAGGGTGGGGTTTGCTAGTTAACCCGTAGCTGGGACCCTCACAGGTCTACCACTCCGGGCCAGAGTAGACGTGGGAACAATAGAGGCTAAAAGCTGGTTCCACACTCCTCAAACACTGAAACAAGAGCCCCAGGGTCCCACTATCAGATGTAGTTTAGAGTCATACCCAGGACAAGATCTAAATCTAATACTGAATACTATTTGTCCTCCGATTATCGTTTGGTATTACATCCCTTTAATAATTTATAGTGTATATGGTGAGCATAATACAGCAAAATGTTGTTTAAGTGTTTCCTTCTAATGAATTCTGATACTTTATTCATTTATTCTTGAATTTGTTTCAGTTATTTCACAGCGGCCATGCTGGATCACGACCTTTAGTCGAACAAATCGAGCGGAGGACTTATTCCTTATAAGCCTAATACTTATTCTATCAGTATCTTTTGCTGAACCGCTAAGTTAGGGGACGTAAACGCATCAAGTTCAGTTATCAAGCAATGGTGGATGGACAAACACAGACAGACAAACATATATATATATATATACGACGGGCTTCATTCAGTTTCCGTCTATCAAATCCATTTATAAGGCTTTGGTCGGCCCGAGGCTACAGAAGAAGACACTTGCCCAAGGAGCCACGCAGTGGGACAGAATCCCGAACCATGTGGTTGGGAAGCAATCTTCTTATCACATAGCTACGCCTGTGCCTGTTATCCAGACATTTTCATAATACGATTTTAAAAGTATTGAAAATAATCCTGTAATTTAATTCAGTAATTTATTTCAATATATTTGGGTTGTCACTGATTTTGTAATAAAAACATTTAAATAAAGACTCCTAATTTATTCTGACCTCTGGCAATATAATTATACACATGCATATTCACAGACGTACATATCTTGCCTTAGAAAGGTATTATAGAACCAAATATACAGGCATATATATATTCACACATATATTGCGTTTATCAACGTTCATTAGAATTTACGAATATTTTCAACTTTCTATGAGCAGATAATTGTAGACTTCATACAACTCTATAGAGTTTCAAATTTTTAACATGTATAGTGCATGAACAGCATTTAATCAAATTGTCATTTGCTTGTTCTTATACAGGTTATGTGAGTAGCTAAACAGTTAATATACTCAACGCCTAGAAATTGCAAAATGTTTTGTGATGAAACATTACTTAGCTCAAGATAAAATTGTTTAACTGCCACAATGACACTGACAGAGGTGGGTGTCTAATGACAGATGTATTCTGAATAATTACTATAGCAAAGATACTTTATTTGTCTTTCAAAGAACGGCTATGCTTTTAGTCTTGGCTGACAGGCTCTCCAGTTGAACTGTTATATCGAACATGAGGTATTATCTGATTGTTCGAAAGCTAAGCTATGTAGTTAAATGGTTCATATA
The DNA here is from genome assembly GCF_006345805.1 of Octopus sinensis. NCBI lineage: Eukaryota > Metazoa > Mollusca > Cephalopoda > Octopoda > Octopodidae > Octopus > Octopus sinensis. The sequence continues at coordinate 80,743,960 of NC_043003.1, read as the reverse complement.
TGCGTTTATGTGTTTACTCTTCTGTTGGAATTTTAAAGTATATATTTTTTTCTTTCTATCTATTGCAACGAATTATTTCGTCGTTTATTCCCACCACATCCATAAAATCAGTCATCCATTTATTACCTCACTAATTTTAACTGCAGTAATCTCAGCCAAAAATATTTATCGCCAAAAACATTTTTTCCGAATATCCATTATTAAAACCTTAGTTGCAAATCGACCGTGTATCAACGTCTTAGTGTTTTTCTCCCATACAATGAAATCGATTGATTAGGTACACCTTTTGAAAATGTCTTTCTTCATAAACGTGTGTCCCAGTAAAAATATAAGAATTACATAGCACTACACATAATAAAGTATGTTTATTTCTACAATTGTTTTACTACAGCTGGTCATCAGAAGATCAGAACAAATATTTTTACTTCCACAGTATATGAGTTAGATATAGCAACATCTTCAACTAACGAAATTAATTAATATATTTTGATAACATATTTTGACGACATTAAGTATTCAAGAACGAATATATTTTCGTGGAAAATTTTCAAATTATATAACATATCTGCCTGGAGGTTAGATGTACTGCGTAAATTTAAGAAAAGAGAAATGCCGCATAGCACCAATAATTTCTAGCACCTAATAAGAATCTTCTGATATTTATCTGCGAGGAGTGATGTCTTGCAATTTAGATGCTGCCTACTTTAGAATTACACTAGTATTATCATAACATTTCCAATGCCATCTGTTGAAGTTTTAATCCCTTCTTTAACAACCTCAAATCACCCACAAGAATCCTCATCTGCAAAGCCTTTGACTATCCTCGTTCGGCTGTTCGTGTATTAGACCTATCTGTCTCTTATTTCTTTTCTTGCGCAGAAGCTTCTCGATAAATATCATTATCTGTGCTAATCAAACTTTCAAGTCCTAACGTTCGGTTACCTCTATCTTACATCTTGTTATGTACATGGTTGATCTGTTTGCTGTTAGCCCTGACAACAGCCGTACTTATGTAGTAGTAACCTCTCACAAATGTTTTCTAGCTTTTCAAGTACAAGCAGGTCTTACATGAAAATTATGACGTGTACATTGCTCCTGATGTACATCCATCAACAGAGGTATCGAACAGATTTATCAAATTGAGCATAGCAATCTTTATCCCTTATGCATAACAAAAGCAACCGCTCCGCCTATTACAGAAACAATGTTCTATTTAAATTTCTCTAGAATTGGTTAGCAATTAAACGGTTTGAATTGCATTTAATTTCCGGGCAATCAACAATGCTCTCTCCTGGCTGAATTTCATTCACAATATAGCTACCTTTATAGATATTTCAAGAACTAGCTATTACCTTGACGCAAATGACAAGCATTTACGTAAGAATGAGCGAGTGATTGAGTAATCCTCTTTTTTCCAAGAACAATCAGTCCGCATAATTTGTGAATAGTTACACCACATCATATTTTTACCTCTGCCTTTAAAAAGTCCTACCTCCTTGTTCTTACCCCAACACGCAAGGGAACTTAACAAACCTGCTTTGTTCTTCTGTTACACATATAATTAAGTAAGGAGAAGTTAGTAAGTATGTTTGCATTTTATCTATCGATCCTGTTTTGAATCAACGAAACGTTTGTGTTTAGTAACAGTCTTTTCTAACCCGAACACAAATTATTTCTTTCTTTCCAGCTGTGTCCAGTATATTGCCTTATAAACTTTTAGATTGAGGCTGTTTTTTTATAGACTGGACGAAGTAGTTTAGTTCATGTTTACAGCAGTTTCAGGTAAACAGTAGCAGAAGGCATAATCATGAAAATTACATAATAAGCTCCAACAACATAGTAGGTGTATGTACTTGATTGAATTTTAAGACATATAATGCGTAAGTAAGTTCCGTAACCATTCGACGAACGTAAAGCCGGCTTCCAACAACTGCCTTGGACGAAGTATTAGGATCATCATTTAAGTTTGGGATTTATCTTTGCCGTACCAAACCAAGTGACTATATGTATATACATATATATATATATATATATATTATATATATATATATAGATAGATATATATATAGATATATATACATATATACATATATATATATATATATATATATATTTATATATACATATATATATATATACATACATATATATACACATATATATATATGTATATATATTCATAAATATATATATATATATATTTATATATACAGACAGACTGAGATGCCTAAATATACATATATATTTATATATACATACATGCATGCTTGTATGCATACATATATACATCCATGCATACATATGTACATACATACGAACATATAATTTTCATGATAATGCAAATAAATATATACAAAAGAGAGAACATGTTACCGATCTGTGAGTGTTTACTATAATACGAAATACATATTGGCCCCAACAAGGTGCACATTTTTTCGTCTATGGATTCCATAAAAGCTCCTCCTCATACTTGCTAATCTCCCTGTTTCTTATAAAAGAAATGGGAATTGATTGAAGGAACTTGTTGAAGCTGGAATATTTCTGTGGATTTAGGAAGGAGAATAAACGTCTATCTATTTTAGGAAATCAACTTTCGCACAGCTCTTGCTGTGCCCAGCGGGGATAAAATATGAAGGAAATAATTGTAGAAAAGGGAGAAGATTGAGTGCCTAAGAGAGAGAGAGAGAGAGAGAGAGAGAGAGAGAGAATGAGAAATATAGAGTGAGAGAGAGAACGATCTAGATTAATAGAAAGAAAGAACGGTTGAATTGAAAAAGGGAAGAAAGTGAAGGGAAACCTACTCGTATACAGAGCAACTGAAGTCTTTGAGTAAATTAGGCATGAGAACTAAATTAGGCATGAAAAGAAAATTAGGCATGAGAAGAAAATTAGGCATGAGAATATATTGGTGTAATATACAGAATGTGTTAGGTGGAAAATAAATGCCAAAGTAAGAAGTCAAATATGAGCTGTTAAAGTTGCAGAATTGGCATTCATGGAATATACTTTGTATAGGTGCCAATGTACAATTGTCAGTGTGTTGTGGTGTTATCTGGCCGATTCCAACTATAATCATACAATGAATGTCATCGATTCTGAGATTATCATAGTTATTATCATTATTGTTATTGTTGTTATTGTTGTTACCTTATTGTTATTATTACTATTGATTAATATTACCATTACTAACATTACTATTATTATTATCATTATTAAGGCGGCGAGCTGGCAGCAACGTTCGCGCGCCGGGCGAAATCTTTAGCAGTATTTCGTCTGTCTTTACGTTCTGAGTTCAAACTCCGCCGAGGTCGACTTTGCCTTTCATCCATTTGGGGTCGATAAATTAAGTACCAGTTGTACACTGAGGTCGATCTAATCGACTGGCCCCCTCCCACCCAAATTTCGGGCCTTGTGCCTAGAGTAGAAAAGAATCGTTAGACACCGCGGGAAATGCTTAGCGGTGTTTCGTCTGCTGCTACGTTCTGAGATCAAATTTCGCCGAGGTCGACTTTCTTTTTCATCCGTTCGGAGTCGATAAATTAAGTACCAGTGAAACACTTGAGTCGATGTAATCGATTACACCCCTCCCCAAAATTTCATGCCGTGTGCCTATAGAAGAAATGATTATTATTATTATGACTGATATTTATATTTTCTCTTTATCACAGGTTTTGTTAGTCACCTGGAGTTATGCCTGCATAGCGGGCTTACATCCTGCAGCCTACGGTACCATGCTAATCGCTCTTTTCATCTATTTAATACTTTCCTGATTATTCTGGATATGCAAACAGGCAAACTTTTGTAACAGTTCTCCTGGGCACTCTTTTCCAATTTCCTTTATATTCCTCTTGAGGTCTTCTGATACTGCTCCCAATGACTCAACAATAATTGGTACTATCTTTACCTTCATTTTCCACAACCGGGCTATTTCGTACTTAAGACGGTTGTATCTATCTATCTTTACGCCTTCCTTATTGGCTATTCGTGGTTCAAAGGAGTATGCATCGTCAACTATACCACTAGGTCCGGTGTGTTATACTCTAGCAACTGATCTATTTGGATTGGGAAATCCCAGAGGTTTTTACTAGTCTCCGACTCTGTCACACTCTGGGGTTTGTGTTCATAACACGTCTGGCCTCTCTTTAGTTCCAACTTTTCACACAGTTTCCAATGTAGCAGTTACACTACTTGGGCGTTTCGCCACAATTTGCAGTGCTTTTGGGCAAGTCTACAGTATTCTTTCTTGATGTGGGCTATGATTTCATCCACTATATTGCAGATGCTGCACGGCGGACATACTTGCTCAAGTTGACGCCCCAGTTCATAGCCAGAGGTTCGTCTTGCGCTGCCAGTATAGTGCTCCCGGCCTCTTTTTGGGAGGGTTCCTTTCATCAGCCATTCCCACCTATTTTTTTCAGCAACTTCTATTCTATATGGAATTGTTTGTGTAGTCCCTTCTTGCGTAGTTCTTCTTCATGTCAGTTTTTGTACTTCTTACTTTGTTTTCCCTTTTTCCTCTGCTCCCCAAACTCCCTCCTTCCTAACTGTCACTCTCTCTTTTTACTCTTTTACTTGTTTCAGTCATTTGACTGCGGCCATGCTGGAGCACCGCTTTTAGTCGAGCAAATCGACCCCGGGACTTATTCTTTTCGTAAGCCCAGTACTTATTCTATCGGTCTCTTTTTGCCGAACCGCTAAGTGACGGGGACGTAAACACATCAGCATCGGTTGTCAAGCAATGCTAGGGGAACAAACACAAACACACAAACACACACACATACATATATTTATATATACATATATACGACAGGCTTCTTTCAGTTTCCGTCTACCAAATCCACTCACAAGGCATTGGTCGGCCCGGGGCTATAGCAGAAGGCACTTGCCCAAGATACCACGCAGTGGGACTGAAGCCAGAACCATGTGGTTGGTTAGCAAGCTACTTACCACACAGCCACTCCTGCGCCTAGTAAGGTTTCCTTACTTTGGGCTAGGTATCTCATTAAACTCTCGAGTTCGATACGCACTTATCAGTGCAATTCCTACATTTGCTCTCTTCATGTACAGGCGATCTGTGTCGATATCGATAAAATTAGTAGCAGTTGAGTACCAGTGGTACATAACTTTCCCCTTCCCACAAGTTTGCTAGTGTGGTACCGAAATTTGAAACCAATACAACTACTACTGCCACTAGTAGTAGTATTGGTAGTAGTAGTAGTAGTAGTAGTAGTATTAGTAGTAGTAGTAGTAGTAGTATCAGGATTATTTGGTCCCAGAAGATTATTCTTCATTTTTGTGAAAACGTAAGCAGCGAAACGTTGATTGAAAGTGTTCATACAAATATATATCTATATGCATATATATATATAGATATATATATATATAATATATATATATATATATATATATATATGTACATATGTGTGTGCGTGTATGCATGTATGCATGTATATATATATATGTGTGTGTATGTGTATGTATATATATATATATATATATATATATATATTGGTATATATTCTTTCTCTTGTGAATGCTTATTCTTTAAAAATATGCCGTAGATCCTATTTTAACATCAATTTCATCAATTTATCATGGTGCCGTTTACATTCGAGAAGTATCGTGTTAAATTCGTTAAAGCATTACTATTAATTAAAAGTAGCCAAACATCAGGGCCAAAATGACTACAAAGTTCATATAACACTAATATACTAATATTTCGGCAGTATAATGAATTCAGTCTCATATTCCGTTTGCATCAGAAATCGGGTAATGTGATTTGATGTATTTTCCCCTTTATCTTATGTCTGTATGTTAATGCACACTTATCACGAACTATATATAGTTATTTCAATTAATACTTGCAATTATAAGTTAATACAATTAGGTATATGGAAAGAAATTAGTATTGCAACCAATGCTTTCATAATATTAATTATTACGCTGAAATATATGTATATTTCATTTCCCAACGTACTATCCGATATATTGTTCAGAACAACAGAAAGTACATGTAAACAACTAACGAATGTTAAATTTCGTGGTTCATATGCATATATATATATATATATAATCTTTTACTTGTTTCAGTCATTTGACTGCGGCCATGCTGCAGCACCGCCTTTAATCGAGCAACTCGACCCCGGGACTTATTCTTTTGTAAGCCCAGTACTTATTCTATCGGTCTCTTTTGCCGAACCGCTAAGTTAGGGGACATAAACACACCAGCATCGGTTTGCAAGCAATGCTAGGGGGACAAACACAGAGGCACAAACACACACACGCATATATATATATATATATATATATATATTACATATATACGACGGGTTTCTTTCAGTTTCCGTCTACCAAATCCACTCATAAGGCTTTGGTCGGCCCGAGGCTATAGTAGAAGACACTTGCCCAAGGTGCCAGGCAGTGGGACTGAATCCGGAACCAAGTGGTTGGTAAACAAGCTATTTACCACACAGCCACAACATACTGATGCTCATTCAGATATATGTATACACAAGGATACAGATATAGTTCGATACATATAAATATGTATATGTGTGTCTATGTGTGCATATATATCTCTTATTATAAAAGGCAGATTTTATCTGCCTCCCTTTGTAACTTATAGAAATCTACAATATAGAATTTCTTCAATTACAATTTACCTAGCATTTTTAAGAGTAGAATGCATCGGGTCATGCCCGGTCTAGTTTTTAAAATTTAAACTCCAATTAAGCAAAATTTACAGAAAACTCACATTCTGGTGTGTATGTCAAATGCTTTTCTTAATGTGGTTTACACCACACGCACACGCACACACACAGTGTGCAACGAATGAAATGAAAGTAAATAGCGACAGAGTGATTTGAGGAAGACTAAACTGAAAGTATTTAAACCACTACTCAAAAAATAAAAAAACACACTGCAAACAAAAACAAATAAATACATAACGATTTACTCCTCACACAATTTCTTCAATTAGAGTGTACCCATGATTTTTCAGAGTACCTCAGTGGGTGATGCCATAAAAAATTTCTTTCAATTTTACCACCAATTAAGACAAAATTCGAGAAAACTCAATATTTTAACATATCACTCCGAAAGCATTGATGTACATGTGTGCGTGCGTGAGTGTGTGTGTGTCATTCCTCACACACACGCATACACATACATATATGAGAGTGGCAAACACAAACGTTTCAAACAACTACATACAAACACGCGTGTGTTTGTTATTAGTAAAAAAGTCGCCAAAACACAACTCACTTATCATTCCAACACATTTGCAAAGACACACGGACGGTGGAATTGCTATAACAATACAGAAAAGGTAAATTGGTTTTTATTTTACTCTGTATATATTTTATTATATAATATTACTAGCAGTATCGCCCGGCGTTGCTCGGGTTTGTAAGGGAAATAACTATATAAGCATTTTTAGAGAGTTATAGCCAAAAAATAGCAAACAAATGCATTAAAAATTGAAAAAAATTAAGGTAAATTTTTTTTAAATCGTTGACACATCGTAGATATTTTTAGAGAGTTACTTCCCTTATATAAAAGCGAAAAAAATGCATTAAAATGGAAAAATATGATGGTAAATTTTTTTTAAATCGTAGACGCGCGCTAATACCCAGAAGGGCTCGATATGAATCACGACTATAAGATACCCGCTTTTGGCATGACGCGATGCATTGTACTCTTAAAAATGCTGGGTAAATTGTAATTGAAGAAATCCTATATTGTAGATTTCTATAACTCCCAAAGGGAGGCAGATAAAATCTGCCTTTTATAATAAGAGATATATAGATATATGTATATATAATTGCAGTATGAAACAGTGTTTATGTATAAACAGACGACACTTATATATAGTTACTATAATAAGAGATTAATAAATGTATGCATCCGTTTAACCCTGTCGTTACCAAACCGCCCGAATTTACCTATTCATATTTAAATGAGAATATCAGAGCAAATCTCTTTAGTACATTCGTGAAAACACGTATTATACTTCGTAAACACTTCAACTACAGTTTTGTACAAAAATCGAAGTGTAATTTTAATTCCGTGAATTATGGGAGATTTTTTTCCGAAATTTGTTCCTATTGTGTTTTCAAAATTTGTAATTCTGACAAAAAATGGATACGAATTTCATTATATCAAGCAGCGAGTCAGAATTCGAAGGATTTTCTACTGAAGACCTTCATAAATCTAACTCTATGACTGAAAAAAAAGCATCTTTATATAAGAGTGAAGTTGTGTGTCTGTCTCCTACGATTTAGATTCCTAACTACTCCCACATTTTGCGGTGCAGTTTAACCAAAAGCGGGTATCTTATAGTCGTGATTCATATCGAGCCCTTCTGGGTATTAGCGCGCGTCTACGATTTAAAAAAAATTTACCATCATATTTTTCCATTTTAATGCATTTTTTTCGCTTTTATATAAGGGATGTAACTCTCTAAAAATATCTACGATGTGTCAACGATTTAAAAAAAAATTTACCCTAATTTTTTTCAATTTTTAATGCATTTGTTTGCTATTTTTTGGCTATAACTCTCTAAAAATGCTTATATAGTTATTTCCCTTACAAACCCGAGCAACGCCGGGCGATACTGCTAGTGTATATATATGTGTGTGTGTGTGTGTGTGTGTCACAACGTGCTTCATCACACTGTACACAACTTACCCCTTGCCACAAATTTGCTAGTCTGATACCCAAATTTCAAACCACTACTACTAGTAGTAGTAGTTGTACTACTACTACTACTAGTAGTAATAGCAGTAGCAGCAGCAGCAGCTGCAGCTAGCTGCGTAGAATAACATTATCCCTGAGTGGAATGACATTCCTTCGCAGGGATGAATGGACTGGAGCAACGTGATATGGAATTCTTTCCCCAAGAACACACTGCCGGCCTGCGTCTCAAATCCCCGAATATCGTGATCGTGAGTTCAGCATCCAAACCGCAAGACCACGCACCTTTAAACTCATACACTCGTGCACAAACACGCACACACCCTCTCACGAGCTCCCATACACATACGTACATATATATATATATATATATATATATACATCCTGACTACATTTTCTCCTTCGTACACTCCTTCCATCCTGCTCTCTAATTCTCTTGCTCTGTCTCCAACTGCTTCATTGAATTACTTGACATCATAGGCCACACTGCTCTAACCTCCCCATCCACTACAAACACAGAGACTCACACTCGTAGGTCAAATTCTTCCCCTCCCACCCCACACACAAATGATCTATCCCCTACTCCCACTTCCTCCGTCTACGACAGATCTGCAGTGATGACATGACTTTGAACTCATGACTCACCACTTCACCCTGCGTGGATATTTCCTTACCATTTAATTTAAAGTTAGTCAAATTTAGTAAATGGTATTTCTTCTATAAGAAATAAACATTATTTTATTTATTTTTTTAATAAATATTGTTTAATTCTTTTTGCGTATTTATTTAACTATTATTGTTAACCTGAAGATTTACTATAATTTTAAATTGAATTCATTTCAATTAAATTAAAATTTAATTGTAATTCGAATTTAATTATAGCCATGAAACGTACGTAGTTTTTTACTTATTATGTATTGATTAGTTATTTTTATACTTTTTGTGATCTCGTTATATGCCTTATAAAAATATATTTTATTTGTTATTTATGCTTTGGTTTATGTCTATCATTGTTTGAATTACATAATAGTGGTTTTATCTCTAATTTATATTATACATATATATATATAACATAAATAATATATAAGCATATGCATGTATACATATATGTACATACCTACATCTATATGTATATACATGCATATATGGGTACAAGAAACCAAAAAAACTTAGAACACGATGAGAAACGAGCAACTTTAAAAATAGCATGTGAATGTACCTTAGGTATACCAGTGCTATTTATTCTACCTTATTTTGCCTTTATGTGCTTACTTTCATATATCTACCACAGTCAGTTCAACTTTCAGTTTTTTAAATATATATGGCTGTGGGTCAGCTCTGTGACATAGTTTATATTTTTGCCTCATAATCTTCCAGGAAACGAGATTCAAAATCACTAAATGGGAATTACAGAAGTTTGTTGGTGGGAATGATCCTACTATTTCTGAACAAGCTCAAACTATTGGTTTTATACAACAGCTTGTAACTTTTATGGCTTTAAAATAAACCCACTTGGCTCACGCTATTCATTCTAGTGCTCTGCTTCCAAAAGAGAAAATAGCGCTTCTTTTCGAGCAATAATTTTGCAAAGCATAAGACGTGCATGATTCACATCCGTTTTTGCCTGACTAGACCATAGGAAGACATACGACTTAGTCAAACTATTGAAATTATTCAACTTCTGTAAGTTTACAAACACAATGCAACTCTATTGAATGCTTTCCAGCTCATTTTCTCTCTTAATACAATCATGCAAATTGTAGTTGCTTTAGTATGCACACACTTGGTGCAATAAGAAAATAGTGGTTTCCCCATTTTTCAAAAGGCCAACAGTTTTAGTAGAGGAGATTAGTCATTGACATCGACACGAGTATTCAATTGGTACTTATTATATCGACTCCCTGAAATGACGAAAGGCAAAGATGAACCCAGGTAAATTTGAACTCAGAATGTAGAGACGGGCAAAATGGCGTTAAGCAATTTGCACGGCGTGCTAAGGATTGTGCCAGATCACTACCTTGAGCATGTGAAATATTTAAAAAATGTAGTGCGTAAAACACATTTACACTCAAACACATACATGTATCTATTATCTAAGTAACTATTTATAAGTCTATCTTTCTAGTTTTCAATCTGCCTCTGTTTCGATCTATAGCTGGATATGTATTCTTATAGAGATAGATGGATAAATAGATAGATAGATAGATAGATAGATAGATAGATAGATAGATAGATAGATAGATAGATAGATAGATAGATAGATGGATGGATATACGAATATCTGTGCGCGTGAGTGTGTGTGTGTAATCAGAAACATTATGTAGTATTAGCAACAAGGCACTTCGTAAATCACATTTTGTCAACATTGCGGCTATGACTGAAGCTTTAATAAGTGTATAACAACTAATAATCGTTTAACATTTTTCAATAAGAATAAAGTAAAATGGACATAGAGTAGAATATAATCAATAGAATTCTCATTTTCATCAATCAATGTTCTATTCCAGGTAGGACTGTAGAAACAATTTTTAATCTCAGTTGTTTAAATCTCCGTTATTTGACATTTCGATTTCAGTTATAAAAACTATGGATTACTATGGCTTCATCTTTTTCTGGCACAAATTGCTGACACATAATGCAACTGGTTGTAATTGTGTGATATCGATTTCAAATTGTAGCACAAGCCCAGTTAATTTAGGGGAGGGCTATGCCGATTTTATTGACCTCAGTGCTCAAGTGATATTTTTTTATACACCAAGTAAGCATGAAAGGCAAAATAGATCTCGGTGGAATTTGAACTCAGAGCGGAGGAACAGATGAAATGCCGGTAAGTATTTTGCTCGACGTGATAACGATTCTCCGAGTTTCCTGTCTTTGCATTGTGTAATATCAAATTTATTTATGTCACATTAATGATAACATTTTCCCGAACATATGCATGGATAAATAGTGAAATGTTTTGTTTCTTACACATTACGTCTCGTTGCATCATCACATTAATCATAGTAAATGAAATTAAATAGGCAGAAACTACATGAAAGACGCACCATGTATTGTACGTGTAATTCAACTGTCCAGCTCTGTTACATTGTGTCGTGCTAAATCGGCCTGTGAGTTCTATCATGTTAAGAAGTTTTTGCGGAATATTCACCCACTAACAAGAATGGAATTTAGGGTATCAAGGTGAAGTGTATATTTGTTGCGTTCAAAGCTTGCGGAGAATGATTCATCATATTTTTTCCGCTCATCTTTTTATACTACTGTAGCTAATAATGTTGCTGCTATTAATTGCAGGTCAAACTGAGACGATCTATGTGCAGAAAATTTCCACCCATGACCACATTACTTTTTGCTTCCTTTGGTGCAGTGCACGGAAGAGCACATTTTACATGAGATCATAAAGGGTTTTATAAACGTATTTACATAACTAACCTATTCCATTTACACCCTTCAACAAGAATGAGATTGCTTTCCCATTGTTAATGACAATCCTTTTGACTGAAGCATTATCGCTGCTGACATCTCTCGACCATACACTATATATGCATGCAGTGACGCAGCTTTATTCATACGTCTTTCATTCAGTGGGCGTTTAATCTCTATGTGTTGTTAACGATGTTGCTAACGTGTTTCATTTATAATACATCTCCCCGTATTACATTATATATTGTATAATTCAATTTATTATATATGTTTTCCCTTTTTTTATTATTTTGTATTTTGTCTTCAAATCCTTTCCCTATCAATTAATGATATATTTGGAAAATATGAACAATATGGTTTTGTTTTGGCAGTTTAAACAATATTGTACAGCCAGTGGCTTATATGCTTAATCATTTCCTTTCATTCAGAACTAAATCTTATTCAATATTTCGTATTCGCCTAATATTAGAAATTATTATTATTATTATTATTATTATTATTATTATTATTGTATTCGCATAGCTTCTAACACTGGAGATGTACTACGGTGTCAGCTATTCACTACCAGTGAACTCAGGTAACAACTCTTATTTCACTACCAGTGAACTCAGGTAACAACTACCAGTGAACTCAGGTAACAACTCGAGCACCATTCGGCGTATTCGAGCGGTTCCAAGCAGTGCTGTTTTCTGCAAGTACTCCACACTTATTACAGCACCTATTTGTTATATGTCCATTTAAGATTTTACTCAATGTTTCCAGGGCTCCGACAATTATAGGTATTACTGCCACATTTTCAGTGACCACAACTGCTTAACTTCGCAAGCTAACCTGTCATATCTATCGACTTTTCTTTCTTCTTTACCTCATACCTTGTTATCAGCTGGGCATGCTACACCTATGATTCAACATTATTTGATTTCTTTCTCAATCACTGGTTTCATATACTCTATCTCATGGTCGCACTGAATCATAAAATCACATAGGATCTTTGCATTATCATTTTCAATGATGACTTTGGGTTTATGTTTTTATCACATTTTGCTCTGTTAAGTCCATCCTTGTTGCAAAGTGTCCATTGGAGAATCCTTGCTATGTTGTCACGATGTCTCATATTCTTTCTGTGTTAGTGACGTACATTGGCTTGTAATATGATGCATATGATACATCGATTAGAAATCATTTCTGTCTTCTTGGTGATCTCTGACAACCATATCCGACCTATTGGACTTAATTTCTCTATCCGTGTGTATTGCCATATTCTATTTCCCATTTTTTGTAACCTTTTCTGGGGTGTGCCTATACCATCTTTTGTCTGTTGTTATTCCATAGAGTCGGCATAGCTTCCAGTGTATATTGATCCCAACTCTGTCGTGTCTGTGCATATATGCCTTCTTAGACTAGACTTGGCAGCCAGAGACTATATCATTTATTGTTTCTCCTCCATTATCACATAGTCTGCCGTTACTTATATTCCTGCTGGTACTTGTATTGTTTTTGGTGATTACTGGCTGGAAGGCTTCCATCTTGAGCTGCAATTAATAATCCTTCACTCTCTACTTTGAGTCTTGAGCTTCTCAGCCATTGTTGAGATGTCGCTTTCTCTATTTGTTTTCTGTTTAGCTTAATCTAATATTTGCTATGAACGGGCTTTTCTAGCCATCATTTTATCATGATACGTTGCTGTTCCAGTTTTAGTTTGTTTTTCAGTTGCTTTACATATTTTCTTGTTTCTTCTTTTCTCTCGTTAATATTAGGTATTATGACTTATTTTTTTTTTATAATTGTTAGCTTCCTTAAAGACTGAAAACAATTTTTTTTTATTTTGTTCCTGTTTTGTGGCTATTTGTATTAGTTTACGTTGCTTCAGAAATAGGTAATGTATTTCTTTAGTAATGTGGTGGTTATTTTGTAATAGATTTCTTGCTGCATAAGGCCCCTACCATACACGTTGTATGTATAGCCTTTCTATATCAGATTTTGAGTGATGCATCCTAAATCCTGCAATTTTGTTTTCTTGTCTACTTTGATTAGGTCATTTAGAGTCCTGTCAAGAATATTGTAGCAGTAACTTATAACTGGGACGGCTAGAGTGCTGATACATATTGTCTTGTTTTTCGTATTCAGCTCTGTTTTCAATATCAATGTAACTCGTCTATAGTATTCATTTTTATCTTCTCTCTCATTTTTGTCTGTTGTATCTAGTTCATTGATTTCTAAGTATTTGTATGTCTGGCTTTGGTCAAATTCTTCTTATCTCATTTGTTTTATCTAGTGTGATGTTGCTACGCATAACTAGTTTTCCTCTTTTCAAGGTTGCTATGACACATTTTTCTGAGCCAAATTTCATGTTTATTTCTTTGGTATATCCATGTACTATCTGTAATAATGTTTCCAGCTGTTTATCATTTGCAGCGTACAGTTTTAGATCATCCATATACAGCCGACGGCTGATTGTTTTGTCGTAACAGTTATATCCACATCGAGTTCTGTTTAGCATGTCAGATAAGGGTTTCAGTGTCATGCTGAAAATGAATGGAGAAAGTATGTCTCCTTGGAATTTTCCGCTTCTAAAGGGGATGGCCTTCGTTTTTATGTAACTTTCTTTTGTCTGGAGCTGTAGCACTGTTAGCCATTTATTCATTGAATATTTTATATATTTCATGATTATTTCTGCTACTGTGTTCATGGCTAGTGTTTCTAGGATTCATGCCATACATAGACTCTTCGACTTTCTACTGCTGTCTTCAGTTATGGATTTATTGATCAGTAGCTGATCTTTATAGCCGTATAAGCACTTGCAGCATCCCTTTTTCTCTTTTGGGAACAGCTTGTTTTCTTCCAGCTGTTTGCCTAAATTCGATATTATTGCAGAAAAGGCTTTGCAAATTTTAGCGAGACAAGTTACCTGTCTGTAGTTTTGTGGATTTGCCGTTCAGGGAATTGGGGAATTAGGATAGTTTTCCCTTCCGTGAGTCATTCACTTATTGTATACTTACCATCAAATAAAGGAAAAGAAATCTGCGTGATTTCTTGTGAAATATATGATAGACTGGCACTAGAACATTTAAGCAATGACAGGCTATATTCTGAAGTGACAGATATAACTGTGACCAGGACTGAGGACCGAATTAACACCGCATGGACGGACATCTGTAGACGGAGACAAATACTTAATAATTTGAAGAACAACTTCATCACAAAGAACAGTAGGTTACCCAGATTTTACCACCTCATTAAAACACACAAGAAGCGCAACACGATCCAGATTATACCCATCGTCTCCAGCATGGAAGGCACTCTATATAAAATATCCTTGTTACTTTCTCACATCCTGAAACCCATACTCTCCACATTTCCTGCACGCGTCAAAAACTCCGACGAAGTCATCAAAAGACGGCACCAATTGCCCCTAGACCAACTCAGGCAAAACAGATATGCCTTTAGTCTTCACGTTGTCTCAATGTACACAACGGTGCCAGCACACTCGGCGGTCAACCTATTGACTGACTGCATAATAGTTTCCGACATCCAATGTTTCGGACTTACTGCAGACGATATTCATCAACTTTTGTCCATCATCGTGGACAACACCTACTTCTCTTTCCAGGACCACAAATACAAGCAGACAACAGGTCTCCCCATGGGATCCAGTCTCTCTGGCCTACTAGCCATCACTTATATGAACATGTGGAAAGTCGAGCACTCACCATCTGCCACCCATGCGCCTTCTTTACCAGATACGTACATGGCATCTTCATACACACATCCTCCCGTGAATAGGCTGACATAATATTCACGACGTTCAACAACATGGACATTAGCATAAAGTTCACTATAGAACAGCCCGACATCACTGGATCGCTATCAGTACTTGACTTCAAACTGAATATAACGGAAGAAAGGGAGATCCACACTGAATTCTACAGAAAAGCAGCCAGTAGAGATATGTTTGTCCAATTCAATTCAGCACTTCCACTTGGTGCCAGAATAGGTTACGCCAGAACTGAACTTGCATGCATCCAGGGTAAGTGCAGTAGAACAGAGGACAAGGTGACCCACACTACACGCTTTCTAGATATATTTAAAAACAACGGGTATCCAAGATCCATTATAAATCGGCTTAAGTGCCCAAGATGACCAACACGCTGAACAAATAAAACCCAGCTACACATGCTTCCTTAAAATACCCTATTTTAGCGAGAGAATATCTACATCCATTCGAAGAGCCATAAGAAGAGAAGGGCTCGACATACAACTAGCCCACCCCGGCCCCTTTCGAGAAGGTACCTCGCAAAGAAACGAACAAGGGACAAAACCAATGTACACTAACAAACTGTCCCGTCCGTGACAGATTTAAGCCAACGGGTAAATATTGTGCATAGAATACAATGTAACAAATGCAATAAGTTCTATGTGGGTAGCACAACAAGACCGTTACACGTGCACATCAAAGAACATATGAACCCGAGATGCCGGAACACTGACAAAAGCATAATAGACACAATTGAGACCAATGAAAGAAATTTGGGTAATTTAAGAATTAAGGAAGCTATACTCATACACAGACTAGGGTTCCAAATAGCAACAGGCTGGAGGTTGGTAATGAATATATTATTTAGCTACATCTGGATACATGTAGGTACATTTTTGATAATATGCTCATCTGTAGTTTAAACAAAAAAAAGAGAAGAGAAAAATAAAAAGGAAAAAAGGAAACTGCACGTAACTTAGAAGCAGCGCTACGGATGTACCAGTACACACGAGATTGAGACATGGCCGACCTCACGCAATTCTCATGAGGAATTCCAGAAGGAGCTTCGTGAGACCACTGCTGAGACGCTTCAAAAAATAATAAAGAGGAAAAGCCGTTGGAAAATCGATTATAGCAGCGACTCCATCTAAGAATACCTGAAGAAGGAATATTATTCCGAAATATCATATCAGACTATCGATGATTAAATTACAACAGGTATATAGTCCATTGTTTGTATTATAGTGCATTGTTGTACCATTCAAAACTTTTTATTCATTATTATTATATTATTATTATTATTATTATTATTATTATTATTATTATTATTATTGTTAAGGAGGCGAGCTGGCAGAATCGTTTATTATTATTATTCAGGTCACTGCTTGGAATCGAACTCGGAATCTTGGGGTTAGTAGCCCCCGCTCTTAACCAGTGATTAAGAAAATTAATAATGTGCAGGCCCAGGAATAGAAGAAACAAAATTGGTGGAACCAAGGGTTGAAGCTGTTGATACAGACTGACCAAGCAAGTATGGAAGCATGAGACGCCACAAAATTGCATATGACCATTGCTAACGAAATGTGCCACTAGTGTGTTTTTGTCCACGAATAAGAAGGAAAGACGGAAGGTTGTCTCTTGTGCCGACTCAACACTATAATAGCAACAATTCTAGCCACACAATCAGCATCAGCACCGCACCAATAGGAACCAACTTTGTTCTTGTACGTAGATACGCGATGTACACATCTCACAGTCGATTGGATTGGAAGGAGTAGTTGCTAAGGTAAAGCTGGAAATGTCTGGATCTCCCAATACGAGTGATTCTGTTGGATGCAGAAGGTAAGTTGATGGACCTAGATATGTAAATTAGTGAAGAGGATGTCTTCAGTCTAATTGTTTTGTATTGCCTCGTCATACGGGGAACCAAATTTCTTCTGGCATCCGGAGATTTTTTTAGGAACATCTCATTTTTTGGTGCTTCTAAGATAGCAGAGGGCTCGTTGAGACTGTATGAGGCTAGCTGATAAGACACGCTGGTGCAAAAGTCTTGCTAAGTTACTTAGACTTTTCCAGAATATATCAATGTAGTGACGGACAAATCATATTGGGTACAGATCGTATCTACGAGGGGCGTTCAATAAGTAATGCCCCTGATCCACTTCCCATAGCAGTAGAGCAACGAAACTTGGCACAGTTATTAGTCTTTTTTTACATAGGAACCACCCAGAGTTACGCATTTCTCCCATCGTTTGATGCGGCTCTGGAGACCGTTTTTGTAGAAGAACCCAGCTTGGTCCTCCAACCTCAACGTGACTTCAGAAATCAAGGCTGCATCATCTGGGAAACGCTTTCCTTTCAAAAACAACTTCATGATTGGGAAGAGGTGAAAGGGGGTATGGGGAGGAGTTCATAGCCATATGCCTGTGCTTCTGATCTGGCGACAAGCGAGTTGTGGACCGGAGCGTTGTCCTGCAGGAGGAGGATGCCTTTGCTGATCTTGCCCCGCCTCTTGACTTTGATAACTTCTCTTAATTTCCTCAAAAGTGAAGCATAATAGGCTCCTGCAATTGTGGTACCCTTTGCCAGGAAATCTGTCATCACTACTCCGTCCTGGTCCCAGAAGACTGTGAGCATGACCTTGCCATCGGAGGGCTGCACCCTTGCCTACTTTGGAGGGGGTGAGTCACGGTGCTTCCACTGCATTGACTGGGATTTGGTTTCTGGATCATCGTGATGGACCCAGGTTTCATCCTGTGTGATCAGTCTTTTGAAAAATTTTGACTCATCTTCTTGGCACATTTCCAAATTCACCCTCGAGCACTCGACGCGTTCTTGCTTCTGGAAAGGTGTGAGCAGCCTGGAAATCCATCTGGCAGACACCTTTTGCATATGTAAATGGTCATGAATGATAGTTTCCACAGACCCGGTATAATCTTGACCTCATGGGCTATTTGGCGAATAATTATGCGTCGATCTTCCAAAATGGCAGCCTCAACTTGACGGACAGATGCCTCATTAATGGCAGAAGGGGGCGACCAGATCTGGGAGCTGTTTCCACAGAGTTCCGACCATGTTTGAATTCACGATGCCAGCGTTTTACAAGGTCATATGATGGGGCATCATCACCATAAGTTACTTTCATTTCATCAAAAGACTCCCGTGGTGTGAGTCCTTTCAAATACAAAAACCGGATCACTGCTCGACATTCAACAGGCTCCATTTCACTCTTGACTCGGTTCAAACACCTGTAAATCAGAAACCACAATTAATTCAGAGCTGTCATTTGCCACTTACTCTATAGAGATATCAATAATTGCACATGCAAAATTTCAGCTAGATCAAACAACTGCGAGTGGGTCAGAGGCATTACATATTGAACGTCCTTCGTAGATAGAGAATCCTATTGACCAGTGAATAAGGAAAGCACGACTTGTTCGTATTTCCTTAGCAAAGCCTATCTAGCTAGACCATACATATTACTAATTTGTAATATGTATGGTCTAGCTGGATAGGCTTTGTTGGAAGAGTTCTAGTTACTCGAAAATGAAGCGTCTTTCTGAACGGACTGGATTAAGAAATTATGTAAGCGAACGCTGACGGAGTGTAATCGTCAACAGCAAACAGTGGTTTACTCTGAAAAGGGTACTTAGAGTAGAATCGATATAGTTTAGTAAGATCACAGCGATAGAGAAAGCTAAAATAGAGAGAGACTTCGTTAAAAACTCAGATGTACTTACGAATTACATCGCCGAAGATATTCCCGCGGACAAATTAGCCCTCGACCGATTCTTGATCATGAAACACAAAGGCTGCCTTGTCAGGACCATGATACATATTCTACGACACATGATGATGAAAGCTGTTCGATACATTGGAACAATGGAGACGCTGCTTGACAACAAACACACAATTTTGTCTCTGCAGAACCTAAATCAGCGCATATTCTCTTGAAAAGTGTTATAGCTTTTATACTACAATTTCCAAATTCTTCGAAACTTGGGCGGGCTGCTAAAGCGCTAGATAGAATTTTAATACCTACACTGAAGTCATAATTCTTACCAAGTGACTATGAGTATCGAGAAAATCCGAAAACAGCCGGAAAAAAGAAGTGACGAATGTTGCTGGATGGTTCGATAACATACTCTACGAGGCTTTCTTATCGGCGAGCGGGTGCGTTCAGATTCGCTTTTCCTAAGGTCATCTCCTTGGCAGCACTGTAGTCTTGTAACAAGCGTACCAAGATGCAGTGCGCCCGACACATAGAATTTCGTCAGGCAATTGCAAATATCTATCAGTCGGGTAATGCAGGCGCTGAAAATTCCGCATTGGTGTCTTATAGTCTTGTAGTGGTGTGCAACAGGAACGATGTTCTCGTTTATAAACTGGGAGTCATCGAAAAACTGGTAATCTGTTCCGGATGACTATCGCAGCTGAGTCCATCGGTTACTTCCAGAAACTACTGGAGTAACAGTGCTACCGGGAGGTTTTGTTAGGTTGAAGCTTAACGGCATAGAAGTGCTCGTCAGTAGCGACTGTTCTAGTTGGACATAGAGTAACCAGACGGATCTGCATGCACATTCTGGTAATCGAACATTGGTGATTTGTCAATTGATTCAACTATGAACTAAGTTCACTATGAAGAAAGTCTCGCTAAGTTTATTGTGAAGACCGTCTCGCCGCCTTCATTTATCCGGGTTGAGTAGGCAGTATTTATCTGGTTGTTTTCGCGAAACGTGTTGTGTGGTGGAACAGTCTGAAACCGTTATGACAAACACATTTATTGGCTAAGACTACATCAACGTTTTCAAGTTTTATTTGTGAAGGAAAGTGAAAGTGGAGAATGAAGTGCTGCCTTCCAGTAAATTTGTTGGGGGTTTGATGAGTATGGCATTGAAGGTCCAAGAGAACGAGATTTGTTCTGTCTTTACCACAATAGACTCACGGGAGTGAATAATGAGAGACCACTTTGCAGAATGGTCATGTTAACCGCGGTTTTCTGGGGTTTATACAAGCAGCCCTCGGACATCTCCATACGGCGTAATTATTTCTTTTTTCACCTTTGTGTTTCTATGTTCCTGTTATGTTCCTGTCTACATGATTTTGTGTGGCACCATATTGAATAGTACCTTCATATATCCTCCTCGATATTTCTGTAAAACCCTAATTGTTTATAAAGAAAGCATTATTACTATTATTATTATTATTATTATTATTATTATTATTATATTATTATTATTATTATTATTATTATCATCATCATCATCATCATTATTATTTGCTTTTGAATCTTTCAAGTTTCACTTCTAAAGAAAATACAGCAACTACATGAAATAGGCATTTTTAAAATTAAATTACGCTCACACTGATAGCTTAAGAAAGCTTGGAGATATTCGCCTTTTGTCAATCCTATATGGCTTAGACAAAGGAAAAAATAAGGTTTGGGATTATAGCTTTGAGCAAATTTGTTTTTCACTTCACGCTGCGTACACAGAGAAGAATTGAATACAAAAATATCGAACGAGGCTTAAAGACGAAAATTCAAAAGGAACGCTATTCACAAATTACAATATATATATACATATATACCAAAAATGATTTAATTGCATAGAAAACTATTAATTTTGAACTTAAAAAATGAAAACACTCATATTTAAAAAAAAAACAGCTCGAATATCAACGATTGGAAATGGAGTCAACAATAATGAATAAAACAACAACACTGACATGCACACCACCTTCGGAAGACAAACCATATACGTTATTTTACATTCGTTATATCTTGCGTAATTTCATTATGGTTTCTTATTTTAATGTCTACGCTTACATCCCGCTCGGGGTAACTTCGTTATTCATTTTTCTGCTTAATTTTTGTTTTCATCGTTTACTTGTTTCAGTCATTGGACTACAGCCATGCATAGACAACACCTTGTAGCGTTTTAGTCAATTGAATACACTTTTTAAGCTTGGAACTTAATCTATTGGTCTCTTATGGCAAACCGCTATGTTAAGAGGACAGAAGTAAACCAAAGAACGTTGTTAAACAGTGGTAGATGACAAATACAAAGGTACTCACATATAGATACTCATACACACACACATTCACACAATTACGCATAAGTGTATATATATATATATATATTATATATATATATAATATTAATTAGAGACAAAACCACTATTTTGCAAATCAAACAAAGAAAGACTTAATCCAATACATAAAAAATTTAATATAAATCAAATAAAATTAAATTCGCCACTACAATTGTTTCGTGTCTTTTCTAAGGACATTCATCAGGTGGATTTCAGATCTAAAAATAATCAATATTTTTAAGATATAAATTTAAAATGACTAATACTATAAATAATATAAATTTATCAATGAAAAAATATATATATATATAATCTATATATAATCTATATACAAACAAGAACTAAAATAACCTCTATAAACAATTGAATATAAAGAAACCTTGTATTTAAGTTCTCATATTTAAAGATGAGGAATCTAATTTCAAAAAACAAAAAATAAAAATAAAATATATATACACACATGCTCATACACATATATCTAAGTATATATAAACATATCTAAATACATACACTAACTCACACACCCATATATATATATCTATTCATACACATAAACATCTAGGCAACGATAAATTAATAAAGTAGCCATATACTTCTACACATTACTTCTTCATACTCCCACACACACACATACAACCCTCATTCATAAACACACTCACTCTGCATGACAACCACACATCCAGCAGCCGCATATACTCAACCACAACAACAGAAACATTTCATTCTTAGCAAGAAACTACCAAATACCATATACCACATATATACAACAACCATATATAAATACTTAAAACAAACACACACACACATATTCCAAATACCACATGCATACAACAAACATACACATATACGCAAACAAACACACACATACACACATTCACACATACATAAACACTCAAAAGAAAACAACATTTCTACACATAAACAATGCACACCCACACACACACACACACACAATCACTCACATACAACCGCACTCCCACCGCCACTCCAACACAGAGGAGTAACAAATTCAACAGATACATACACTCAGCCACATACATACAGTAACATTCCCTACTCAGCAATATACTATTAAAAACCCCAACACCACTCTAAAACAAATTTATTATTGTGAATAATAATGACTTATATAGAATTATTCTATTATTAAACATAACCTAAACCATTTAAAAACGAACCTATCTATTTATCAAAGTATGTCTAAATTATTTAATAATTAATAACAAAGAAAAGTACGATAAATAGAACACTACATAAACAACAAGATTAACATATTATTCAAAAGCTTATACATATTAAAATTACAATTAGGAGATCTTAAAAAAAAAAATCTTCTGTTCAATTTTAAGTTATGAAGTGAATTTAAAAGTCTAACTGTTACAGCGTTTACAAAATTACGTTACCATAGAAATAGAATATATTTTTAATAAATTCTTTGCGCGTGATGAACGAACGTTATTTTAAAGATTATGAATGGAATAGAATGGAATAATATGTTAATCAACGTAAATAGACTGAATTTACTACAAAATTCTTTAATAAACATTCATGATAAACGAAACCGATACATACAAATATAATGATAAAACCTCATTTACCATACACAATAACAAACCTATATAGCAATCCTCCTCATCTATACATTCACACACAAATACACACACATATTAACACACACCCACAAACATATACATATACCCACTCACACATACATATACATACGTACAATACTCGATATATACACCAATATATTCACACCCACACCCATACAGATAAATAAATAAATATATATACATCCATAAATATATATATATATATACACTCACACATATCATCAAATACACATATATATAAAAAATACACACATTTATAAAAAAATAAATAAATAAATATTTATTATATGTATATATGAGTGTGTACACGCAAACGGGTGCAATCTCACTCACATTCAAACATGCATGTATACAAGTGCATACACAAGCACACGCATTTACATAGCACTCATGCACCCCCGCATCTACACATGCACTTGTACACGCGCACGCATGCACACACACCCATACACATGCATATTCACGGACACCCTCCTAAACATCTAAATATACGTATATATGGCTACAAACAATACCCAAATAAAAAATAAAACTACCATGATCAACATACCAAGTATAATACATGGGGACCGAATTTACTAAAAGATTCTTTAATAAAACAATCATGATAAACGAAACCCATACATACAAATATAATGATAAAACGCCCTTTACCAAATACACAATACACACAAATACACGCACATATTTACACACACCCACAAACATATACATATACACCAATATATTCACACCCACACCCATACAGATTAATAAATAAATACATATACATCCATAATATATATATATATATATAATATATATATATAATATATATATATATACACTCACACATATCATCAAATACACATATATATAAAAATACACACATTCACAAAAAATGAATAAATAAATAAATATTAATAATATGTATATATGAGTGTGTACACGCAGACGGGTGCAATCTCACGCACATTCAAACATGCATGTATACAAGTGCATAAACAAGCACACTCATTTACATATCACTCATGCACTCATGCATCTACATATGCACTTGTACACGCGCACACATGCACCTACACCCACACATGCATATTCACGGACACCCTCCTAAACATCTATATAAACGTATATATGGCTACAAACTATACCCAAATAAAAAATAAAACTGCCATGATCACCATACCAAATATAAGACAAGGGGATTGGAAACATTCACAATATATAGGGAACAACCATCCATATATAGGATAAGCTTCTTATGGTTTATGTCTTTCAGATAAACCCGTAAGTTTTAGGTCTGCACGGGCCTATATTAGATGTCACTTGCCGAAGATGCCACACGGTGAGACTGAACTTAGAAACTTGTGGCGGGAAAGCAAATGTCTTACGACACAGCCATGCTTGCGCCTATTTTTAAAATAATGATAATTACTCTACTGAGATGATGATCTGACTGAATCGTTTATTCGCCTAACAAAATGCTGAGTTTTCACATTCTGAGTTCAAATACAGCCTAGATCGATTGTAAGTTTCATCCTTCCGGATCGATAAAATGAATACTACTTGAACACTGGGCTTGATCTCATCGACTAAACCCATCGCCAGTAATTGCTGTCCTTGAGCCATAACTTGAAATCAATTATAATGCACTCTTTGAAAGGTCAAGTTTCACAAACGTCCGAATCGCACTTATTTTTTTCCAGGAATAACACATGAAAAAATGCAATAGTTTTTAATTACTTTAAGCGTCAAAGGTTTACTTCAAGGAATTTCCACGTCTATGGTAAGAGATGGGTAGAGGAAAAGTTGCTCAGGTTTTGTAGCGTATATACAAGTAATCAGTACTTATTTTAACCTGAAAGACTCTCACAAAATTCTTACTATGACTAGCTAATTTTATCACTTTTGTTGACAAATTTATTGCACCGTCTCAACACACACACACACACACACACACACACACACACACACAAACTGATAGGTATATATAAAATTCTACTTTGCCTAATCATTCCGTGAGTAAAACTTCATCAAGTCACAGGCAATTTATACGCCATTGATTGAACATTAGAGATTTCCTCCCAAATTAAAATGGACGAAATCCATTCAGTCACAGATTTATATTCATGTCTAAATTAAGTATTTATTTCATCTTAAAATTGTTAATGATTCATCAGACTATTATATACATATATATGTCTGTATGTGTGTACTCGTGCATGTATACATAGGTACATATATGTGCGTGTATATATATAGACACATATATATGGTGGATGTGCAATGGCCCAGTGGTTAGGTCAGCAGACTCGAGGTTGTAGGATCGCGGAAATAATATGTATACATTCTAAATATTAATGTCACTGTCAGCTTTTCTATCATTGAAATATATTTCAGCCGGCCTTGTGATTCACGCAGTGTTGAGCATAATAGTAACACATATATACATACATACATACATACATACATACATACATACATATATATATATATATATATATATATTATATATATATATATATATATCAGGTCATCCATAAGTTCTGTCCGATTTTACCTTTTTTAAAATTGAATGAAATTTAATAGTATTTTAGAATGTCTAATGGAATTAAAAATTATTTTTATGCATTTGTGTACACTTTAATTAAATATTATTTTGCAGAATAATAGAATTAGAATTTATTTGATTAAAGCCCCTTCTAATATGGAGGTATCCTAAGAGCATTTGAAGCACATAATGGCCTTATAATTGCAAAAATGGAAACTCCTTGCCGAAGCGACTTGAAACATACACACAGTGTATGGGAAAAAATGCTCGAAGGATAGAACTCGCAGTAGATGGTTTCAAAATCCAGAAGCGGAGATTTTAATATTGAAGATCGAACATGACGTCCAGTTGAGTTTGATAAAAATATATCCTTGATGCATTACTTAAAGAAAATCCTGCATTATCAGCTGAAGAATTGGTAATAAAGCTTAGTTCAAACCATACAACTGTTCATTGTCATCTTCAACAACTTGGAAAGGTTCCTAAACTTGGAAAATGGGTACCTCATGAATTGCTTGAAAGCACCCGCAAATCTCAAGTTTACATCTGCTCTTCTCTCCATTCTCGCGAACTCAATTCACCGGTTTTGGATAGACTTATGACTAGTGACGAAAAATGGATCTTCTATCGAAATGTTAAACGTCGTAAACAGTGGATAGGTAAAAGGGAAAAAGCTCAACCAGAACCGAGAAAGGAACTTCATGGGGAAAAGTTTCTTCACTCTCTCTGGTAGGATTGCAAAGGAGTAATTCACTTTGAATTGTTACCACCTAATGCAACAATCAATGCTCAAGTCTACTATCAGCAATTAGAACGTCTCAACCAAACTTTGAAGAAAAAAAACCGCTTTAGTGAATCGAAAAGGAGTGATTTTCATCAGGCGAATGCGTGACCCCATACTGCAAGGATCACATCACAGAATGTCGAAGTGTTCGGTTGCGACAAAATTCCTCATCCACCTTATTCTCTCGACCTTGCTCCTTCAGACTACAATTTGTTTCGTAGTTTACAGAATCATTTGGGGAATATAAATTTCGCAAGCCAGGAGGAGGTCAAAATTGACATTTCAGAGATCTTCGATTTGAAACGAAAAGAGTTTTATACGGATGTGATTAGAAACCTTGTAAATAGATGGAAGGAAGTCATAGATAATCAGGGAAAGTACATTCATGATAAAATTTCAAATACATATAACATTTAATCACGTGCTTTCTTAATTCAAAATTCGGACAGAACTTATGGATTGATCTGATACACACACACACACACACACACACACACACGCAAATATATATATATATATACATAAGCATACATATATATACATACATCGATCATCAATAGATATATGGCCAGACAGATAAGCGCGTAAGTGTATTTGTGTACAATCCATGATAACATCTGTGTGTACTACATATTTTAGTTTCCTCTGCCAACTTTATCTTTTTAAGTTTTCACACTAGATAAAACATTAGATGAGTTTAAATACTGTAAATAATTTCGTTCATTTGAATCACATAACTATTAGCACACCATCTTTATATACATACATACAAACCACATACTGAAATACTTGCATACCTATATATGCACACATATATACATGCCTACATACATACATATATACAGACAGACAGACAGACAGACAAGCAGACACACACACACACACACAACACACACACACACACGCAATATATATATATATATACATAAGCATACATATATATACATACATCGATCATCAATAGATATATGGCCAGACAGATAAGCGCGTAAGTGTATTTGTGTACAATCCATGATAACATCTGTGTGTACTACATATTTTAGTTTCCTCTGCCAACTTTATCTTTTTAAGTTTTCACACTAGATAAAACATTAGATGAGTTTAAATACTGTAAATAATTTCGTTCATTTGAATCACATAACTATTAGCACACCATCTTTATATACATACATACAAACCACATACTGAAATACTTGCATACCTATATATGCACACATATATACATGCCTACATACATACATATATACAGACAGACAGACAGACAGACAAGCAGACACACACACACACACACACACACACATATATATATATATATATACATATATATATCGATTTTTTAAGTGGCAAAAGGCCAAAATTCCATAAGGAAGAGGCGTATACGAATGAATAATTTTCGGTATATTTTCTTATATCCACGCCTTCCTCATTATTATATAAGATGATTACTAATTACATTGTAGATGTAGTATTCAAATGAAGTAGCATTTATTTTTCACTTTACTCCCAGGTGACAGTTTTACACCGGAATATATAATTATGACTGTGCTGTCAACGATTAGAACTTACTCTAAAAGTGATAGCTCCGTCTGTTTAACAGGTAGATTACTATAAAGATGTTTGTATTCTAGGTTAATTATGCATCTCACTATACAACATCGAACGTCATTTATTATATATAATTAATTTCAACAATGCTCACTTTACCCTCTTTCCTTTCCTTTCCTTTCCTTTCCTTTCATCTCTCTGTCAATTTCCTTTCTCTCTGAGGCCTTTTATTTATATCTCTCTCTTTTCGACACTCAATTATCGCAATATGTCTCTATTTCTTGTTATCTCTCTGTAGCCTTAAATCACTACACCTTCTTCACTGTTTTTTTTTCGTTCTTTCTTTCAGTGCCTAGCCATCTCTTCTGTGACTCTATAAATATATGGAGCACGCGCTTTCCTCTCAACTTCAGTTTCAATACTGTAAATATGTATTGTATCTTGTCAAATTAAAGCCAACCATTTGAATTATTGCAGATGCTGGATAGAATGATTTTAAATCTCTATTTTTAAAACTCCTTTTGCTTATTACCCATACCGATTTACATAAATTTCTGCAATCCCTCTGTATTCTACGTCAACCATTAGTTGAAAGCCAGCCTCGTTTTTATAAAAATGTTATAAGTCTAGTATTTTTGTTTTGTAAGAATAATAACCATTATGCACAGACACTCACATACACAAATACGTACATACATATATGTGCGTGTGGGTAAGGTATAATCTGATACATATCAAAGATGGATTTGAGCAAATTTCATTTAACACAAATTATTGTTGCAATTTGAAGGTTAAACGATTCTACCAGAGAAGCTTAAAATATATCAAATATGAAGAAAGTGACATCATTTCAAAAATATTAGCCCAACATATTTTCACTAAAATAAATATAAAAAGCAATTTTATCAAATCATCTGTTTAGGGATTGATTGTTAAACACGTATGTACACAAATGAAGAAAAACACTTGACGTGTAGAATTTTCAGATTTCCTTTGAAGCTGGAACTTTTAATCCTAACTCTAAATTTGCTGTAACTCATTATATAAATACTCGAATGTGGAAAATGGAGCAGTGTGATAACATATAAGCAAAGGATTTCAAAAGATTGCATTCGTTCGTCCCTAAGTTAGAACCTGCATTATATATTCAATCATCATACACAGCACTCATGCACGTATTGTTCACTTTTTTTTTCAATATCATATCTGAAATACACAGAAGGTTATTCTTAATGATTTTTTTTCAAAATATTACTATATTGCTGTGCATGGAAAATGAATTCCATGACAAATGAAATTTTAACTAGCTTGCAGTTGGAAATTACGGAATAATCATCGTTGTTATTTTCCACGGTAGTTCACTAATTCCTATCATTTATTCAGTATTGTAACAAAGAAGCAAAATACTAATAGAATTTTATACTTCTTTGTGGGAAAAATATCACCTTGTCGGGATCAGTTTACGTAAGGATATTCATATTGTGTGATGTACCAACAGATTTTATGCCACATGGTATGTCTTGAATTCCAGCTGTATTTTAAAAAATTCATGTTGGTCATCGTTTTTGTGTGATTTTAATATATAGATATTGTAGGAAAATCAGTGAAAGAAATCTTAAGTTCAATCGATATAACTTTTTGTTACGTTGATGTTTGCTAGTGAGAAATTAGCTCACCAACCTAATTCTTTGAAGAATGATACGTTGCATTTATATAGTAGCTTTATAGGTTGTTGCATTTACACGAGATACGTTTTGCATATTATTACTTCAATGATTTCTTTTCATACCGGCAATGGAATAGCATGTTTTGAGGAGGAAATCTATCTGGTTTTAATACTATTTCCATTAAAGTTTTAATATTTATTGACTTCATCGAAATATATATTTATAATGGTTAGGTTATTCCAGGCAACTATGGTAGAATATTTAAACTATATGGAGGTTTATACGATATAATATCCCCATCAAAAATAATATTTTTATGAGTATTAATACCGCCTTATGAAATGTATTGTCTTTAAATTCTTTATTTTATAACGTGGGATTCAAATACTCTGCAGCATAGTTTTAAAAAATTGTTAGAAATTATAATTTAGACAGATGCGTATTAATATTTTTAACAAGGTTTCGATGGTTTATTGGTGAATGATTAGATCTTACGCAAAGATAGTGAAATTCCACCTTATATTTAATATATGGGCTCGAAATAGTGAACATGCAGTTGATGTTATATCGCAGAACTTTAGTGTAACTAGAATTTTATCTATTGCTACTATTGCTACCATTAAACCAATTCTTTGAACGCGTTCATAAAAACCTTCTCATCAGCTGCTTTTGAGTGGAAATGTTAGCCGAAAATGAATAGTTTCTCTTCTCACCAACGTATGACATCCTATTAAAGCATTTTGCAAATTTGAACATGAGATCAAATTTGGTGAACTCTCGCCAGTATTTCTATCGATATTCACTGAATAATTTCAAACAAGTAGCTGGAAAAACTAATTCATTTGCCATGCAATGGGTTTGCCATACGACCGTAACTGAAAAACAAGCTAAGTTATTCACCATTAGTAAAATTTCATTAACAATGGCCACCTTTCATATTTGTGTGTGTCTTTCAATGAAAATACTGAAGGGATGCCAATATTGCATATTTTTGCTTGAGAATATGTGTCACTCATTTAAATTATGGAGCTTTCTGACACTATATAAACAAAATTATTTGTATACATGCTTATATATGTGTATCTCTGTGTGTTTATACCACGGGTATATTTGTAGTCAGGAAAGTAGAGAACTTATGTGAACGTGAGCTTGTTGATACCAGTGCATATGTATGAGGTAATGTGAAATGCACGGTTGGAGAATATTCGGAAGAAATGACAGATGTCATCATCTACATGTGGAGGCATATTGTTGGGTCTAGTCGCAAGTAAGACATTACAGTTCATAAGTAAGTGAATGAGGGTTGAAAACGAACCGTTTTGCAAGTCAGAGTTAATAGTATAAGGGACAGACATATATCCTTCAATTAATGCGGCAATAATGCGATCTGACCAATCCAAGAGATACGATGTAGGTGGAACATATAGGTAGAAGTTTCAATAAAAGATTTGCAAACCTGACACGGTCTAAAGATTTTCAGATGTCAAGCGCGAAACGTTACTTTCATGAATTTCATTGAGCCCAAAATCTAGTTGCTTAATGAGCCGTTCTTGCCAAAGACAACTGGGCCAGATAATAAGAAATATGAAACTGAGATGGATAGGGACATGATAAAATTGAGAAATAATGCGCCCAAAACTAACAGGATTTATTAACTGGCAAACATCCAGTTGCTTGATATTTTTCATAGGAAATTAGGATACCTGTTGATCTGGGTTTATAAAAAAACATTATTAAAATACAACAGATACAAGGAGCTGGCGGCAATCAATGTAAATGGCTTCTTAGATATCACTCCGTTAACGCTCTCATCGCACTAGTTGCAACTGATCATTTTGCTCGTCAAATGTGGGATTTTTGCTTAAAATTTTCCAAACACAATCCATACAAATCCGATACGTTAAAGGGTGGTTTATAGAATTTACTACGTTTTTTTTTTTACTTCAAGGTGATTTTCTCCTATCAGTATATATTCATTGCCAAAATTATTTCTCCCATTGAATAACATAGAGAGAAGTTGTTATATTTGTTTAACCTTTGTAATGCCATGACATATTATTGTAATTAGGTGCAAGATTTTGAAAACATTCCTGGGGGGTTATTAGTACAGATTTTTAGAGAAATATATTATAGAATTTGTTTTTCTTTCAGCTGCTTTCCAGGCGCTTCATCAACATATCAAGTATCTAAATTAACAATGCTTACCAATTAATGAATCCTGTTAGTTTGGGGTGCATCATTTCTTGATTGTATCATATCACCATCCATTTCAGTTTCACATTTCTTATTATCTAACCCAATTCTTATTTGTAACAAACTGACGACGTTGAAATACTTTTGAAGAAATAGGTTTTTTCTCTTTCGCAGAAATGACAACGCGTTACTCTTTGCACAGAATTGACCTTTTTATTAACTTTCCAGTTCGTGAAAGATTCAAATTTCTTGCTTGAAAACCATTTGACAGCGAATGCATTTCTTCAATCAAAATTTCTTCAATTTCTTCGATCAAGACGGCTCTTGCAGAAATGATTCGTGGGAAGACGATTTGCCATACTTCCATATTCTCCTTTATAAAGAAAGACGTCGAACAATACTGGATAAGCAACTATACTGCACAATCGCTGATATAAGATGGTAAGTGATCTATTTTATTGTTATAAGTGTACCATTTTTAAAAAATTATAATCAAAATTATCTTAAAATTTAGATTCGTTGCGTTTGAATTTTGCTAAACAAATCAAGTATATTTCATCAATGAATATTTGAAAATGGTTTAATTGATTTATATCTTTGATAAAATAACACAAAGCCTGTTGCAATCGAAAACCCAGGCCGAAAATGATTCTCACTTGTAGCAATCACTCATGGATTGTTGTCAAGGATTGCCAATTAATGCGAATGCCATTTAATCGACTTCAATATTTATCGTCAGGACTGAAAGCTAGCCACGTGGGATACATTAGTCGATGCCTTGTATAAGATTTCTTTTAGCTGATGAAGTGTAATTAGAGTCCGTTCAATTTCAATATCCTTTTGAAAGTTCTTATAAAACATTTATACGTTGCTTTTGTCTGAGAGCTATCCTGCACTCATCTACGCATACTAATGAACC
The DNA here is from genome assembly GCF_006345805.1 of Octopus sinensis. Lineage (NCBI taxonomy): Eukaryota > Metazoa > Mollusca > Cephalopoda > Octopoda > Octopodidae > Octopus > Octopus sinensis. Next base: position 80,710,742 of record NC_043003.1, on the reverse strand, counting down.
GTGTAGGTTGTGGTATATCAGTCTGGACATTTTGCACTTCTTCCAGTATCCGATGTATTTCTAAACGCGGCCGTTCCGTTCATGGCCATAAAAGAAACAGACAGGTAGACGACAGTTACTGCCCAACAGCTGTTGTTCCTCATCTCACACGATAATGCATATGGAGATCGTAGTCCTAAATGTATAAAAGTTGCTTGCAATTTCACCTTCTCCACTAGTGAAGTAAAATAGAGTATGTACTTGACTGCTTTTAGCATATTCATATTTCCATATTTTGTTACCAAAATTCACTAAAGTAGACTAAAGAGGAGCAGTATCGTCACTAATTCTTGATGGGCAACACCAATAACAGCAGCGTCAACATTTACCAACTGCATCAGCGTTGACACAAAATCCGAACAACAAAATCCGAGATTAAAATCAAACATTTTCTCTAGTATTCTTCTACCACAACTACGATAGCAATGCCAGCAAACAAAAAACAAAAAAAAACAAAACAGATTAAGCTAGTATTCTACTTAATAATCCTCTGATGTTTGATAAAAACAACGGCTTTCCCAACAACGAGAAAAGAATAAAATGTACACAAATTTTCCATTTAATATTCTATTGCTTCATTTTCAACTGATAACGACGAACAGCAACAGCGAAGAAAAAAAACAACAAAAACCTGAGTAAAAACAAGAATGTCAAGAACGATAACGACAACAGTTAAAAAAGAAAGGAGCAATGACCTCGGATCTACTTTAACAACTGACATTACGCCAACAGACAGGTAGTCGACGAGCTGACTGTTAGCACGCCGGGCGAAATGCATAGACGTATTTCGTCTGCCGTTACGTTCTGAGTTCAAATTCCGCCGAGGTCGACTTTGCCTTTCATCCTTTCGGGATAGATTAAATAAGTACCATTTACGCACTGGGGTCGATGTAATCGACTTAATCCGTTTGTCTTTTCTTGTTTGTCCCTTCTGTGTTTAGCTCCTTGTGGGTAGTAAAGAAATAGGTATTTCATCTGTCTTTAAGTTCTGAGTTTAAATTCCGCCCAGGTCGACTTTGACTTTCATCCTTTCGGGGTGAATAAATTAAGTACCAGTTGCGTAGTTGGGATCGATTTAATCGACTGGTGCCCCCCCCCCCAAAAAAAAATTGGGGTTTTGTGCCTAGAGTGGAAAAGAATACACCCACAGTCATCTATAACACCTAATCTGCCTTCTACTTTTATAATTGCTATTGCCACAGCAACCATGGTTATTATCACTACTGTTGCTAGCATCACTACTAGTGTGGTATAAGTTGTTCTTCATGCTTTTGCTTCTTTTCATTAAAAAAATTTTTACTCTGTTAATTTCCTGTGGCTTAACATTAATGTGGCTCCAATCTATAAGGTAGAGACATTCCCCCACCCCATCGTTTGCGTGATTGGCACAATACGACGCCAGGTCTTTCCGTTGTAAACTTTCGGACTAAATCTGTGATCTTTCCACGCACAGTTACCATCTACTGTTTCCTCCATGGTAGGAGGTTCATCGAAACCACTTGGCTAATTCTCTCTCCCCTTTCTTAGGTTGCCAAGGTTTCACACAGCACCTCTTACACGAAACCCCATGTCGTCTTTCCACCGTCTATCATTGTTATGTAAGATGCACTCACTCGGCAAATTTCTCTACAAAAGATGGTGTCTTCGCATAGTCAACACCAGCTACTGTGTCTGTCCACTTCTGCATTTCAGCAACGACTGACAGTTGCTACTTCACATAATCCCTCAAATGCATCTACTCCCTATATTAATCACCTAAACTCTTCAAATCACTAGCAATTGTTTGACTATATTTCCTCCTGCATTGAGAACATATATCTCACTTCATTCCTTTCTGAAGCCATTTGTCCTCGCCGACTACAGCATTCGTAGCTTCTCATATCTCCACTACTTAAACACTCCTTCGTCCCATTTGTCTATTCACCTTTTTTCACTCTTGCCTCATTCCACCTCCCAGCTCTGCACTCACCACTCTATGCCCAATCATTTCACGCAAGTACAATCTTGTCATTCCTTATGTCGTTCATTCTCATGTTCAATTGCAATATTTTGAACGAAACCTTTACGGCATTATCTTCATTCGTAGTGACGTCCTGCAAGGGTCCAGTTGTTTCTATTTGGTAAACGTCTCAGCTGGTTATCTCAGAAGATACTGAGTCTTCGCAAATTTGTTTGGCAATACGTTTTTCTTAGTCTTATTCATTATTGTATTGATTAGATATAAATGTCACATTTCTTTATTAACCAAAGTTTAATAAGAATAAATTGTGTAAAATGCATCCTTGCTTCAGTTTTGTTTTTAATGAGGAAGCATTTACTTTTACTTAACGTTCTCTTCTTTATGAAAACCGATGTAAAGTCACCATTTCGGATATTATTTATTTCATATTAATAGAGTGTGGTTATACTATGAGATTAATTGCAGCTGATGAGTCCCTATCAATTAGTATAGAATCACACTTAGCGGGAGAGATTTTTATATTTTGTCACTAAGTTTACAGTTGGAAGCATTATTTTGCGATAGACATTTGGTCGCCAGATATTTTTAGCGGAGGATTCATTTGTTTGTTTTCACATAGATCGGCTGGTATTTCGGTATTGTAATTTGGGAATAAGTAGCTGGAAAGGCAACGTTGTGTTCATTAGTGACAGTGTTTGTGTCCGGATTTGGTTATTTAATACAGAATGTTTAGAATTGAGTCATATGTAAGTAATTTGTGAGGGGATTTGTGCCATCTGATTTCACTTCAATATTCGTTATTGTTGTTCCTGCATTGCCGTCTACAATAGCATAGATTGGTCACTGATGCTTTTATCTTTCGTGCTTAATCCACTTTCAAGTTTCTCCAACGTGTCTGCACACAAATGATATCCTCTAGTGATTTCTTTAATTTTATATTTGATCTACTGTCTTGCTGTTCTGTTATACGAAAGACAAACACATACGCAATAATATTGCGGTATATTTGATTTATGAAGTCTGTTATTTCATTGTGTTTGTCAAGATCTAACTTGTTATAACACTGGCGTCATATTCTGTCCGGCTAAATTTGGAAGTGGAGGAACATATATATATATATATATATATATATATATATATATATATATATATATATATATACATAAATATATATCATTAACCTTGGTCACAAGACAAAGACTGATTATGTTTGTATATGGCGGATCTCCGTCGTTCAACATGGCGGATTATGCTCGATCAACTTAGTGAACTGCTCTTGAATTAATATGTAAATGTCTGAGCATTCCGCAGACATTCTCAGCTGATTAATTCACGCACATACTTAGAGTGACACAGTCTGTAGCAATGTCGTAACTTTTGAATTAGTTAGACAATAAAATGGATCTGTTTCTATACATATTACATAGTTGAAAAGAAATGTTCTTAATTCTCCGATACTGCATCCTCACTACACATGCACGCACGCACACACACTCATACAAAGGTATACACGCTTACACAAACATACACACACGCGCACACACATCCACACACATACATACTCACACGCACATAGACATATTTACACGCACACACTCAGACACATACACAGATACGAACACACTCTCTCACACACACATTCACACACATACACAAACACACATATATATTTAATATATGGTTCAAATATACAGCAAATAAAACTCACACAGGTGAGGTAACAACAAGCAGGTGTATATGTCAACGCTTTGACGTTTCAAGCCTACGATGTTTGACAGACAGAGATGAGGGGTTTATATATATATGTATGTGTGTGTGTGTGTATGTGTGTGTGTGTGTGTGTGTGTGTGTGTGTGTATCTCCTTTCTACCTTCCCTCTCCTTTTATTTCATCGTTGCCGTTCTCTGTATTGATGCTAAGATTTCACATGTTGTTTGATTTCTTCGAGACTGGGTTGGCTTGTAAAATTATATTAGTATTAATATTTGGATACATCTGATATCGAAAGCACTGAAATATGGACCGCTTACTGTATTGTAACAGTAAATTAATCTATCCCCAAATGCTTACACAATAGAAACACCTGTATGGTTTTGTATGGTGTGATCGTGTACTAAAGATGTGCTATTCTTCATTCTAAAAAATATTTGAAATATTGTCAGGATTGTTTTCGAAATTTTCGTAATTATTACATTGACTAACCTAACCGAAAAGCAACCGCGGATCTAAATTACTTTCGGATTTTATAGACATCTATTGTTCGATATACTTTTGGCCAAGTTTTCTTTATTAGAGATTGCTACAGAATGATTAATAGAGATCTGGGAAGTGTGTATGTACGTATTTCAATTCTATAAGTAAATGCTTTGTTGTTTAGTTAATGAATTGTGATTTCATATTTTTAATTTTACAATTGTTGAATGGATCTCGGAACATGATTTGTCTAAGCCTCGGCAAAATAAGTAGCCAAAGGTGCAATATGCTCTAAAAGTGGCTTTGGAATTAAGGACAAACAAATATATTTCAACTCATGTATGGGCGCATAAGAATATAATGCCTTTGTTGATCTATGATAACCATCCATGCGGTCATTTATGCGAAGGCCTAATCTACATTTTAAGTAGTATTTGCAGTTACTTATACATGCAAGTTTTCTCTCATCGCGTCACCGATGTCTACTCAAGGGAAACTCCGCCGAATTCAACTGGTACAGCTTGGAATCAATGCCTACACCAGCCTTGCATATATATATATATATATATTATATATATATATATATATTATATATATATATATATTATATATATATATATATATATATTATATATATATATATAGGGGGAAAGAGTTCACGAAAAAAACAAAAGACGAAGACAGGGGGTGTATAAAACAAACAGATGTATTAGTATAACGCTCAGGAAATTGTAAAAGTCTTTTATGTTTCGAGCCTGCGCTCTTCTACAGAACGGGACACAGAAGAAAACAAGGAGAGAAACAAGGAGAGAAAAAATGCGTGTAGTGGCTACCGATCTATCATGGCAACGTTTTGAACAATGAAGAATTATTTGTACCGGATTTTTGCAGAGTTTTCAAATTTTTAAACGTTGTTTTGCAATTGACTGATAATATAGACTTATACTTGTCCAAATGTATCAATAAATTAACATTATTATTCCTTCCACCGTTGTTATAATGGAATGGAACTTTCAAAGCGCGATATTCGTGTAATTTTGCTACTCAACTTCAAAAGAGGATGTAAAGTAGCTGACACTGCCTGCGATATCAACGAAACTTTTGGTGAGGAAATGACCAGTGAGTGGTCAGCTCGAAAATGATTTAAACGATTTCGCAGTGGAGACAAGCGCCATGAAGTTTGGGAGCGTAGTGAACGCCCATCTATCATCGATGACGGCCAATTAAATACCTATTTTCTTTATTACCCACAGAGGGGACAAACAAGGACAGACATAGGTATTAAGTCGATTACATTGATCCCAGTGCGTAACTGGTAATTCATTTATCGACCCCGAAAGGATGAAAGGCAAAGTCGACCTCGGCAGAATTTGAACTCACAACGTAACGGCAGACGAAATACCGCTAAGCATTTCGCCCGGCGTGCTAACGTACGGCGAATTAAATACCGTCTTTGAGAAAGATCCACATAAAACTGCACGAATACTGACAAAAGAACTTCAAATTAGCCAGAAAACTGCCTGCAACCATTTGCATGCTATCAGAAAATCAAAAAAGCTCGACAAATGGGTGCAAACGAATTTAATCACAATCAGAAAAAGTGTAGATATGAAATTTGTTCCTCGTTTCTTCCCCGTAACAAGACCGATCCATTTCTTGATCCTATTATAACTTGCTATGAAAAGTGGATTCTGTACAATATTAAAAAAAACACTTCTTCACTGTGATGGAACCAAAACCAGCTCTTCAAAAATGTTATGGTAACTGTTTGGTGGTGTACTGCTGGGCTCATCGACTATAACTTCTTGAAACCCGGAAAAATCATTACTGCAGTAACAGATTGCCATGAAATTGCAAATAGGAACGAAAATCCGATGCTCATCCGTTACATACTGGTCAACAGAATAGGTCCGATCATTCTTCATGACAATATTCACCCACACGTTTCACTAATGGCGCTATAGAAGTTGAGGGAACTTGGCTACGAAGTTCTTCGCCACCCAGCATATTCTCCAGACGTTTCCCCTACCGACTACCTTTTATCAATTTCAAAATTCAAACCAATGCTGAAAGTATGTTCAAAGAGTGCATCAGCTCTAGAACTCCAGATTTTTATGTTAACGGAATTAATAAACTTGTAACTCGTTGGTAAAATTGTGTTGATTGTAATGATACTCACTCTGATGAATAAAATTTCCGTATTGTTCAAATATATTGTGATGAATTTCATGTTTCAAAATGTTGATTACATTTTACTCAGCGTGATTTTTGTACTTCCCTCCCTCTTTTCTAATGTCTTTCTCTCTCATTCTCTTTCTCTCTATCTTTCATTCTCTTTCCATCTATAAATAGTTTCTCTTTTGCTCCATAAAATTTGCGAAGTTGGTTGACAACACAGATATCATTCACAGTAGGAAAACTTCCCTTGTTGTTATTCGAATTCTACTTGTGTTTAAAAGACAATCTCACCCTGCTATTTCTTTTGACGCCACATCGGATCACTTCACAGCACAAACAAGTCTTACAGATGTAACTATGATAGATACACCTACAATGAATTTTTTTAATCACAAAATTAAACTTGGATGGATACATTCCAACTGGTTACAACGCAGCTCGCCAACTCAGTATGCTAGATACAATTAACATAAACGTAATAAAATATTCTCTATAAGTATGACCTGATAATATTAACTATCATTAACTAGAGTTCGTAAATATATTTAGGGGTAAAATGGCAAGTGTTAAGACTTTCAATTTTGTCAGAGCACAGTGACACCAGCAAGGGACGTTTTCCTCAAATTAAGGAACTATTCTGAATATGCGCAAGAGACTGACGTCCACTAAGGACAATCAATGTCTAGGCCGTGGCGTTAACCGCGCGAGGAAAGAAAATGTAGAGCGCAATAAGAGACGGAATAATATTGCTCTTCCACACCACTCTAGGCTAATAATTTATATAATTCACTCGGAAATATAAAGGCAATAGCTTGATTAGAACTTAAATTGCAGAAAGTTGCTCCAAGATATCAAAAACCATTACTGTTTCTCCTCTGAATTTACAAAGTCCTCAGGACAAAATATAGGTTGAGAACATAAACAACAATACAGTGGGAAAATAATCAATCATTCAATAACCAATCAACAACGGCACCATAAAACAAATCAAAAAATGTCGCCATGCTAATGAGCTTATAATATATCCCTGAATATCCGCTACAAGCTAATAGGAATAGACGCCAAGGTATTTGGCTGTGCATCCCTTTTCTTTAAAAATTATGTCTAAAATACTAAAATATTCTGTAGCCTTAAACAAAAAAATTCGCATTAATTCCCCGTTATTGAAATTTATTCGACAGAAATGCCTTCAATTTGGGCTGTATTTGTATTGACGATATGAAGAATTTAATTACAAGTAATTAAACAACTGAAGCAAAGGAATCATGCAGAAAAACATAAATCTATGACTTATTCGTTGGCCATGCAACAATGAACAATCATCCGCGAGACACTGATTATGTGCAACAGAGCAAATATTTCGATTGTATATAAACACAATACCAAAATAGTGGAACGTAAATTTAAGTAATAATATCTCATCCATAGTATTTTCTTCATAAAGTAGATAAGAGGAACGTAACTTAACTATCAAATTATTTATTGACAGTGAAAGAACATGTTACTGCTTACGACACAAAACAGAAGATCAAAGAAGTTGTGAATTATAGGGAAATAGAACAATTATGTATGGTTTATGCACAGATGAGGTGGACTTCATGGTAATGAGCATCAATAAATCTGCTGACAGTTTAAATGAGACGATATCTATTGAAGATCAGAAATATTCAATAAATGCCGTCACTTTGAATTAATACAAACAAAAAACTATTAAGTTATATTGGTACAAACTAATAGTTCAAAGTTTTCCAGAAAGCCATTTACCAAACAACACTCGTATATTAATGTGCTCTCCTCTTCATCAGCATCCTAACTAAAAATATTAGTTCTTTAAACTTTAGCACAAGTGCAAAGTCCTTTACTTCATTACTGGCTTATTTTGCTTCTAACTCAATATTTCAGTCGTTACATTTATTTCTTAATGCACATGTTTCCATACTCTACCTCAGGTATTTTCAAGAATGTTTCAACATAAACATGTTTGTTATTATTATTTGAAATTAGATCTGAGAGTTTTAATTGTAATATCATTAAATATTTCGTGCGACAAATTCTATTTGAAAAACATGTATTTTATTACCGAGCAAAAGAAGCTGGCAATAACAGAAGCGACCTCTAGATTTAAGGCAGAATTGGAATACATAACGTTTCATATAATTTCATTTGTGGATACTGTAATAGTGAGTTTAAATGAAGTCATTGATTCACAGAAGTCATTGGTCCGAAGACTCAAATAATGATACACACTTTTCTTCTGGGGTGGAGGCGGATTTGCTTGTACGCTGATAGTGAAACTTCTATATGTGATGATTTTTAAGCATAATTCTGGTAGAAAACTCGAGCATGCAATGTGTTCAACTTTGTTTCCCAGTTAGCGCTATACATTTGCGTAATCACACACTACATATTTTCCCTCAGCATATTTCCCCCCACTCTTCATTCCGTTCTTCATTTTGTTGCTCCTTCTATATATATCTCCTTTAAAACCTAACTCCATCTTCACTCCTTCATACGCTCAGCTCATTATTCATCCTTCTATCTCACTTTCCAGTCACCATTTTACCACTGAATTTCCAACTCGGCCCATTACACACCCCACCACACCTAATTTCAACCTCCTCTGCGAAAACCAATATAAATTAACATATTTTGATGATTTTTGAAACATAATATGTCTAATGAGAATTAGCAAATGGATACACAAGAGTTTGAATAAACACCTTTACAAAATACTTTACATTAAATATCGTGTTTTTCATGAATGTGAACTAGAAATATTACCAAACTGGGATGTTCCAAATGTCAGTTTTCCCATGTCAAAATGCTCTTGCAAACTGCAAACAAATCTTCGTCATCCGAAAATACCCCTGGATGTTTAACAAAAGAACATCATACACAACATGACATTCAGCAAACATTTGCTTCCAAATACAAAATATTCTCAAGAGAGTGCTGCAGCGTGCATTCCATTTCGATGAAAAAAAAAAAAGCAAAGGATATACATTTACGATAAAAAAAAACATTAGTTATAAAACTTACGTAAGTCTACGATGGAAGACGAAAAGATATATCCGTCTTAATTAAGATGATAGAAGACGCAAAATTATGTTTGTATGAATGTGTGTATATATATATATAAAGTTAATATGTTAATTCAAACATGAAAACATGAAGAGAAAACACAACACGCGAGGACGTGGAACAAGTATAGTGCTATTGGACGGTCGGGAAAGGAAAGAAAGTAGGAGGATTTAACGTTTCGACCGGAGCTCTTTGTCAGAAATATAGAAAAGGAAAGACCCAAGGAAGGGAAGACGGAGGAAAAAATCGCTAACGATACAACGCGGTCACACACACACACACAAACACACACACACATATGCATACATACATACATACATACATACATACATACATACATACATACATATATACATACATATATATATATAAACAAATAAAAATGTTCTGCTTCTTA
>NC_043003.1:80685894-80698394 GCF_006345805.1 Octopus sinensis | reverse complement strand
CTCCATTTAAGCTCTAATTTCAAATACTACGGTGGCCTGCTCAGAAATAGAAACAGACTAATAGATTTACATGTTTTCATACACATAGTCATACACACATGCATATGTGTGTATGTATGTATGTGCGTGCGTGCGTGTTTTATATTTTGCTTAGCATATTTTCAATTTTGGCCAAGCTGGAGCACAATGTTCACATATTCTCTGGCCTCCTTAGCGATTATGACGTGTCACACCATAGAAAGACCGAATAGACCAAGCATGCTGGATAGAAAGTCGCAGAAGGGATCACAGGATATGTGATGAAAGATTTCCAAACAATGGACATAAAAAAAACAATAATAAACGAATATGCTGTGTGTGTATATTTGGCAAGAATATAATGACTATCCCGAAATTTAACAATAACTGCTTCAACACACGATTTCGCCTCAGGAATCTTGGCTGTGTGGTAAGAAGCTTGCTTCCCAACTACATGGTTCTGCGTGGCATCTTGGGTATGTATCTGCTACTATAGCCTCGGGCCGACCAAAGCCTTGTGATTGGATTTGGCAAACAGAAACTGAAAGAAGCTCTTCGCATATATATATATATATATATATATATATATATATATATACATACATGTATTGTGTGTCTGTATTTATCCACCTGCCATCGCTTGACAACTGCTGTTGCTGTGTTTACGACCCCCGTAACTTAGCGGTTCGGCAATATAGTTAGATCGAATAAGTATAGTGTTACAAACAATAAGCCCTAGGGTCTATATGTTCGACTAAAGGTGGTGCTCCCCCATGACCGCAGTCAAATTACTGAAACAAGTAAAAGAAATATAAACGAATAAAATAAAATTATATGTACATTTTTATATATTTGAAGCAAAAAACATGGAGTCACAGAATCTGTGGCTATCAGAGGCGCGGAATGCAGAGTGTCTATGCAGCTGAAATTTAAATGGTCAGATCGATTACTTTATATCATGAGACGTATATAAAGCTTAAATGGTGGGAGGTAAGAGAGATTAACATATTAATTGAGCCACACTTGAAAGTTGCATTGTTGGCGTAGCTACGATGTTCTAGTGATCAGATGAGTTAGCTTTCTTTATTTGCATAGATTTGTGAATATGCAATTGCATTGTATAAAGTATGGCGGTCATATTAATGCAACCATGTAAGCATAATTTTATTTTACATTGAAATTATTACCACATGAAGAAGGCTTAAAAACGGGTGTAATTCTTAAGATATAATTTGGTTGAACAAATTTACTCATCTACCATATTTCCTGACATTTTATGATTTACATTTTCATGTACACACACATGGTTATGTGAGTGTGTGTGATATGTTCTAGGGATACCGCATTTTGCTATGCAACCATAATGTGCTATTATGTACTATATTAATCGTTTTTATAAGTCAGTACTGTCTTCTACTAGGTTAGTAGTGCTATTACATCGCTTGCTAGGTTTAACTCTACTGTTCCTTTACAAAAATCATATATAATTTATCTAGAAAATCTATCGAGATAACCCTAACAAGTGATGCATATATGCATGTAAGTATGTATGCATATATGTATGTATATGATATTTCATACTATTGTCTCTCGAGTAGAGAGCATAAGAAATTAAACTGATGGCAAAGGAACAGGAATTTAATAACTAGCTTCCTTGGCTTATATCTCTACTATAGAATGTTGTGCTCCGAGCTGAGAGCTAATAATTTTCTAAAGTATAGAAGCTCAACGGAAGCTATAGGGTGATACACAATTCTTGCTGCACCTTGTTCATTTATTTGCCTTGCCTCTTTAATTAATATATGTTTCAAGTAGTTTCGTGGGCTTAGCCATCCACTTTTCCTTATTTGACGGGTGTTTGTGGAATTGATCACCGTGCTTATCAACTGAGCAATTGTCTTCTACCATATGTTTGCAAAAATGTTTTCGTATGAGTCGAATTTGCTAGTTGTGTGTGTGTGGGGGTGTCAATGTGTGTGAGTGTTTGTGCATATACATACATGAAATGCATGACTCTCTGAGTTTGAATGCATTTATACATACATACATACATACACACATATATATAGGCATAAATACATATACGTACATACTGACATGTATATATATATATATATATATATATATATATATATATATATATATATATGCATATGTGACCACAGGGCGTCACAAAACGTAAACATCACATCCAAAATACGAAAAACTACATGAAATACGAAGACAAATTTCTTTTTGCGAACAACGAGAGAACGAAATGCAAAACAAGACAAGTAACTTAAGGACGGACTCCTCATTAGCCGTCGGCTGTCCATCTAATCCGTATCTCGAACAATTCACGATAACATGTTCCCCCAAGAAAACAGTTGCTCCCGCAAACCAAAGTAATATTTGGTATTATGCGGAGGGTCAAATTTGGTCACAAAAACGGGAGAGTGAAACAAATAGTGAGGGATGCTAAACCAGACGTGTCCAAGATGGCGAACGCTGAGGAACATTCTTTGACAGGAGAAAAGATAGGAGAGTAGAGACAGACCGGAAGTGAAAAAAGATGAACACGTGTGGAAAAAAAGATGGACGACTGCCACGTGCGAGCAACGAGAGAGTAAAGGAGGAAGAAGGAGAGAGAGAGGGAGACAGACAGAAAATGGTGAAGCGTAGAAAAAAGGATTAGAGAAAGGATGAGAGGGAAAAAGGAAAGGGAGAGAATGGGAGAAAAAGAATTAAAGAAAGGAAGAAAGAGAAAAACGAAAGAGAAGAGAGAGAGGGAACAGTACACAGGAGAGTCACATCAAAATTAAAATAAACTTAGTTGGAAATGGATGTGTAGCGTTCACTCATATAACAATATAAATAATATACATATATATATATATATATGTATATGTGTGTGTATATGTATAAAAGTATATATATATATAAAACAGTACTTGGAGAAGAAGAACGGAACGAAACGAACGAATCGAATCAAATCGACGCGAGGGCGATGTCATACAATAGTGTAATAAATAAAATATATGCATACATACATACATATAAGTACGTACCTACATCTACATGTATATATACATGCATATATAAATATATATACGTGAGTACAGGACACCGCAAATAGACGTAGAACTCAACAAGAAACGAAAACGGAAAAACAAGCATGGAACAAACCATTTTTTTACAACAGAAAAACAGAGTACAAGACAGACTTCACAAGGAAAAATCCCCTTCATCAGCTGTCCCTAGTTCAACTCTAGCGTGTTTCGAATGTAGGACAGAACACGACTCGTCAAACTAGCCCTTCCTGCGAGAGAATTACATAAAATTACTTCGCAGATATATATATATATATATATTCACGTGGAAGTGTATACATAATTTGCACTTATTACTGATGCATCTAAACAACCATACAAAACTGCACCTCTGCCAAACTAATTAATCCTGTACAAAGTTAACGAATATACTGTAAATCTTGAGTTAGTGAATGAGTGGATGTCTCGCTACAAACCTCTACCAAACGACATTATTATCCACAGCTGTAAAGTGTAATACAATGTGAAATATTTATCACCACTTGCAAGTACATGTTACGTTATAACAAATACAACATTGACACTGATGTTGCAAATAGCGAGAGTGGAATCGCTGCTATTTCGAGCTTTCATGCGTCTATCATTGACAAGCACAGGTAAGGCCGAAATCAAGTGACCTGGTAGTCTAGGCGGCTGGGATGATAGTTATTGTCTCTTGCTAGTGATACCAAGAAGAGAGTTTACATTGATGCACTACATGTCCATATGTGAGTTGTTCTCCCATGGTAACTATCGCAGTGTTGTGTGTTCTAAATCAACATCCACTTTTAAGTAGTGATTACCTTTTTTTGCTATTAACACTGCTGTTGCTGTCGATATTAATTATTTATGTTTCAAAATATTTTAGGCGTTGTTAAGAATTGTGCTTTTCTTTTTTAATATTTAAAAAAACCGGTGATGTACAGTACTCAGACATTACTGAGTATAACTAGCATCAGAATCCTTACTAGTCCTTTCTTTATTTTAATTTCTTTAGTGCATCTAGATCTTCCCTATTCAACGTCTTTCCTTTGTATAGTACTACTCTTTTCAGCGGGTCAAAATCAGAACGTAAGTAACATAGTTGTTTTAAACTACATCAGTATAAGAAATTCTGTGAGAAATCTGCACCAATATTTATCGAAAACTATTATGAATTCAGCACCAGATTTTAGCTTTAGTGTTGTATTTTTAATGATGATCGATGCCAGTAGTGTCCAAGAAAGTTTTTGAAAGTAAACTTGATTTGAATAATGAAATGTAAGTACCAATTTTCAGATTTGCAGCAGATTAATTTGCCATTTCCATATCGTCTCATTTATAAATGATTCACTTACTTATCCTTCTCACATAAACCAACGTTCATAGCTCTTTCTTTCTCATTCTCATACACGCTCTGTATATGTATACATACTTACACACATATGTATGTATGTGTGTGTTTGTATACACGCTTGCAAACACACATATAAATATATATATATATACATGAATACGTATACATACGTATATATACATATATATGTGCGTATGCGTAGGCGTGTCTGTGTGTGTGTGTGCGTCTATGTGTGTGTGCGTGTCTGTGTATGTGTGTATGTGTGAGTGTGTGTGTTGTACGTGCGAATATATAACACTTCCATCCTTTTGAGTCCAAATTGTGTCTTAGATACTGTTTCTTTATCTTCCTTCCTCCGGGAAAATATTTACATTACATTGACCCTCAAAATGGAGTTCAAAAGAGATGCGAGACGGCGACTGAATTCGATAGATTTACCATAGAATGTGATGTCAATCAGAAATCCTCTCTCAACATCATGTTAATGGTAATCAATGTCAGTATATTTTTTTTTGAAATTCATTGCAATAGATTGATTGCTAACTTAATGTGTAACGATACTTAGTCATTCCTATCAATCTCTTATATTTATTTGCAGACTTTATCGAAATAGAGTAAAGGAGATGGACAATACTTGTGACGAAAACGTGATAACCGCTATATCTCGAACCTTTTATCATAAATTACCACATTGTCCTTGTTCGCCTGTGCAGATGAAACTTCTGCAATATATCGTATACCGAGACTTCTATAAGAATAATTATATATTCTCTCCTTTATAGTTTTCCATTTAAATAGATTGATTTTAATAATATTTGACTAATTTTAAGCAGCAAAGACCCCTTCGATATTAAGGTCGAGACAGATCTTTGTTCACTCATCTAAGTATATAATTTCTTACATTTTATTTTATACGGGTGAGAGATAGTATTACTAGTTTAAAATATAACTAAGCAGTTCTAAACATATGAATGTGAAGTGGTGAAGTGAACCGTCCTTGTATTTGTCTTCAATTCATTTCAAATAAATTAACATATCAATTCGCTCGTTGCAGCACACATAGAGATACATTGTGGTAAATTTAGACACGTTGCATTAACCATAGAGACGGGAAAATAGATATTCAAAATAGTGAATAATTTAACTGTTTCATTAGAAACTATGAAAGACATATGTAATAAATATATTTAATACTATTTCATTCATAACTTATTGAGTAACAACTCACTTTAGGAAAAGAATATACTTAGGCGGCCTTGTATGACTTTTACATTGAAATCTTTTGTGAATTATAAAATGTGATCATACTGAAACTGTCTTTTCTACAACTGCATAGACTAAAGTAAAATATACTGCAATGTTACAGTCTCTTAAATCTACCCCACTACGTAAATCGTATTTATTTTAGCCACAATGAACACAAGAAAGACAACGGCGAACCGTGTTATGCTAAATTTCTACCACCCCATTACTTCCTGGTGAAGAATAATTCATAAACCGAAATTGCAATTCCGATATTTGAACAGTAATTTACTGAAGGGTTTATTTTAGTTATTAAAGTTTTATAATATTCTTGCAAGGAGTTCAAATGAATAGAGTTTTCAGTTCAATGATCTTAGAGTTATATGACCAAACTGTGGGACTAAACACAAAAACATTTTAAACTACTATGAACTGAAATGCAAAGACTTGATTGAGAATATGAAAAGAACTGCTTAAAGCGTATTGCCAAATTGTATTAAGTTTACAGAATGAGAGTTATGGTATTCTTCGCACCATCCTTTTCCAAAGACCCATATAACTCAGTAGTTAAGTGATTAATCAGTTCCATAATCGATGGAGCGGGGTAATTTTTGAAGTATTTGTCTTATTGTATTATCTTCTCCTCAGTTTTTTGACATAGATATTAGTAATGTATTTATGGTATCAGTCAATTACATCATCCCTTCTTAAATGAGTGGACATTATCCGAGTGCATAACAGGATTCTATCAATTGGCGCAAATACCAGACCTTTACGATAAATATGTATGTAATAAGTATCTTTGAATGAAATGCCATCGGTTAAAGTGTTCTCTTATATTTATTCAGCATTAACAAAAATCCAATTTACTAAATAACAACTACATTGCTAGATACAATGGTTTTCCCATGAGAACGGTGTGCGGCTTCTGATGGCGGTCAAAAGGTTAACCGACTAGACGCTCAGGACATTTAGCAATATTTCGAGTTTTAATAATACTAATTCGTGAAGGTGCGTGGTTAGGATTTTGC
This sequence comes from Octopus sinensis, assembly GCF_006345805.1. NCBI lineage: Eukaryota > Metazoa > Mollusca > Cephalopoda > Octopoda > Octopodidae > Octopus > Octopus sinensis. Next base: position 80,691,699 of record NC_043003.1, on the reverse strand, counting down.
ACTAATGATTGCAAGATACCAAACCAATGGTGTGTCGTATTCTTGAGGAAAACGCTTCGTTTCATGCTGTTCAAGTCCACTCGGCTATAAACAGATTATTCTTCAAATGGCTGACATTCAGTTAAAGTGGAATGCGGACCTACACGCCTAGTCAGCGGAGCGGCATCAATCGAAAGCTACAACAATGCTAGAAAGTGCATTGTGGCCAGTATTTTATGACATTATTCGATAATATGGTCGAGGGTATAGGGATAACACGAATTTGTAACTAATGTGAAATTTCCGTGGACAAAAGCCTTCAAAAATCAGCCATAGCAAAATTTTTTAATTCTCGCAAAAGTTTGATCAGTTAACTGGATAACAATTTATTAAAAGATTAACCATATTATAAACAATTAGAGCAAGGTTGTTCAGAACTGAATATTATAATACATAATAGGAAAAAAGCACTACGTACCGTTTCTTTGAAATAAATTATTTTACTATTCGACTGACGAAAATTGATGTATTGGTAGAACAGTTAACATGTCGGACAGGAAAAGCATTCTGGTATTTGTTTAGATGCTTCATTTCTTTTTCATTTCAAATCTAGCTGCAATATCCCTGCTTTGGATATTTCGATTGTTGACAAAATAAAGCAAAATTTAGGTACACCTATCGATACAATCAATTCTACCCTTTCCTAAAATTTAATACATGGCTTCCTCTGTAAGATATATGTGGAAAAAATAATGGACGACTGCCGTGCGAACAACTAGAGGCTAAAGTGAGAGGGGAGACAGTCAGAAAACGGTGAAGGGGAGAAAAAAAGAATAAGAGAAAGGATGAGAAGGAAAAAAACGAAAGGGAGAGAATGGGAGAAAAAGAATTGGAGAAAGGAAGAAAGAGGAAAATAGAGAGAGAGAGAGAGAGAGCAGTACAGAGGAGAGTCACATCAAAATTATAAAGATAAACCTATTTGAAGATGGATATTACTCAAGCCGTCCCGTGGTGGGACTTAACTCGAATCCAGGTGGATGCAAGGTAAGCTTCTTACCACACAGACACGCCTGCACCGTATTTGGAGAGTGAGAAGTTTGCCCCGGCACCTTGTCTAATGTTCACGACGACTATATAGACAACAGCAAGTTTATATGAAGGTCATAAGTCAATGAGAAAGCGTGGCATCAGTTCAAAGAACTGAAATCACGACTTAATGATCATGAGGCAAACGACCATAACAATTAGACTAGGTTTCCCCACATACTACAAAAGAATATAATTACATGGTAGACAATTAATCTTTATCAGTAGTGCTATGAATTATAATAATATATTTTATATTATTTTATAATCTATTTGTTACATTTTTGTCTGGATATTTTAATTTAATAATTTCTATTTTGCCTTAAGTTGATCGACATCAGTTAATTATTAACGATTTAAACGAGTCCCGAATGAGTAGGAGATGCAAATAAGTAATTTACGAAAATCACGACGCTAAATCAAGTGCAAAATTTTGTTTTTGTTGTGCTTAATTTAAATTAAAACTTTAATTGAAATGTTTAATATTAATAAAATTGATAGAAGTAAAAGAATGCTATATTGATAACTGATAAAAATAAAATACCATATTATTTAATGAAAACTATTCATTCTATTGCTATGATGTATAATCTTGTTGGTGAGCTTACTACTGATATTCTGTTATGTCTCAATGACTACGTATAAGTCACAAAACATTGGACTTAAGTATTTTAGCTATTTCCAAGGAAGCAATACTTTCCATTGATTTTCTTGTTTCATCACTGAAGTGCACCAGTAATTGGGAACCGTCTCGAAGAGGTCACTGAACCGAGTCAAACCCTGTCTGTATTCTAAATACTGTTGTAACTGTTTCGGCCTCTTATTGTCGAACCACTTCTACTTGACTAGGGGCTATGAAATTGTGGTGACACAATTCCCAAACACACGCACACATGTACACATAAGAGTCTGTATGTATGCGTACGATAGTTTCATATACTGCTTCCGTCAACGAAATTTACTTACAACTCATCGGACACTTGTCTAAGATGCCGCAGGCGTAGGAGTGGCTGTGTGGTAAGTAGTTTGCTTACCAACCACATGGTTCCGGGTTCAGTCCGACTGTGTGGCACCTTGGGCAAGTGTCTTCTACTATAGCCTCGGGCCGACCAAAGCTTTGTGAGTGTATTTGGTAGACGGAAACTGAAAGAAGCCCATCGTATATATATATATAATATATATATATATATGTAGGTGTGTGTATATATTTGTGTGTGTGTGTTTGTCACCGCAATATCGCTGGTGTGTTTACGTCCCCGCAACTTAGCGGTTCGGTAAAAGAGATCGATAGAATAAGTACTGGGCTTACAAAGAATAAGTCCTGGGGTCGATTTGCTCGACTAAAGGCGGTGCTCCAGCATGGCCACAGTGAAATGACTGAAAAGAAGTAAAAGAGTAGAAGAGTAAGCTATTACTGAACTCAAAAGCAGGTAGTTGCGAAGCAAACTTTTAATATATTAACTAATGTATACGTTGCTGAGAGCCACTAATAGTTAAACAATTAACTTTGTTTCGAAATTATGAGTCTTTTACACTTGGCCTACATGTATACATCGATAAATATGAAGTAATGTATTGGAGTAGGTATTCAAACGTGTTGTGGGACTTTTCACTCGTCGTGTAGAAGCTATATAGGATATATATTTCAGCGGTTCCAATGACTGATCGCATTTTTAAAACCGTGTCGTTGACGTATGAACTTTGACAGGTGCTAACAGACGTCTCTTTTTTTTTTTTAAACAAACGTCTCTTCTTTTAGTAATGTAGTCGCTTACGTTTGGTATTTGCACCATTTATGAACATGTGTATTTGTCTTTGTATCAATATAATCCTGTAAATACTATTGCCGAGGTCATCAGAACCATTTGACATCATTACATATACAAGTTTAAAGAGGCATTCTAGTCGGAAAACGTTGTGCTATTTTAGTCCAAACAACGTCCGTAGTGATTATAAAGACCCAGATTAATCTAAAGTCGTTATACATATGAACTTCAGCCAATTTGTATGAATGCAGCAGTCTCGGTGTTTTTAGTTTGCACCCCACTTTCTACCTACACTCTCTATCTTTCTCTCCCTCTCTGTATATATATATATATAATATATATATATATATATATATATATATGCGAGTTATCCTTTACCTTTTACTTGTATTTAGGCTGCGACCATACAGGGGCACCACCTAGAACAATTTTTATTCGAATGTATCGACCGGTGTACTTGTTTTTCTTTTTTTAAGTCAACAACTTATTCTATCGCCCTCTTATGCCGAACCGCTAAGTTACGGGGACGTAAACACAGCAGCATCAGTTGTCAAACGAAGGTGGGGGAACAAACGCAAACACAAATTCACATACGCAGAATACATACATACATACATACATATATATATATATATATATATATATAATATATATATATATATATATATATATATATATTTGTACAACGAGGTTCTTTCAATTTCCGTCTACCAAATCTACTCACAAGCATTTGGTCGTACAAAGGCTATCGTAGAAAAGACTTGTTCAAAGTGCCACGCAGTGGGACGGAACTCCGAACCATGTGGTTGGGAAGCAAGCTTCTTCACACGCAGCCGCGACTACGCCTCCGTACACCTACGCATCTACAGATATAAACAAATATATATATCATTATTGTGTGGTTATAAAAGTAAGCTACTTTTAGACAGCGCCTTATTATTGAACAACTTAGAGCAATTTTGTATAAAAGATTTTAGAATTCTCCTTAAGATCCAATATATTCATTAATATTACTAAATATGTTGGGAAATATTACGAGAATAAATTTTGTATTATTGATACATAAAGGGATTAAACTCACTCAAACTCCAAATCAACGTTTTTTTCTTTCTTTCGTTTTAAGATACGTGAAAGTGTTATAGAAAAGAATGAACCGTAGACTTCCTACTACTTGTAAAAGGATCTTGAAAAAGAAAAATTTCAAGAATTCTGTACGCAAAAATATTTTTTTCGGAAAGATATAAAATTCTTTATTCTCTTTTTTTTCTCCCTTCCTTATCCTATTCCAGTTCTCTTGAAAATCCCCTCAGTAATTTTCATTATTGCAAAATGTTTTATTCATCTTTTAATCACGAAATAGTCCTTTTTTAATTACCTACATGTATTTCGTATAACGTTGTTTGGATGATATATAATAGCTTTAGATTAAGAAAAAGATAGTCAGTTAAATGAATTAGAAGTAGAATACACATCGTCCCAACTTTAGAGTTTGACATTCAGTTGTATAATTTTAAAAATTGCATAGACCAAAATCAGAACAAATATTTAACTTTGACTTCTTCAGTTCTACAAACAATCCCGCATTTATCTCGGTGAAAAGAAATACTCATCAGCACATGTCTGCAACTGACAGCTGCTCCAGTGAATAGATGCGATATTACGGTTGGCAAACGCAAGCGATTTTAAGCTGTAAGGCTGCCATATCAAACAAGCAAATATCTATAGTTCCATAAAATTCGATGAAAAGGTAGAAGAGAAAAGAATTGACATATAAAATCGTGATTTAAAAGTTTAAAGGGGAGTAAGGCAAATACTTTAAAGATAAGTAAACGAGTTAGAAGTTAGTGACGTCTAACCAATAGAAAATGCCGTCAGTCAATTCACAGAATACAGTTCCTGAACTAACATAATTTCTTCTGAATGTTATCTTTGACAACAACAGGTGCTTTTATCACTCTTTTAAAGAAATATCCCCCATTATAGTAGTAGTTGTAGAACCGCTTCAAAAAGTTTTACCAATATTTTAATTTAAAAAAAAGATAAATACTTGTGAGGATGAGAGTGTTGTTCCGTCTTCCTTTAGTCTTATATACAGAAGTAGAAAATTAATAGTATAGTCCAAATATTTATTAAATATTTCGAAATTTGCTCCAATTAACTCAATAAAATGTTAAAAATACGTATATTATCCTATTGTGATGAATTGTTTTTACTTCTAACGACTGTGATACTACACCACACGTTATATAATTGTGATTATTTAACATTTTTATGAGACAGAAGTCATTTAACAGATTTATCCACCCCTCATTCATTAAGAAAATTCATTTTCATAAATATCCTTTGCAGGAACAATAACAGTGTAAACTGAAAAAAAAAACGAAGGAAGAACATACAGAGGGCGTGAGAGAGAGAGAGAGAGAGAAAGAGAAAGAGATGGAGATGAGAAGAGAGGAATAGAGGAAGAGAAAGAAAGAGGAAGAGATGTAGAGAGAAGCAATTAGACAGACAAACAGATAGACAGACAGGCAGACAGACAGATAAAGACGGAGAGAAAGAAAGGAAGAATGTTGCTTTTCGTTTTCAATATATATATATTCCTTTTTCTCAAACACATATAATTACGATAAGCTTCAAATATTATAAACCATTTAACTACAAAGCATCATTGTAACAGGTGAGACAAGAATTACCACTAGATGGCTACTCATTTAGAGATAATATATTATATTGATAAACTTCTGAACTATTTTTATCTGTTATATCGTTGAATGTAATTTAGTCATAAAAGATCAAAATAATTTAGGGAAATTAGATTTTCTTTATCATTATCTGCGAAAAATGTTATTCGTTTGACTGACAACAAAGACGATTTACCCCATTCTGTACTATTGAATGTTTTATTTTATTTTTTATTCCAGTAAAAATTTATTAATATAATTGAATATAATCATACGTCACTAAGAAATAAATA
>NC_043003.1:80663394-80680894 GCF_006345805.1 Octopus sinensis | reverse complement strand
ATTGTTCCACCGTGGTCGAGACAATTGAATTTACAATGCTACGCCAGACTTCACGGTCCATCATGGCATTACGGAGGTCCTGTTGCTGGATGCCTGTATCCCTGGAGATTACATCAGGGTAGGAGAGTGTGCGCCCTCTGGTATTGCGAGTAGATAGCTTCCAGAGGAGAAGAGTAGAAATTACCTCTTTTTCAGCTCTACAACAATGTCCAACAAACTGGACTCTCTTACCTTTCACAAGAGATGACACAGGTGTTGTAGTGATCACATTCAGTTTTTGAATCGAGATGACACAGGTGTTGTAGTGATCACATTCAGTTTTTAAATCGAAGTTGTCTGAAATTTTTACTAACCCATTTCAGTGACAACCTGCGAAATTCATGTATAAATTATTGTAAATGGATTTCACATGGATTATATATGGATTTTACGATACGTGTAAGTTATTATGATTATTATTTGTTATTATTATGGTTGCTATTGTTGTCGTTATTGTTATTATTAAGGCAATGAGCTGGCGGAATAGTTAGCACACCGGTAAAATTACTTAGCGGCATGTTGTCTGTCTTTACGTTCGTAGTTCAAATTCAGCCGAGGTCAACTTTGCCATTTGTCGACTTTGACATTCATCCTTTCAGGGTCGATAAAATAAGTAACAGTTTAGTACTGGGTCGATGTAATCGACTTGTTCCCTTCTCCCAACACTGCTGGCCCTGTGCCAAAATGTGAAGTCATTATTATTATTGTTGTTGCAGTTGCTGTCGTCGTCGTTCTTATTGTTATTATTAAGGCGGTGAGCTTGGCAGAATCGATAGCAGGCTGGGTAAATTGGTTAGTGGCATTTCGTCCGTCTTTATGTTCTGAGTTCAAATCCCGCCGTGGTCAACTTTGCTGTCATTCTGTAGTCGTCATTGAATTAAATCTCAGTTCTGCACTGGGGTCGATGAAAGCGACAAGCCTCACCCCACAATCTCAGACCTTATTCCAATTATTATTATTATTATTGAATGAGAAAGCAGTGCATGCCATCAAAGTGACATTGGGGTACAAATATACGAAGCCCAATATGCTCGTCATGACTACCCGTTTATAAGGGTACACCAGGTACATGCAACACAACCATGTGTGCGCCATATGGTTATCTCATATCAAAATATACAGCGCATGATCTTGCAGTTGGGGCCCAGTTAGAATTTCCCTTAGGTTGAGTAGCTCATCCCGCTCAAAGTTTCCCTGAGTAAGGTTTAAGTATGATGAACAAATCACCCATATTTTCAGAGGTGTATTATTCAAAGCCCATGGAATTCCTCTCAAAACATAGGTATAATTCTCCCCCACTACTTCTGTCCGTAATCAGAAATGCATATATCGTCAGCCACTAAGCAACATGTTCAACTGGTTGAGGTAAAAGAAATGACAAGCAGATTTGTGATATTAAGTAGAATATTTACTGTAGCATATCTTTAAATACCAAGACGAAACAATGTTTATCATAACACTTCCAATCAGTTAAGATCAGAAGCCATGAAAGCCACGGCCTGGCACTGCATCAGAGAATTACTATCATTATTATTATTTATATTTTTTTCCTTCCTTCTTCAAATTTTCTTCCATTTCTCACCGAGTATTTTCCGTAAACCTAGGTCAGAGAAGCTCATTGCGTGCATTCCCAGATTACACACGCAAATTCACAGGTAAATGTTATCATGTACATTGTTTTGTCTTGGTATAAAAGATGGGCTACAGAAAATATTCTGCTCAATACCACAGATTTGCTTGCCAGTTGTTTGACCATAACCAGTTGAGCATGTCCCTTAGTGGCTGATGATATGTGCATCTGTGATCACGAGCAGAAGTAGTGAGGGAGCATCATAGCCATGTGTTGAGAGGTATTCTTTGGGGTTTGAATAATTCACCGCTGGAAACATGGGTGTTTCGTTCAACATCCTTAAACGATCCTTATTCAGAGACCTTTTGAGTGGGATGGGCTACTCGACCAGAAAAAAACTCTTACTGGGCCCTCATCTTTTAAATATAGTACTATATTTCTCTGAGTTATTGACATGCTGCAAGCCAAACGTTCGCTTCTTAGTAAATTAACAATAAAACACGATTTCCTTTATTTTAGTCGTTACCACTTAAAGGCTTAGCTGCCAGTTCTTTTTCCTTAAATGGGAGACATTATCAAATTTTTGCCTAAGAAAACATGAACATCAGAGAACTTATCTACTGGAAATAAGTCCACCCATTATATATCAACTTTTGAACTGTCAAATATATTTAATTTTATATACAGTATGTAGACGACAAACAAAAGCATTTCTAAAACTTTAGTGTAGATGACTGCCAAAAAGAATAGGAATGGGAAGTAATACTAGATGAAAATTAGTGTCATCAAATAGTTTATCAGGAATAAACTTAATAGTTAAGTGCTTGAAATTAAACAAGCAGCACCAAAATTGTTGAAAATTACGAGAGATGCGTCTCCATCAAATCGTTGAATCAATAGTTAGAGGGCCCATATATCTGATAAAAACAATATATATATATATATATATATATATATATATATATACCCTGTGAGGAAACGACCAAAATGACAAAAATCCTACTATGTAGGATTTAAGTTAGCATGTAAAAGAATACACACGTATACATACTCACACTCGCACTCGTGCGCGCACATGTACACACTGTTAGATAGAAGGACAGTATTTTCATCAAAAGAGAGTCTAAAGGAATGTTGCATTGCTTTCAATTGCATATCTCGTGTTCTGGTGTAATCGATCATCTTTCCATGCCAAATATCTTGTTATAGTTTATAAAGTATTTGAAGTAAACTCAAATTTATTCAAAGTACTTTTACATAAAGTTCTTAGCTTAAATATTTTCCAGGAGATGCTATTAATGGTTGATTGCTTAATTTACTCTTAATCCAATTATATGATGAGTAGATTTTAATGCAATTTATATGATGGGTAGTTTTACCAAGTTCTGCCACATGACTGATTCGGTATATAGTTTTAAACGCTGATCAGGTTTGAACATTTGGTATATTTAGTAAAAAAGGAAGCTAGATTTTTTCATCTCGATTGGTACACGTCCTATTTTTTTTTTTTTCTTTCTTTGTTATTTTACACGAAGTTCATATTCGATCTAAATTGTGATTATCTGATGCTGCAAATGCTTCTGTTATTTCATCTGCCCCAGTTGCCATTCCATTTCCCATTGAATTCAATGCCTTTGTACCTCTTCTTTTACGATTTCATTTCCATTACAAGCTTGCTTTGAAATTGACCATAGGCGGTCTGCGTTCATCATCGTTCAGTTCATTTCTGTATTCAGTTCATCCACATGCAATCTGCTCATGATCAAACAGTATGTTTCCCATTTTTTCTCACTTTGTTAACTGAGTTTTTCCTTGAAAGCGATCTCATTTATTTTTACCACACATTTGGTTGAATTTATGCTAGTTATTAAGCTTTTCAACTTCATGGAATTTGCTAATCATCCAGCCATTCTTCCTTCATTCAAAGCAGATCTTTGTTTAAAGGTTTTATATGTACATTACTTTATTTCTATAATTTCTTCTTGTCATTTTAATAGAATTTCATCGGTTATCCACTTTTACTCTTTTCCCCTTTCAGCCATTGTTTGCTCTCATAATATTTGTATAAAAGTTTCCATTGCGCTACATTTTTCTCCATTATTATATTTTATTCTTTGATATATAGTTTTCTATTCCTTCTTCATTATGTAAATATACTTTATCGTATTTCCATTTTATATTAACCAGTCTGTTCTAGCACGTTTAAGCTAATTGTTCTCGCCATTTAACCATTTCCATGCTTATAATTTAATTAGCACTGGATTATTGTCTGGAATATATCGGATCCATCACATATTCTAACAATTTACACATTGTTTCTCAGTCACTGGTTTCTCGGTAGTTAGTCAATTAAATTTCTTGCTATATCACCTGCACACTTCTTGGGGGCGTTGCTCGAATATAGTACTGGTGATTCATTGTATATCTTTGATAGAAATGGAAATGTCACTTAGAGATTTCATTCCTTCATTTAATTTCTATTGATTTGTTATATTGATGCTTCTCCAGCGACTTGCATTAGTATCTTTTTCGAGAAGCAATTACAGTTGTAGGTTCTACAGCTGTTAGCTATTTTATTAAATTTGGAATTTCTTGTTAAATTTCTACTACCTCTTCAGTCACTCAGTTTTTGCGTAGGAGCATATATTTGTGTAATATCAATATTGAAAGAGATTTCCGTGTAATTTAATCAATATTACAGTAGCAGTCATATTATTCTAAGCATTTTGAGTATTTTCCACGCATTCAATATTATGTTTTAATTTTCATAATAGTACAAAGATGATATGAAACATGAAACTCGGTGTAGCAATTTACGAAGACTCTATTTCCAATAAATTATATGACTCCATACTATTAAGTAAGTTTTCTTTGTTTCTTGTTTACAGAAACGAGTATATCTATTGCCCCTTAGTTCACGGAGCAGTGTACGAACGATAACTCCAATTAGAAATAAAATCAGAGTAAGTTCTGTTTAGTCTGGGGAGATTCATTTTATGCCTCATAATGGAACACACTCACCGGTAAAATTTCCACTTATTTCTAATTTTTGTTTTCCTAAAATTTTCGTTGCGTCTTGTAACCTTTTCTGTTTTCTTTTTCGAGAAGCAATGCTTTCTTACTTGAGAACATATTAAATCTTCAGCTTCATCCCAATACTAACTAGTCTTCCTGTTCAAGTTAGCAGATATTTATTCCTCGCTTAGGTATTTCATCCCACAAAATTCATGTATGATCGATGTGAAATATTGCGCCCAGTCTGGGAGTAACATTTTACATACCATCTATTGTGGAAGCACTCAGTCGGTTACGACGACGAGGGTTCCGGTTGATCCGATCAACGGAACAGCCTGCTCGTGAAATTAACGTGTAAGTGGCTGAGCATTCCACAGACACGTGTACCCTTAACGTAATTCTTGGGGATATTCAGCGTGACACAGAGAGTGACAAGGCCGGCCCTTTGAAATACAGGTACAACAGAAACAGGAAGTAAGAGTGAGAGAAAGTTGTGGTGAAAGAGTACAGCAGGGATCACCACCATCCCTGCCGGAGCCTCGTGGAGCTTTAGGCGTTTTTGCTCAATAAACACTCACAACGCCCGGTCTGGGAATCGAAACCGCAATCCTACGACCGCGAGTCCGCTGCCCTAAACACTGCGCCATTGCGCCTCCATCTACTGTACACGATGTATAACACAAAAGGCAATTTAACTGCCGGATGTATAGAGTATAATAAACGAAACAAGCAATGACTTTCTGCCCGATATGGGTTTATGCTTCTCACTTCTGATTTTAAGTTTATTCTCTGTATTTTTTCTTGATTGTGCCCAGCGTAATCTGAGACACACGATCCATGCCGAAATGTATCTTTCACTGAGCATCACCATCCGTGTTTGTTTAAACTTTCAGCCGCCGCAGAGTTTCCACATTCTGGAATCTAATTTAAATCCAGGCAATGACTGATACATGTGAAGATCTCGCTAATGTCACCTGCGTATTTGGGTATGTGTATCGGTAAGATTGAATGTGGGAGTGACAGAGAGAAAGAGAGAAAGCGAGACAGAGAGAGAGAAAAGTAGAGAGAAGGAGGGATGAGCACCCGCGTGTTTATAGATAGGTATGTATTTCCATTTAGTATGTGTCAATTCTTTTTTTTTTATTTAATTTATTGCATGTTAGGCTAAACTGATGTATAATATTTCTAGACTCGTGGCAAATGTGTTTGTATATCTAACAGAAAGCAAATTAGCAACAAATTGCGTATCATCAACAAAAGGGGTGACAGTAGCGACGTTTGTAGTAGTAGTAGTAGTAGTAGTAGTAGTAGTGGTGGTGGTGGTGGTAGTAGTAGTAGTGGTAGTAGTAGTAGTAGTAGTAGTAGTAGTAGTAGTGGTGGTGGTGGTGGTAGTAGTAGTAGTGGTAGTAGTAGTAGTAGTAGTAGTAGTAGTAGTAGTAGTAATTACAGTAGCAACACCAATCAGACTGCTATTTATATTAATATATCATATGTGTGTGTGTGTGTGTGTGTGTGTCTATGTGTGTATGTATATATACACATATGTATAGGAGTGTATAACTTCTTCAAAGCAAGCTGCTTTTACTTTTAATGAAGATAGTACATTTAGTGCTCTGGGACACACATTTACTATTTCTGTCAGGTATGAGGTGGAGTAGACTCATCCACGTAGTGTTTCTGGGAAAAGTGTAGCTGCTGTTGAGAGTGTTCTTATTAGTATGTCACCCAACACCCCCCACTGACCACATATCCTATACCAGACACTTGTCAATGGCGGTCAAAGATATATGAGAAAGTAGCAAGAGAAACAAAGCATGCAAGTATTTCTGATAAATCACGATAGCTGATGACAGATTGAGCCTAGGTCACGACGGTGATCTTATAAGAAATATATGTTGTTTTCTTACAACTTTCATTATCACAAATATTCAGCGGAGTATTATAACACCGACAATAAGGACAGACATACATGGACAGAAATCTACAAGTCTCATTCGTGGTTAATGCAGCTTGCCTTTCACATCTAGTCATTCAAAAGTCATGTTTCCGTCCCAGTTTGGTCATCGGAAATGTTTACTTTTTAATAATTGCAATAAAACACAAGGACACATATACACATATCCTATCATAGATATATAATATATATATATATATATATATATATATATATATATATATATATATATATATATATATATATATATATTTATACACTTTACTCTTATACTGTGACCATGCTGGAGCCCCGCCTTTAGACGAGCAAATCGACCCCAGGACTTATTATTTGTAAGCCTAGTACTTATTTTATCGGTGTCTTTTGCCGAACCGCTATGTTACGGCGACGTAACCACACCAGCATCGGTTGTCAAGCGATGTTGGGAGGGACAAACACATACACACAAACACACACACACACTGATATACATATATGCGACGGGCTTCTTTCAGTTTCCGTCTACCAAATCCACTCAAGGCTTTGGTTGGCCCGAGGTTATAGTAGAAGACACTTGCCCAAGTTGCCACGCAGTGGGACTGAACCCGAAACCATGTGGTTGGTAAGGAAGCTACTTAGCACACACCACTCCTGCACCTATGTATGTATATATAATATATTATTATATATATATATATATATATATATATATATAAAATATTATTCGAGACAAAACCACTATTTGCCAAAACAAACAAGGAAAGACTTAATTAATACATAAAATTTTAATAAATAGTCAAAAAAACCGCCACTACAATCGTTTCTTGTCTTGATCGACAATCTTCAGGTGGACTTCCAATAATTCAGTGTCAAATTTAAGAAGTAATTAATTAAGTCTTTCCTTGTTTGTTTTGCAAAATAGTGGTTTTGTCTCGAATAATATTTTATAATATTTTACTATAAATCGATTAATCCTAATATGATTTTTCCCTGGTAATTTGGATGTATTCACTAATATTTTTATATATATATATATATATATAATATATATATATATATATATATATATTTAGTGAAGGGAATAATCCGTACAAGATAATTCATTTATCCATTTCAATTATATATATATATATATATGAGTGTGTGTGTGTGTGTGTGTATGTGTATATATATATATATATATATATGATGATGGTGCATGACCTAGTCGTTAGAGTGTTGCACTCGCGACCGCGATATCGTGGTTTCAATTGCTAGATCTGGTAGTGCCTTGTGTTCTTGTGTAAAACACGTCATCTCACACTGCTCAACGATCACTTCGACACCTGACGCATGGTACTCAGTGCTTCTGTTCAGGCAAAGAAATTTCATAGAGGGAGAGTGAGCTAACATACAACACGAACGTTTGATCACCATAAACAAGTCACTCGTGTTGTTCGTTCGGCATACGCTGAAACACTCATACTGGGGAACCCATCGAAGATAGGGAGTCCAACAGACAGATCTGGTCTAACAGACACACCCCTAGGGCTTTGGCCGGCCCGTGGGTATTGTAGAAAACACTTGCCAAGTGTGCGTCGAAGTAGGACGGACCACGTAACCATGTAGTTGGGAAGCAAACATATTAAGTTATATAGATATGATTCTAATCCGACTACTTTCGATTTTAATCACAATCTGCTTACTCTCATTTCCGTCTATATTCCCTATCTCCTCCTTTTCCATAATAATTCCTTATTTCGAACTCATATATTTACCTCGGTTTAACCATCTCATATCGTCTCTGATGAACTGATATCCATAATATCCCAGAAAAAGCCGTAAGAGTATATCTATATCTCTTTCCTTATAAATGTCCTGAAAACTCCTCACGGCCTCGGCTTTGTTATCTCATTTTGTCCAATATATATAACAAAGTTAATTTGCAAGGTACCGTACGAGTGAAAATACATAGGAAAGAGGGCTTTAAAATGTAGAGGTTTTTTAAAGATATTTTTAAAAGGCATCTGCATTTTCACATCCTCTTTCCTATATATATATATATATATATATATATATTCTTTTATTCTTTTATTTGATTCAGCCATTTGAGTGCGGCCATGGTGGTGAACCGCCTTTAGTTGAACAAATCGACATCAGGACTTATTCTTTGCGTGCCTAGTTCTCATTCTAGCGATATCTTTTGCCGAACTGCTAGCTAAGAGAGATGTGAACACACCAACATCGGTTGTCAAGTAATGGTGGGAGAACGAACACAGACAAAGAAACATTCACACACACATATGCATATATATATATATAATATATATATATATATATATAATATATATATATAATATATATATATATATATAAATATATAGATACGACAGGCTTCTTTCAGTTTCTGCCTGCTAAATCCACTCACAAGACTTTGGTCGGCCTGAGGCTATAGTAGGAGAGAATTGCCCAAGGTACCATGGAGTGGGACTGGGCCTTGAACCATGTTGTTGGTAAGCAAGCTAATTAGCAGACAGCCACACCTACATATATATATATGTGTGTGTGTGTTGTGTGTGTGAGTGTGCTACTGTTATGTTAAATATATACTGCGCCAGTTCTGGCAGAGACTTATCTAAGTATCTACATTTTCAAGTATATGCTTTCAATAAAATAATTTCATCAATGAGATCTTCTGGATTTCAGCTGTAGGAGCAGTTTGTATAGGACTTCTATATGCACTGTTAACCGAGTCAGTTAGAGGAGCTTTTCTCTATATGTGTATATGTGTGTGCGCGACGTGTATTCACCCATGTGTGTGTGTGTGTGTGTGTTGTGCGTGCGTGCTCGATGCGTGTGAGCATCTGTACGTGTGTATGTGTATGTATATGCATATATGTATATATACACATATAAAGACCTATTTCGAAACGCGGAGTAGATGAAGCAAGGACAACTGAAGAAGAAGAATTGTCTTTATGTTGCATGTTTCATTTCTCTGTTTTTTTTTCGTTGTTCGAAAAAGTTCGTTTTCTATGTGTTTGTTTTTATGTTTTCGTTTCTCTTTGTATTCAACGTTGTTTTGATTCCCTGTGCCCATATATGCATGTATATATACATATATATGTAGGCATGTACATATATGTATGTATATATACATATATTTATATATTATTTACATTATTGAATATATATAATTATATATATACATATATATATACACATACATATATATAGACATATATATATATATATGTGTGTGGGTGGGTGGGTGCATATCGGTGAGAGAGTGCTTTTGTTTGTGGATTGAAATATATAAATATATGTGTGGCTGCATATACGTGATCGTGTAGATACCGATTTTCAAGCATAATTATAGCAGGCTTATTTATTCCTATAATGATCTATAATCGATCATTTGTTCTGGTAATCTACAATAATATTGTCATTATTTGACTGATAAGATTTCTAATTCTGTACTCTGTAACCTAATAAATATTTTCAAGCTACTTGTCACGTGAGCCTTCAGAATCATCAAAAATATGTTTCCACAGATAATCAACAATTATACTTATATGATCTTATAGTGAAAACATACCTACTTAGTACTCGTTGTTATTAGCTGTACTTCAAAGCTGATATTACAGAACGATAATTAAAGTTCTTCCACAAATCCGAATCTTATCGTTTTGTAAATCTTATACTATATTGCCTACAGTGTATTTTATTGTCCTACGTGATTTAGTTGTCTCACACATACAGAGTTACACACACAGACAATATACACACATACGCACATGCACATACACACATAAATGATATTATAAGTATTATATATATATATATAGATAGTACTAGTAGCAGTAACAGGAAAGAAGATTTTCGATTATCCTCACGTGGTGAGTTGTAATGTATGTAGGAAATTAAGAAAAGAAAATACGCACACTTACATAGTTTTAATATAATTTTTAATACATCGACCGGTTTCGCTATCGCTATTCATGATATTATGTTTTACTTATTTGAATATGTATGTTTTCTTGAGAAGAAATTTTGTCAATGTTGTGTATGATGAAATTCACGAGCGAATGATTTCACAAGTAGATGAATAAAGGGAAGTAATTGGTTATCGTTATTATTGTTATTGCTGTGAGTAAGGGAGATAACCGTTCAGCTTTCGGTAATATATATATATATATATATATATATATATATATATATCTATATATAGATATATATATATATATTATATATATATATATATAATATATATATATATATATATACATAGTTATCTACCTTTCTATCTATCTATCTACTTAATTTGGGGTCGGTAGTTGCTTGCTGTATTTCTTTCCATTTGATCGTTCAATATGAGAACTGTCCTACATTTCGTCACACATTCAGGAATATCGCCTGTTTCAATACAATTATTTAGTTATGTTCTCATTGTATCATGAAACGCAGTGATACGTTCTAGCCAAAATCCCCGAAACAAATCTTGTCCAGAAGATTTCCAAGTTAGCATCCTTTTCAAAATATTTAATGACTTTTGTCCGATGATCTCTATGTTCTCTACTGTGACAAATCTGCATTATTTACCTTTATCTTTTTAATCATTTTGCATCACCATTATCCTTCACTTCGTGGCTTAATATGTTCCTCCAGAATTCCGTTTTCTCTTCCGTATTAGGTAGTACGTTCACTGAAACACCCCCATTTATTTGGTAGATGCCATTCAATCAAGCCCTTGTATCTTTTTATCTTGGCAGTCTTCAATTTTTCCATTTGTTTTAGTTCACACATTACACCCCTATATCCTTTTTGTATAAGTCGGTACTTTCTTTAGATTGCTTCATAAAATCAAGAATTTATGGCATTCCCGTGGTTACGAATCTCTACCTTGCAAGACCTTTTCGCAATCGGTCTGTCTCTCCTATTTTTTCGACTTTTCCACCAGGTTTCTCTGTCTATTTTCTTTTGGGGTGGGCCCAGATAGAATTTCCATCAGTTCCCTGAATAAGTGTTGTTTAAGGACGACAGACAAAACACTCCTGTTTCCAGCGGCGAATTATTCACACCTCAAAAAATTACTCTGAACACATAACCATGATGCTCCAGCACTACTCCTGCACATAGTCATAGATACACGTATCGTCAGACACTAAGGAACATACACAAATGAGGAAGATCAAGCAACTGATAGGAAATCTGAGCTATTGCGCAGAATATTTGCTGTAGCTCATCTTTTATACCAAGAAAAAATCATATACATGTTAACGCTTCCAATCAGTTAAGATCAGAAGCCACGCGAGTCACTGACATTTATTTCATAATAATAACAATTAAGATGATGATGAATGTGTGATGATGATGAGTAACCCATCATCGGGATGAGTAACCCATCCCGCTCAAAAGTTACCTGAATAACGGTTGTTTAAGGATGATGAATGAAACACACATGTTTCCAAGGGTGAATTATCCAAATCCCAAATAATTTCTCTCAACACATGGCTATGATGCTTCTCCACTACTTCTGCTCATGATGAAAGATGCACTTATTGTCAGCCACTAAGTGCCATGCTCAACTCCTTAAGGTCAAGCAATTGACAAGCAAATCCGTAGTATCGAGCAGAATATTTTCTGTAGCCTAGTTTGCTTTCTTTCTGAATTAAGACTATATCTGGCTTCGTATTCTCTATCTCATGGTCGCACTGAATCCTAAAATCCCAGTGGATCTTTGCATTATCATTTTCGATGATGCCTTCGCGTTTGTGGTCGTACCAATTTTTTGCTCTGTCAAGTACATACTTTTTGTGAAGTGTCCAATGCTTTATTTTCGTGGGGTCTCTTATATTCCTTTTGGGTTAGTGGCGTACGTTGGCGCGTAATATGCCATACAGTTTCAACATTTTGTCCACAGATTCTGCACATCACTTTCTTATATGTTGTTTATTCCGTATTTTATCTACTTTGTTTTTTGTGCTTGTTCTTGGGCAGCACAATTATTATTATTATTATTATTATTATTATTATTATTATTATTATTATTATTATTATTATCATATGTTTGACTTTTGCTTTGTATTTGTGCAAGTTGGCTCCAAGTCTAACCCAGAAACCTCAAGAGACAACAAGTTAGAAATTCATGTTGGTGTTATGCCTAGGTTGTCATATATTTGATTTTGTACATAGTTTTGTTCTATATAATGTTTAAGAAAACATAAGAAAGTTATGAGATTGTTTTAAAATTTGAGATTACATAAACAGTATTTTATGTAGGTTAAGTGTTAAGTGAGTTCCCATGAGTACTATCTTTTGAATTTCTGTCATTTTTGGGTTTCCTGGTATCTAAGCTAGGTAGCAATCAGCCCATTTTACTATCATTCATAGGGCACCTATGACAACAGGTATTGTATTAGTCTTCAGGTTCCCCATTTTGCCAATTTGTTTTTCAAGATCCTTATATTTGCTCAGTTTTCGGTAGGTCTTGACAGATACTTTTATATCGATTGGGACATATCAATCAGGAGGCTTGACATTTGTCTGAAGTCTTTCAATATAACGTCTGGCTTATTTGCATCTATCTGTCTGTCAGTTTGAATGTTTTTTCTTCTGCCCAAATTTTATTCCAAAATTTCTGCACTTCTTTTGATGGGACAGACTTTACAGTAACTGGTATCTTCCCTATCTTCCTGAAAACAAATTTGGTGTTATTTTTTAACATGTTGTCCCTGAAGAATCTAACGCACTTTCCATACCTTGCTATGGGAGCAGCTTTAGCACATACCTTTTGTTTGATGGTTTCTATGGTGGTATCAATGTTCAATATGGTTTTCATAGCATAATTTTTCTTTAATTTTCGTTTTTTTGCAGATTTGATAGTCTTGTCAAACTTATGGTTTTTTTAAAACATTCTGTCAGAACTAAGTAGCTCAATTTGGTGTTGAATACGCTCCTGCCAAGAAGGCTTTTTGTGGGAATGTTGTCGTTTCTCGTTTACTAATCTCTTCACCACATAGAATCGTTGAGATTTTCACGGATCTGTAATATCAACATCATTAGCTGAAATTATGTCCTTAAGTGCAAGGCGGATTTTACCGATTATTTTCAGGTTTTGGTTAGAATTGTGAATTTTTGGGAGAGTGTCGCGTTCATTGATATTGCTTTCTTTAATTTTAAGCCATTCAATCATGATTTGATTTTTTAGATCATGTAGTTCTATTGGGTCAATTTGTGTGTGATTTTCTTCATCTATTTGATTTTCATCTGCCTTAGTGTTTATGGTTGGTTCAGAGTATTTCTCTTTGCCTTATCAGCTACATTAAGTCTTTCAATCATTATTGCATTTTCATCAACCCTGGGCTGGTCTATAATTATTTCCTCTGTAGTATCTTCTTTAGCTACAACTTCGTTCGTTTTATCCCTTACTGATTGTTTAATTTGATCAATCTCGACTTCAGTTAGTAATTTCCTTTTCATAATGTTTCGTGTGACGTTGGCAAGTTTGTTACTGTCTACATAGGGTCTTACTTCAAGAGGTTTCTGTCCCGAGTTTAAGGAGCTTTGTACAGTATTAGATTTATTTGTGAAGATGTATATGGCATGGTAGAAACTTCTTTATTACCTCCCCTAGACCATTTTTATTATTTTTCTTTTGGTTATTTGATGACAAGCATGGGTGGCCATCTGTTGGAATATTCCGGTTGTGTGGTACTTCCAGCTTCTATGTTTCGGGAACATTTGAACCAGTAGCTCATTTCTTGTATCGAATCTGATTTATCATTCGAGTACGTCGCCCTTGGTGTTCCGGTCGATGACCAATCCAATTTGAATTTTGCTTTGTTATCATTGAGGCATGGCGACCTTGGAGGTTGACATTAGGGCACGGATTTGTTTGCTTAAGGTTAATTTTTTGAGACAACACTGTCTCCGAGTTCTCTGCATGTAAACATTGCTCGTAACGTAGCTTCTTATGGCTATATTAGACTGTATATTTTGTTGATAGATTTATCTCCGGGTAAAGTATTTTTAGGCATTTTTAAAATTATGAATTGTTCACTCTGTCTGTGTTAGTTCGAAAAAATAGCTTTGCTATTATTATTATTATTATTATTATTATTATTATTATTATTATTATTATTATTATTATTATTATTATTATTATTATCATCATCATCCTCATCATCATCATCATCATCATTATTATTATTATTATTAATTATTGATTATTATTACTAAATTTGCTATTATTACTGGTGTTGTTAATTTATCACCTCCACCAACTCCACAATCTTCATCATATCATGATCGTCGTCATCGTCATCATCATTATCGTGAACAATACTATACACCGAATATACTTTAAAACATTGCTGATACACTCATAATCCACTATTCAACAGAATTGAAAGCTTAAAATAAAACCAAAATTTCCTCAAAATATCTGTATTTATATGCAGTCTCTATGTATGGGAAGTGGAGGTGGGAGGAGGACATCGCGAATCAACTCACCCTCTGGACGCCGGGCCACATGACAGAACCACCTCCAGCGCCGTTGTAGAAGCAACGAAGGGAGGGGCCAGAGATTCAGGCGATGACGAAGACCTGCTGTAGGAACCCGATCAATGCGTCGGCAGCGAAGAATGCGAAAGAGACTGTCATTGTCGAATACCTCCAGCCTTCGCTAATCGACTACTCTCAGAGGCCATGTTTCACAACTATAGAGGAGGATAGTACGAACGACGGCCAGGTAGATTCGCCCTTTGGTCACCGAGAAGATCTCTCTTCTGTCCCACAGGCACCACTGGAGGCGCACGAATGCGGATCTGGCACCACATTATTTGACTAAAAATGTACTATCTTAATTAAAGAAAATGGATCCTGTGTATTAGCGGGTAGTAATCTTAAAATGGTAACCCGATGCTTATCCGAAATGGTACTTCAGTTGTGTAGTTATATCAGGAAACAAAGTTGAATTGTTCAAAGTTAAATATCCGAATGAAGGGGTTATAAATACAGAAGTACCATGAAAAAATTAATGAGAGGCAGAACGAATTTCCTTTCACGTTCGTCTTGTTTCCTCTGGTGAAGAGCTAAAGTTCAAAATATTGTGTCGTTTCTGTTTCTACATGTGCTGACGGAAATAAAGAACAAAAACTTTTATTGTATATAACTTATTCTTATGTGATATATATATATATATGAGTATGTATGTGTATATATATATATACGTGTGTGTGTGTGTGAATGAGTGTGAATACATATATATATACGCGTATGTATATATGTATGTATGTATATCTATGTATGTATATATACACGCAAGTATACACATAAGTGCAAGCATAAAACAATTCTCATGCCCACGAGAATTCATCTATACACACTCATATGCATACATATACGAGGTTACACACACAATACACACAATACACACTCTAACACACACACACATCCCTCAATGCAGGTATGCTGAATATATGTACGATTATTGTGTGTGTTAAAAAGATGATAAGCGTTATCCATCGTGAACCATTCGATTTGTAAATTTGTCTCCATGGTATGGATACTGTGGCTGAATTCTTTTGATGTAATTGAGCGGAGAGGTCATGCCTTCGAGTTAGTAAGGATGAAACGCAATGACAATCTCTAGAGACTGGAGCTCAGAAAATATTAAAATTAATCTAAATACCTTGAAGATATTCGTCTTGTGGACTATCGTCTTTGGCATATTCCCTACTTCAAGACGATCATACAATTCTTAGTGTCTATATTTAGATATTCCAAGTGTGCCATTGAAAATAATCTGCTGAGAATTTCAAAATCAAGTATGAATACAGAAATGACGTGCATTGAATTATTATTCTGTGTATAATTTAAGAATAAGTATTCGTAATAAATCAATCATAGAATCTTGGTATGTAGTCGCGGGGTTTGTGGAGTTTCCGTTTGAGTCCCTCATGACCGTGTTCCGACAAATTGTTTCTTCTATCAACCCGAGACGACAGATTATATAAAGTGATTTTGGAAGACAGAAACACTGACGAATATCATAGCGCATATCTCACTCTCCTTCCATCCTCTCTCTCTCTCTCTCTCTCTCTCTCTCTCTCTCTCTCTCTCTCTCTCTCTCTCTCTCTCTCTCTCTCTGTATATATATATATATAGTCTTAATTGAGACATATGTAGTTTTAATTGAGAAAGTAAACAAACTATGCTGGATCACAGATATAGCATGCCCAGCTGACAACAGGGTATTCGATAAGGAAGAAAGAAATGTCGAGAGATATGACAGGGCCGCTTGGAAAGTTAAGCAGGTGAGGCTGATGAAAAATGTAGTAGTAGTACCAATAATTGTCAGAGCCCTGGAAACAGTGAGCAAAATCTGGAGAAGTACGTGGACCAAATAGGGTCTGCAATTAGGATGGAAGACTTGCAGAAAACAGCACTGCTTGGAATCGCTCGAATACTCCTGAAGGTGCTCGAAAAATAAGAGGTGTTACCTTAGTTCACTGCTAGTGAACAGCTGATACTGTAGTATATCTCCAGCGTTAGAAGCTGTGCAAAGGCAATGATAATAATAATTATTATAATGATGATGATGATGATGATAATAATTTATTATTGTTGTTGTTACTGTTGGTATTATTATTGCTGTTGTTGTTGTTATCATCATCATCATCATTATTTTCATATACACACAACAGACTAGACTGTTGGAAAAAATATCCTAACTTCGGACTACAACAAGTAACTTCAGATGTCAAGAGACCTCCTACGCATCCTAGCTGTCCTACTGTTTTCTGCAGCCGTACTGAACTGATTTGTATGCCTCTATCTTCTATCCATCTGTTCTATTCTTTAGCGATAGTTCCCAATGCACCTATAAGTACTTGGATACATTTTACCCTCACTTTCCATAGTCTCTGTACTTCAATGGCTAGGTCCTGACTTTTCTACTT
>NC_043003.1:80638394-80658394 GCF_006345805.1 Octopus sinensis | reverse complement strand
AATAACGATAATAAAAACGATAATAATAACGATAATAATAACGATAATAATAACAATAATAATAACGATAATAATAACGATAATAATAACGATAATAATAACAATAATAATAACGATAATAATAACGATAATAATAACAATAATAATAACGATAATAATAACGATAATAATAACAATAATAATAACGATAATAATAACGATAATAATAATAACGATAATAATAACGATAATAATAACGATAATAATAACGATAATAATAACAATAATAATAACAATAATAATAACGATAATAATAACAATAATAATAACAATAATAATAACAATAATAATAACAATAATAATAACAATAATAATAATAATAATAACAATAATAATAACAATAATAATAACAATAATAATAATAATAATAATAATAACAATAATAATAATAATAATAATAATAATAATAACAATAATAATAATAATAGCAATAACAATAATAATAACAATAATAATAATAATAACAATAATAATAATAATAACAATAATAATAACAATAATAATAATAATAACAATAATAATAACAATAATAATAATAATAACAATAATAATAATAATAATAATAATAATAATAATAATAATAATAATAACAACAACAACAACAACAACAACAGCAACAGCAACAACAACAACAACAACAACAACAAAAACGACGACGACGACGACGACGACGACGACGACAACAACAACAACAACAACAACAACAACATCAAACAACAACAACAACAACAATAATAATAATATAATAATAATAATAATAATAATAATAATAATAATAATAACAACAACAACAATAATAATAATAATAATAATAATAATAATAATAATAATAATAATAATAATAATAATAATAATAATGAGCCCGTGCGAAGGATTTAATAATTCTGCGAGGAGAAAAAATAATTCTGGATAGAAGAAAAATATGAAAAAGAATTAACGATACATTTAAAGCGACTAATGCCAGAAAATTTCAAACGTAAGTAGATATTATCTGTTGAAATTAAAAACGAACCAGCTGATGAGAGAGCTAAAATAGACAAAGAAAACGCAAGCCATTTTGCGATTGAGTATACTCAACAAGTCCTCATTGAAAAGACTCCAGACGAAATGACAATGGAAGAGACTAGTGAAGAACACATTGTAGAAAATTCTGAAATTAGAGAATCTGAGCCATATTTTACAGAAAATGGTCCTTCTACTGAAAATGCTTCGCTGAGGAAATCGTTCTAGTGCAAACACTTTAAAACATGATGAAAATTTGCAGGTAACCGATCCAGTTTCTGCCGAGAAAAGTGTAACGAAATGAAAAGTCGTAGAAAGAATAAATATATATATACATATATCATAATGTTATGTTGAAATAAGAAATACATATATATAATTCTCTGTGGAACAAGAAAAAATGTTAATAAAAGGAAAAATAATTCCGGTTAAAAGAAAAGCTAAAATATATTTTTAAAACGGTTGAAAAAGAGAAAACTTCGAGGGAGAAGTTGTTGTCGTGGACGCCCCCAAGGGAGAAGTTGGCTAATCCACTACTTATAGTGTATGCTGTTCGGGCTAGTTCCACAGAGACGATGAAACACATCGTCATAATGCGGGACAATAACTAATCGAATTATTTCTTGATGACAGGTGTGCGGCCTCGAAACTTACATCCTATTCCGTTTTCATTGCCTGTTCGGCTTACTTCATGACCTTGGACTGCATCTCCAAGGGGTTATGCTATAGAAGTTCTATATCATCTGCAGAACAGAGATCTTCAAGTAGCTTCACTGTTGTCCATCCTGTCCCAGGTTCACTTGCCGATTTTATCTCATTCATGATCCAGTCGATTACTCGCAAGCGTATCATTGGTGACAGTAGGAAACCTTACCTAACACCAGTTTGAACGATCAAAGCGTCTGCTAGTTTAACGTCTGCTAGATGATCTGAGTAGTAACACCATAATCATGTAAGATGATGCTGATTATTTTTCTGTAAAATATAATGCTGCATTAGCCTTCAGATTATTCCCCTGTCCACATTATCCAGAGCCTTTTTGAAATCCAACGTAGGCTGTAAAAAGCGGACTCTACCACTTATTCAAATGATCAGTCATGATGCACAAGGTGTCCGTAGGATTTGGTGAAAACTGCTTGCTCGGACCTCAGCTTATCCATCGCTCTCTTTAACCGCTCCAGTATAATATACCCAGCACATTACGGGCTATATTGAAAGTGTTTCACAATTTCTTCATCAGTCAGATGTTGACAGCCAGCATTACCACACCTTCATCATTTACACACCATTTTTGAACTTTCTCTTCAGTTCTTTGGTGTGTACATACTTAAATAAACCTTCGAAATCACCAAGACTCGAAATGCTTCCCTTGACTAAGTTTGCATACATGGGGATGATAACACCATAAGACTTGGAAAGCAGCTCTTTGAGCAGCATTCCTTGCCTGATAACCTTAAGTCCATGCCCAAAGGTGTCGCATGACTATCCTGCAAAGTATCATCAGATGAAAAGATGAGCGTATATGAGCAAAAGATCGCACATGGATATGTTAATAGAAAACTCCGTGAAGATAGTTATATAGACCATCAAAGCAGACTCCCATGGACGAACAACCGTATTACTAACTTCCACTTTGAAGGGTATGCGTTTACAATCCAGGAACAGGAAATATCAATCAAATACCTGGTGCACAAAAGGAACAGAGGTGCAGGAAAAGCAGCGAAATGTGATAACCGATGCAAACTTTATGGAGTTAACACCGAAGATATCACCCTCGTCATAAGCAGATGTCTGAATTTATCATCACGTTATCATCTACCGATGAGGCATAATGTAGTAGCTAGGACACTGTATAATAAGATTCGTCAGAAGGATAACCCTGGAGCCAGAGAAATAAGAACCCTCAATATGGTAGAAGACATAGCCACTCATAAGAAAAAGAAGTATTGGTGTCCCGATGATAACCTCAATAAAATGTAAACATAATAGAACTGATATTGTAATTTGGGACTGAGA
This sequence comes from Octopus sinensis, assembly GCF_006345805.1. NCBI lineage: Eukaryota > Metazoa > Mollusca > Cephalopoda > Octopoda > Octopodidae > Octopus > Octopus sinensis. Next base: position 80,655,337 of record NC_043003.1, on the reverse strand, counting down.
GGAGAAACTATATACAATTGTAGAAATTAGCTGCCCAGCGGATGTTATAATAAAGCTAAAGATCGTTGAGATAGAAAATGCCTACGCTGAACTAGTGAGAAATCTAGAGCTAAACTATCCAGTAATTATTTGGGCGTTGGGATATGTAACTTACTGACTAAAATACCAATCTTGAGAAATTAGGCTTCTCGAAATCAGAAAGAAGACAGCTGATTCAAAGACTACAGATCCAAGCCATTATTGGAACTGTAAAATATGTAAAACTTTCAAGAAGGTTATTGTTTTAATGAGCATGTCTAAACATGCAACTATATGCATGAGAATACATAGATAAAACAAAGGATAGAAATCTGTACATATACATACATACATACATACATACATACATACATACATAAATGCATACATACATACATACAAACATACATACATACATACACACATACAAAAATACGCTGTTGATGTAGAAATTCCAATGAAGTAGCCTTGGATCTAGGTTATAACCGGACATTTCTCTTTTGGCTAGAAATATTGAAATGAAACAGAAGAATGACATGCATACATGCATACATACATACATACATACATGTGCTGAAGGTCATTTGTACCAAGTCCTTCAAATTCCAAATAGGTTTATTATTATACAGCGGCATATTCGAAACATTTTCTAAAGTGGTAAGTGGTCTTTACTTATTTACTTTTCAAGTATTTGTAAATACAAAAGAAATTTTATTCTCCACATTTTAAACGCGTAGATACTGAAGTGTCCTCGACTAACCACATATATACTTTCTGTTTCTTCTTTATATACAATAATTAATTCTGCCCAAGTATCCTTCTTGTACAGCCTCGTACAGGCAACAATTGAATGAAAAACTTAACATTGACTGGACTACGTAAGTTGTGTTAGGAGGATACAAAATTCAAAATTACAAAATTCTGCCATCGTCACTAAATTCTTAATATCACAGTGAGGTGTAGCGTTACCATGGAGTAACAATGGTTTTATATGATGAAAGAAATCTCAAGAACGTCTTGAACAATATCACTGAAGAAATACATTTATATATGAAATACACATGTGTGTGTATGTGTCTGTGTGTGTGTATGTGTATGTATTTTTATATACGTAGTCATGTTAAGGATTAATTCTGCAAAAATATGAAGCTTCATTAATTATGAAACGGTGGCACCAGAGGCAGCATCAGCGGCTGCCGTAGTAGCAGCAGAAGTAGTAGTAGTAGTAGTAGTAGTAGTAGTAGTAGTAGTAGTAGTAGTAGTAGCAGTAGTAGTAGTAGTAGTTTCAAGCGCAAACACCTTGTTTCGTTGTGAGTAATACAGCTGGGATCGAACTTCTCACTCAGCTATATAATGATGTGAATATGAAATGAGCTTCATTGTTACAAAGTAGCTCGTAGACACAGTGCGATATATATATATATATAGTTGCATGTAAATAAGTTCTCAATGACACACAACGCAGAATAAATTGTACATCCATGATTATATTTAATTCATTAAATATTTCTTTATTTGTAGTTTATAATTTCCAAAATTCTATGCAAACTGTTGGAAATGATCGAATCATTATTCTGCATGTATATGTAGTGTATATTTATATAGTCTGAATAACAATCAGGGGAAACAATTAAGTCGCTGTTATCCAACCAGTTTATCATTGGTTCAAAACGTTGTTTGGCGATATTAGAATGGAGTGTCGATTACTGGATGTGGAAAAAATACCGTGGTCCAGGAAGTAGATGGTAAGTGTTTATATTTTCACTCCCTTCGAGAATGTATCCCTAATTAGTGGTTTGGACTTTAGCTGTTCCTTCTTTATTACCCTGATATTATTAATTATGTACATTGATTTCTGGAAAATTCGTTCGAAGAAATTGCCGACTTATTCTTTTGCTGCCGACAAATAACTTCGATGCGCGGTGGATTTGAAAAATTAAAATGTATAAGCAAGAGGCACATGCTAGATCGGCCTCATGTTCATATGTTTAATCTTGGTGTATATATATATATGTATGTATATATATATATATATATATATATATATATATATATATATATATATATATATATATATATATATATATATATTTATATATATATAATATATATATATATATATATATATATATATATATATATATATATATATATATATATATATATATATATATATTATATATATATATATATATATATATATATATATATATATATATATATAATATATATATATATATATATATATATTATATATATATATATATATATATATATATATATATATATATATATATATATATATATATATATATATATAATATATATATATATATATATATATATTCGTTTCTCTATTCCTTTTTCAAAATTGTTGAATTCAAATCCTGTGTTAGATGAGATATTGTTATATTTGGGGCGGTATCATCTTTTGCCAATTAAACATACGCACTATATATTCGATCTTTTCTTTAGCTTTAGCGTTAGTATTTTATTTGTCAGAGTTCTTCATTTACTTATTCTGTGACCTCCACATCGGCTCTCTGTCTATCGCGTCTCCCTATGCCCTGCCAATTTCGTTTTGTCTTGGCGTGGTATATATCCCTAATTGCACATATACATACTTGCGCGTGCGCGTGTGTAGTTCAAATTTAGAGAACACAAAAGACAAAGACAGGTGAAGGAACAATAAATAGGTGTATTTGTTTAACGCTTAGGAAAAACTGAAATGTCTTTGACGTTTCAAGCCTACGATCTTCGACAGATGAGATTAAGAGGAATAAAAATTTCAGAGAATGAAAAACAAAAATGGAAGGAGAAAAGATAACATGATGAAATGGCGGTATATATATATATAATATATATATATATATATATATATATATATATATATATACGATGTATATACGTACGTATATATATCGTTTGCCACATTCTACTGAAAATGTACTGGGATTTACGAATCTATAGCAGAGTGCATACTATCGAGTTGAAACTGTAGACTAACTCTGAGCTACATGCTTACTAAATGACCTTCAATACACGGTCATGCTTGCTCCTTATAAAAAAGAATAAAATATTGACATCAGCAACGTACAAACCACAAAGAAATTTGCAAATCTGAAACCCTACAATTTAGATAATATTGCACTTTTCTTGACTTCGTTTATTATTCCTTGTAAAAATACATGCAGAATATAACAAATATGATCAAATATGGGCGAAAGTCTTTTCTGAAATAAAATCTTTCGAAAAGATTTTGAGATGTTCATATGTATTTTGGAATTAACTGTATCAGGTCTGGCGTTTAGTGTGGGATGGGGGATTGAAGAAAGCAGTAAGTGTGTTGTTATCGCTTGGAGATAGACTCTAGTAAGCATTTTCTTCGCCTCTAGCATTTATTTCGCATTTCCTGAAACTTTGATTAACAGAGAAGTTTTTGTTCAGAGAAGATTTGGTAATTGTCAAAAGCTTAGTACATCATCAGTTGTTTGGTAGCAAACACTGTCTCTTGGTAAGTATCATAACGGCAGTTGCTATCTCATGGGACACTTTTTGAGGGATAGGATAATAAACGTGTTTCCGTGGTGTGAAAAACATAGATCACTCACTAGCTTTTAATATGGTCAATACTGCATACATGTATACTATAACATATTTCGAAGATTTGTTTTAGCCATTAAACCATTTGACTATGAAAATAAATTTCAGTTTTATTTCAGTATTGACTGTAAATATCTACCAAACTTTAGAATTAGTATTTTCTACTAGCCGCAGAGGCTGAATAAACTTCACATCATATCTCAACAAAATACAGTTTCAAGCATAATATTCCTCAACAAAAAAAAGATTTGTATATAAAACTGCTTTCCACATGTAAGAGTGACGAAACAGTGAATGGATATAACCGAATCCGGCAACAAAAGCCTTAAATAGATATTTTTTTCTGTAATTTCAGCTCGGAGCTGCGGCCATGCTGATGCACCGCCTATATAATAACTCTCATATTCTCTTCTTGTTAATTTTTGAACAAAACTATCAGCGAATTTCTGCAACTTGTTCTTTATAATAATCATATGACATCTTTCGAATATCAGGTAGTGTCCCGTTGTTTATTAGATATCGAAGTTCAATTTTGTGTCTATTATCTAATACTTTTCTCGGGCTTTGTTACGTTTATCAGTTGTGTGTGTGTGTGTGTGTGTGTGTGTGTGTGTGTGTGTGTGTGTGTGTGATATAAATGAAAGGGAACAAACACAAGAAGGACATATTAAGAACTACAACAAAAGAAATTAAAATCTTTACAGATTTACAAAATTTGTTCAGTGGGCGTTTGCTCCCCAACCCAAAATGGTAAGGAATTGTAACTGGAAAATTGTTAGAGAGGGCTCGTGGGCATTCCAGTAAATTCACATTCAAATGTATGACGAAATAAAAGTAAATGAAGTTAGTAGTTTTTGTCTGTTCTTAAATTACGGAAATAACTCCTCGGTCCACCACATTGACTAATTAGTACGTAACACATTTCATTTCATTTATGCATACATGCATAAGTACTTACATACATGCATAAATACATACATATATACATGCATATGTGTGTGTGAATGTGTGAGTACACATGCATCAGAGTCTGCGTATGTATGTGTGTGTGAGTACGCATGTATGTGTGCATGCATGTATGTACGTGTGTTTTCTTTGATTGCTATTTACGATTGTAAGAGAGTTCAAGCAGGTTGCTAACAAAACAACTAGACAATTTAAGTTAAGAGTTCCCCGCGTTTGTAAATATGCGGTTGAGTGTGAGTGTTGGTTGAACTGTCGATGCAAACACCCAAGAGTGTGCACTTATTCATCTAAACGATCTCAGATGGAGAATCATTGGAGTGTCTTACAAATCTTCAGAGAAATCGCATCAGTTTCTTATGCATTTACTTTTCGTAAAGCCTACTATTTTTAGTTTTTTTTATAAAATTGTTGGTATATAATCTTATACACCTACGATACGATAGCTTCAAATAAGAATTTACTGTCAGGGTGTAAATATTCTCTTTTACCTAGATTTTGATAGTGTATTCCTATCACCTGGGCAGCTGACCTCTACAACAGTGTTCCCTGTGTCTTAGAACAATATCCGATCTGATATTTTCACCGAACTGCTGTTTTTATTGGAGTATTCTACTAATATCCCTTGCTTTTAAACGAGTGAATTCATGCGGCTTCTGACATGCCTTTGACGTATGCATCAAGGGATTCATTTCTGCGGATAGCAATGTGAATATTCTCTGCAACTATATCAAGCAATAGGGGCAGCCAGTATCTCGTAGACATCATACCGCAGCTGTTGATAATGTGGATGATATATTTCCACACTGGTATATCAGAGCTGACATCTTTTCCCAGAAAGTGGAACTTTGGTGATATCATTGTCTGTCATGTTTATCACATATTTAGTAGCTATCTGCAGTTCCTGGATAGCGTAGGCATATCCTTCGAGTTGAGTTGTCATGTATCTATCACAGTTCCGGGAGAGGCTACTCTTCCTGTAAATGCTGCTGTTGTCCTCTAGCTTTCGTGGTATGTAGCCATGCATTAGTTGATTTGCTGGTATGATTAATGCTTATCCTCCTAGCTTCTGTTTCGGCAGGCCAATCAAGACTCCTTTGGGTCACACGACACATTTGTGTCCTGAGACTACTTGCACAGTAGTTCTTCTCTAACTTTCAATGTGCTGATATTCTCACTTTTGAGTATGCATGAAATGTGCTCATTTTTTTCTTTACTTTCCAGCAGGTGTATGAGTCATACAATACTTCGTTCAAAGGGTGTTTTGACTATTCTTATGTCTCTATCACAATCACTTCGTCTGTCATACATGCTTTCACAACCACTGTTAATATAGAAGTTGCCAGTGGTGGTCAGGACCTGTCTGGTTTTGATGTCCAGGCTGCGGGTCTCATCATGTATCCTGCCCAATAGCCCAGTCGTTAGTACCAGCTCTGCTACGGCAAAACATTGGGAGATATGGTCTTGTTAAATACAAACTGCTCTGAGTTCTATATATTCCGGAGTCTACAGATGTACACACTTTTTTTTTATTTTGGCTTTCGTCACAGTACCGATGTATGCAAAGTTTCGAACATACTTGAAGTTTTCATAATTTGATAGGTAAGTCATTGATGTAAGACAAGTCATTGATATGCCCTCTCTCTAGTCAACAATTTTTCCTCTGTCAACTACCATGTATCAGCTTTTATGAGGCACTAACTCCATTCATATGTTTCGTGAGAAGGTTATGATTAATTCTAATTATCTCTTGATTTTGAGCACGTTACAAGAATAAAGCTCTATGTCATCAATACAGAGTGTATGGGTGACATTAATTTTATTATTTTCTGCGTATCCCGGTAGGTAGCCTTGGCATTTTGTTATCAGGGCTGACAGGGGATTCACTGACAGTACAAACAGCATTACAGATAAATTATCACCCATGAATATATCTGCAAATATTTTTCTTGTAACAAAAGGAGTTGCTTTATTAGATGTCAGTGATAACTGTGAATCACGCTGCGATCAGTCATTAGCATTTATTTTAAAAGCTGGTATTTTCGCAAGGTGTAGTTATTCTATCATCCATGAGTGAGGCAAAGGTTGAACGCCTTGTTGTAATATCAACAGAATACAACTACGTTGCTTGGCTTCCTTAAGTCCAGCTTTGTTGAGGAAGAGCTGTTCAGCACAGCCCTAGGCTTCTTTCATTCCTCTTGCTTGTTCAACCAATTGTCCCACCATTTGTTTGGCAGTGGACTTGGGGAAACATATTCAGAAAGACTATGTACATTTTGTACATAATATTCACGCATGCTATGAGCCTATATATTTTAGCAACAATGTTTTCTTTCTTTTTGGTAATAAGAGTAGCCTGTGCAACGGGAAGCTATTCTAGTATATGTATGCATGCATTTATGAATGTATGAGTGTATGAATGTATGTTTATATGTATGAAGGTATGCATGTATGTATGCATGTATATTTATAATAGGTTATATGCATGTATGTATGTATTTATGTATGTAACCTGGTATATGTACGTCTATTGACTATAACGATTCAAAGAATTAAACAGAACTCACATTAATTTCTGTTTCTATATTTTTTCTGACACTTGACTTTATATTTATGATTTTACTTTAGTGATGTTTTGACGTTATTGCATTTATCTGCAGCAACTATCTCTGAATTCATATTGGTCTACGGTCATTGCTTCTTTAAAGCAAACCATATGTGGCAACGCACTGAATACATCTATCGTTTTAATTATACATTGGGTCAACTTGGTTCTTGAACGAGAGTTGATATTTCGAACTACCATCACATATCATGTGGTCGAGCTGCCTGGTGGGGCACAACTGATTTCTTTGCGACGAGATCCCTCCACCAGTTTTCTGTCGTCTTCCTCTGAAGGATTGTTTTGACCATCATTGATGAGCGGTTGACATGCCCAAACCACCTGAGCTTGGTTTTTATTACTGTGGAAAGAAGATCCTCATAGGACCCTATTGCCTGCCTTTTTCTTTTCAGTTCCTCATTTGCGACACGATCTCTGTGTGATATTTCACAAAGTCTCCTGCAATGTTTCATCTCTACAGCCTGGATTCTTCTCTCGATTTCTGCCGTCGGTATCCATGTCTCACAGGTGTACCGGAATAATGAGATCACTAACGATCTCATTTGTCTAATTTGGGATCTCAGTGAGATATTTCAAAAGTTACGACAAATTGCCCGAACTTCCATGAATCGCTATAAATAGTATACTGCAGATTAAACTTTTGAGTGCACTTGTATACACTTGTATACATATATATTTTTTATATACGTGCAAAAGATGATGCAATATCTATTATAGATCTAACAACATTATGACATAATGAAACGAATACGATACACATCAATTCTCTCACCTTAATAGTCTTATGTGTTCTCTCTCTCTCTCTCTTCTCTCTCTCTCTCTGCATATAAATATATATACATATGCACATACACGCACACATTTAATATATGTGCATATATATATATATATATATATATATATATATATATATATATATACATACAGCTTATAAACAAGAGCAAACGAAAATTATTTCTATAAGTTGTTTATAATTTTAACCTTAAAGGTATTTTAATATGCTGCCACATTTTTGATGAAATTTTTTCTGAAAAAAAACTTCATCCTATATTAGTGTATATATATATATATATATATATATATATATATTACGGAGATATACTCGCATAGCAAGTGATTTGATCTGAGATCGTGTGCTGGAACGAAAACAATTGCAGCGTGGAAGGTGTTTGTAAGCCATTTAAGAAACATACAAAAGCCGTTCGATTCACTTCAACATTTAAGTTTAATTTGTCAAAATATTCTCGTCGCTAAAATCTGCGACCTGTTCACTGACAAAAATCCGTGGTGTGTTTCTTAAATGGCTTACAAACACCTTCCACGCTGCAATTGTTATATATATATATATATATATATATATATATATATATATATATATATATATATATACATATATACACATACATACACACACACCACACACACACACACCACACACACACACACACATATATATATATATAATATATATATATATATATATATATAATTGTGAGGACAAGTAAAATTCATATCATGCTATCAATCTGTGTATAGCATTAGCATTGTAATGTTTACGCTTCCAATTAGTCAAAATGTGATTGGTTATATTTTGAGCCAATGTTTTAAAAAATTACTTCGCCAGTCCATCCAAGTTATATCAAATATGTGTGATACAATCCAGCTTCATAGGCTTGTTCCAAACCCAGAAACATAGACAACATATGAATTTTACTTTGTCCACTAATTTCGTTTTTCAGGAGACTTAAGGCACAGTCCAAAACGGTTTCCTCTCTGTGTTTAGCCTCTTGTGGGTAGTAAAGAAATAGGTTTCTTCTCAGGAATGACTTGGTCAGCAAGATGATCTCTTGACGGCATGCCACCACGCCCTATCTATCTATCTATCTATCTATCTATCTATCTATCTATCTATCTATCTATCTATCTATCTATCTATCTATCTATCTATCTATCTATCTATCTATATATATATATATATATATATATATATATATGTATATATATATATATATATCTACCTATCTATCAACCTAATTATCTATTTATGTATGTATGTATCTATCTATCCATCTCTCTCTCTCTCTCTCTCACTCTTTCTCGTTATCATTCGTTTTTTCTCTACCTTTCTTTTGTTATCTCTCTCAGCGATAAAGACTTGTGCCCGCTAAATGGAGTCTGTATTTATGAAGCCACTGCAAATTCTACGAACGTTAATAACACAGTTTCGGCAGATATGCGGTTCTCACGGAAGAATGTTTCAAAGCAAGGTTAAACGATCTCACCTTAAGCTACAAACACTGGGGTAAACGAAAAATTACTAAATTATCCAGTTCTATATGTTTCCTAATAGAACAAGACACTTGCTCTATCTTCCCTCACACTTGCACTCCTGCGTGTGTATGTGTGATTGTATGCATGTTTGTTTTGTGTGTATGGGTGTTGTGTATGTGTGCATGTATTTCTATGTGTATGGCTGTATATTCGTGCGTGTTAAGCGTAAACGTTTTTTCTATCGCTGTAAGTTTTATAATTTTCTCCTTCATATATTCGTTTTTGTTCCTACTTTTTTACTGATTGTCTCCCCTACACCGAGTTAGTTTTTGAGTAAGGTAATTCTCTTGAATACACCGGCCGGTCTTGCCTATGATCGATGTTTTTCCTCGTTAAGTTCTCTTTTGGACTTTTTCTCCCCTTGTATGTACATTTTTACTTAAATATTGTAACAGTCGTACCCATAACTTTTAGGCTCCTGTAACATATATACATATTTCATTTTTCAATATTAATATTTATATGTATAACACTATGGTTTTTCTACTAATGCACCTTTTACGTTATATTCTACTATACACACGTGACTGTTTATTATGCTTCATCTCGACCTGTTACCATGTTTTCAAAAAACATCCGTTAGATTTTTACTCTTATTTTCATATTATAGTTTACGGCACATATAGAGGAGCATACACATTGATATGTCTGTCTTTTTTCTCCTTCGTCACTCTCACTATTATTATTACTTTTATTTTTCCCTTATACAACTTGCTTGTAAATATCTGATTTTTCCCTATAACCCTATTTGTATTGTCACTTATTGTATCTTATTTTAATTTATTTTATTTTATTAAAATTTTGACATCCTTTCCAAAACTCCTCACAGTGATGAGAATGACAATGTATAAATGTAATCATAATTTTTTTCATTTTATCTAGTTTCAGCTCACGAGCTGTGGCCATGCTGGAGCACCGCCATTCAATTACTGTGATTATAATATTTTTTCTTACATATTTGTATTGTCCTTTGAAACGCACGTATGTATTGAATCCTATTTTGTATTAAATCTAATTTTGTTTCAATATTTCCCCTTCATGTTTCTATAATTGTTTATGGTATATTTATACCTATAACGATATTTTTGAACAGCAAGTTTCATATTCTTATTACTTGCTCTGGCTGTTTTTTTATGAATATGATGAATCTTTATTAGAAATATATACGCATATACATGTATATATATGTTTGTTTACATACAAACATACATACATACATACATACATACATACATACATACATACATACATACATACAAATCTATGTGTGTATGCATCTATACTTCTTTGGGTTGTGAATGTGTGAACATATGTATGTGTTATATATACATATATACTCCCTCTCACTTACGTTGAACCATTTCGTTCACCTTTAATGAATCTGCTGAAACTTCTGGAATTGAATTCATTCAATTTTCCTTATTTCTATATCTAAAATCCACGGATGACAGAATACCTTGTGGGATATTTTTGGAACGTTTTACACTCTGAGTTCAAAATCACATTGCCGTCTCCATTCTCTACCCTTACCGGAACGATAAAATTAGTATCTGTTTTGTTCAACTTTGCATATTAAAATTAAAACTACTGGTCTGACATCACACATGACAATCAGGATAATCACAAATCAGTAAGTCTAGCGCAGCAGAACATCATATCCTGTCAGTTAATGACATACATAGTAAAGCGCTTTAAAAATATATTCATTAAAGATTTAATGCGAATAGTATAGATAATGCTGAGATGTTTTTTTGTCCAGTAACTATGTGTAATTAACTATTTGAAAATTGCTTAAACCAGAATTTTAGTGCAATAATGATGATAGGGTATGATTCATTGCTTTTATATTTGCTAGTAGAGTTCGCTTGGTATTTTAAAAGTCAGTAGCACTATTAAAGTTAACTGTATCTTATTCAAGAAATCTAACATAAATAAATAATAATTTTCAAAGTTAACTGATGTCTCGGGAAATGTTCAGTGGTAAGATAGCTTCACATATGAGTATTTGAAGAGAAACCAACAGTAACCTGGAACGGATATTCGTATGAGATAACACATTTGTTATTAGCTAACATGCCTGATTGTTTGATGGTTTTTTGAATGATATGCACACAACTATATAGCTAGATTTTCATTTAGCTTTAACAAATCTCCAACTGCTGAATTTGTCTCTCTTTTCGATATATATATATATATATATATATATATATATATATATATATGTGTGTGTGTGTGTGTAATGTATATATGTATCTACATATATATGTATATATATATATTTATATATATATATATATATATTATGTATATACATATATATATATATATGTGTATATATATATACATATATATATTTATTTTTATGTACATATTTATATATATATATATATGTACATTCCTGTTTGCATACAGTCGCATTCACACACATAAACGCGCGCGCACAGACACATGTACATACAAGTACATAGGCATACATGCACTCACGTACACACATGTAACCTTATATAGACACACATACACAGGGATACATGGGCATATATATATATATATGTGTGTGTGTATGTGTGTATGTATGTGTGTGTATGTATGTGTGTGTATGTGTGTGTATGTGTGTGTATGTACATATGTTTATACATAAGTATATCGATATGGTTTGTGCTTCAGTTGGAAACAGTATGTGTATATGCGCGCAAGTATGCCTGTATGAATATATGATTATGGACATGTATACGAGGGATAAAAACGAATTTGAAATATATGACGATTGTTATATATTTAGATTTCTTTTCATGTTGCATGTATCATATTTCCTTTCAGCTTGTTGTAACATCACAAAAAGAAAAAGAAAAATAGAAATAATTTTCTAGCATTTACATCAAATAAGAACTCATTTAATTTCTTTCTCATATATAGGTAAAAAATGAAGCTAGATTTTTTTAGACATTTTTGCTGCAAGGCAATGGAAAGCCTTAGGAGACTTCTACTTCTACTTCTAGTAGTAGTAGTAGTAGTAGTAGTAGTAGTAGTAGTAGTAGTAGTAGTAGTAGTGCAAAAATTGAAGCTAACACAAAAGCATGTTTTACTGCAGATCAAAAGGAAAGCCTTCCCTCCTGAAACAACTGAAAACATGTAATGATGTACAATAGAGTTATAGACTGCAGAATGCGTGGAGGCGAAGAAGAAGCCTTTAAAATCATTTAATAATACTGTTTCTGACTGTCTTGTCTCAACCCAAAATGTATATATGTTGCACACAGTTATGACATAATCGGAGTTTGGAAATTATGTTAGTTTTATGAAACAATAGCAGAAAAATTTATCAAAGAGCACAGAAGGTTACATTCAGATTTATTTGATCTACTCTCCTTATGTTGGTTTGCTAGTCACTATAGTTTGGCTGTTCACCTGCTGCCCTTATTTGTATGAACTGAATATCCAGCTATCACGTAAAGAAACATGAGCATTGATTTAGTATGAAGTCTTGTAGGTGGATATGTGGGTTTCATTTCACAAACTGGATTAACCAGTTCCTATGAACTCCAGTTTATGTGCAACGACTATACAGTAACACAATTTGGATAATACCTAAAACGAGTATAATCCTAAGATGTCCAATGATATGAGAATAATCTCCATTTCATAGATTTATGAAAGACTTCGTTTCGAAATCACGAAAATAACATTGCAAAAGAAAGGCACTTGGAAAAGACGGGAGAGGACAAGGGTGCTAAAGCTGTGACAAGAACATATAGATGGCGGCACTGGTCCGCATATATTAGTGTAATAGTGACAGTCCGACCTCCAGGCATTTCTAATGATAATTACTTCGTATATTTTTGAGAGAATTATGGAGTTACCGTACATTAGGATACTAGAAAATTTATAAGATGTGAGATGAAAGGAATTCGGAAACTAATTCTGTTTTCAAAGACAAATCGTGAAGATAATAGCTCCTAACTGAAATATCAGTCTCCAAATACTATCATACTCTTCTAAATCAGTGGTTCTCAGAAGGTATCCCATAAGGCATACATAGGTATACAGAGAATTTAAAAAACTTATAACGGAATTTTAGAAAATCCCTTTTAAATTTGGGGCCACTTTAACCGTGTGTTATACATTATATATATATATATATGAAAGAACGCCATGATAGATCGTTAGCTCCTACACGCAATTTTTCTCTCCTTGTTTACTTCTGTGTATCTTTCCGTCGCAGAGCGTAGGCTCAAAGCGTAAAATCCTTTTTCTATTTCTATTCCTGAGCGCTATACTAATACTTTTGTTTGTTTTTACTCCACCTGCCTTCGTCTTTTGTTTATTTTCGTAAACTTTCCCTATATATATATATATATATATATATATATATATATATATATATATATAATATATATATATATATATATATATATGTATACATATATATTATATATATATATATTATATATATATATATATTATATATATATATATATTATATATATATATAATATATATATATATATATATATATACACATATATATGTATATATATATATATATATGTATATATATATATATATATATATATATATATATATATATATATATATATATATATATATATATATGTATACTCTCTTTCTCTCTTTTACTTGTTTCAGTCATTTGACTTTGGCCATGCTCGAGCACCGCCTTTCGTCGAGCAAATCGACCCCGGGACTTATTCTTTGTAATCCCGGTACTTATTCTATCGGTCTCTTTTGCCGAACCGCTAAGTGACGGGGACGTAAACACACCAGCATCGGTTGTCATATACATACATATATATATACATATATAAGACAGGCTTCTTTCAGTTTCCGTCTACCAAATCCACTCACAAGGCATTGGTCACCCCGGGGCTATAGCAGAAGACATTTGCCCAAGATTTCACGCAGTGGGACTGAACCCAGAACCATGTGGCTGGTTAGCAAGCTACTTACCACACAGCCACTCCTGCGCCTATATATATATGTATATATTCATATACATATACATGTATATATATGTGTGTGTGAATGTATATATATATATATATATATATATATATATATATATATATATATATAGGGAAAGTTTACGAAAATAAACAAAAGACGAAGGCAGATGGAGTAAAAACAAACAAATGTATTAGTATAGCGCTCATGAATAAAAATAGAAAAAGTATTTTACGTATCGAGCCTACGCTCTGCGACGGAGAGATACGCAGAAAAAAACAAGGAGAGAAAAAATGCGTGTAGGAGGTAACGATCTATCATGACGTCCTGACATATATATATATATATATATATATATATATATATATATATATATATATATATATATATATAATGTATTACACATGGTTAAAGTGGCCCCAAATTTAAAAGGGATTTTCTAAAATTCCGTTATAAGATTTTTAAATTCTCTGTATACCTATATATGCCTTATGGGATACCTTCTGAGAACCACTGATTTAGAAGAGTATGATAGTATTTGGAGACAGATATTTCAGTTAGGAGCTATTATCTTCACGATTTGTCTTTAAAAACAGAGTTAGTTTCCGAATTCCTTTCATCTCACGTCTTATAAATTTTCTAATATCCTTTTAAAAGTAAAAGTATGTTATTGCATAATAGTTTTTTTGCATTTATTCACAAATTTTAAATTCTAACAATAAACTTTTCACTTTTTCCTACGCGATGTGCATGAGTAATGTTTTATTTGAGATGAATGCGCCAAAAATAAAAAAAAAAACGTTATTATATTTTTGTTTATTCCTTGTCGAGCCACGTCTGGCTCACAAGGGCTGGTTTCCTTGGCATATAGGTTCCCCATCTGGACGAGACATCGGCCGTCGCAGGTGAGCTGCAAGATGCAGGAGGAAAGAGTGAGAGAAAGTTGTGGCGAAAGAGTCAGCAGAAGTTCGCCATTAACTTTTGCCGGAGCCGCATGGATCTTAGGTGTTTCGCTCATAAACACACACATCGCACGGTCTGAGATTCGAACCTGCGATCCTTCAACCGCGAGTCCACTGCTCTAACCACTAGGCTATGTGCCTCTACTATTACATTTTTAGTTATATGTAAATGTGGAAGTCATAACCTTTATAGACCCTCTGACCCTGGGGGGAGGCAGCTAGGGAGATATCAATAAGCTAGAAACCTGAGCCCAAAGCTTTCACGAATGTAGTCTTAGTTAAATGAAACCAAGGAGTAATTTGCGTGGATAAATTAGCCGATTGATTCAGTCGATTATCCGAGGAAGCAAAAGTGGAACTTGACTACAAAAGACAAACAACAGGAAGAATACACCAAACTCTTCGGACAAATTTTATTACAGTTCTCCAAATCATCTTCTTGAAATGGTACGCTTTTATCGACAACCGGAAGGACGAAAGGCAAAACTGATAATCTGTGTTCTTCAACTAAATGGAGGAACTATCCAAATAAAAAGATCTATGAGTAGAGTTACTTAAATGGTGAGAAATGAAAACAGAAACAAACATTGGATGGGTTTGAACCGAAACGGATTTTTTTTTCAGAAATTACAGCTAACTGCAGTATACAGAAAATTACAAACATTGGGCACATATTATCTAGAAAACAAGGAAATCAAAATAATACACGGCAGGATTAACAAGTAGTGGTAGTAGTAGTAGTAGTAGTAGTAGTAGTAGTAGTAGTAGTAGTAGTAGTAGTAGTAGTAGTAGTAGTAGTAATGCTTATAGAAATGGCATGTAAATTGGAGGAATTCTTTTGTGGGTAAAAATCGACTATAAGTCATACGCTACTGATGATAAAATATTGACGGTAGATGGATAGACAATGAGAACTTATTCTGGAATACGGTTTAGAAAAATGCACAAAAGCTACATTGAGGAGATAGAAATTAGTAAACAACATTAACAGAATTATAAATATAGTATCAGAGATTATCAAATTGCTGAACTAAGCACAGTACAACATATATATGAAGGCAAACATGAAAAAGAATTATTGCAGACACATTGCATCACACAAAGCAGAAATAGCCAAGCACATATGATAATACTTATCGATACTGGAGCTGTACCGCTGAAAATTTTGGGTTGTGATATTCTCATTTGAATACCAAATAAAACAACAAGAGCAGCCGAACAATAGTTATCAAACAAATTCGCATCTGAAATTAGAATACAACACCAAACAAGCAAAGCAATATACATATATTTCTCTTAAATAAATGTAAGAAATCAGGATCCTTCTCCGAAAACAAAGCTAATAAGAAAATCTGTACTATAGGACTCCACAGATTATTACGAAAGCTTTGGGAAAGTAATACATATAGTATCAAATCATAAACGAAATGTAAAACAAAACTGCTGATACTCTTCAAAGTATCCAACAGTTATGTAAAAACGTA
>NC_043003.1:80610894-80633394 GCF_006345805.1 Octopus sinensis | reverse complement strand
TCGCAGTCTCAGCGCGTGTCTGCGCATCATCAACCACGGCATGCCCAGCCCTCCTTTTAACGGGTGTTGACAGCAAATGGATCGCCTGACCATCGGGACGCATCCTTTCCACAAGAAGCGAAAGAGGATGCGTTGTAGTTTGGTGATGGTAGGGTCGGGACAAGGTACGACGGTCAGGCGGTAGTAGATGACGGACGCGATGTACGTGTTCGCCACCTCCGCTCGACCTTTTAGGGACAGTTTCCTCTCGGCCCATTGCCGGGCGAGAGTGACCACCCTACTCGTTATCTCGTTCCAGTTCTTCTCCACTTGGAGGTCCGGACCAAACCAGACCCCGAGCAACTCAACCGGGCCGTCGGTCCAGCGCCCCACGACGGAGGCGCTGGTGGACGGCATGGGCTTGCTTCTCCAGGTGCCTAGTCGCAAGCCCACTGACTTTTCCCGGTTGATTTTCGCTCCTGTCACCGCTTCGTAGTTTTTCAGTGTCTCGCCGACCAGCTCGATGTGCTCGTGGCTAGATACTATGACGGTGACGTCGTCCGCGTATGCAGACACGCTCGTCCCGCATCCCAATTCTCGCGGGATGCCCCTTAGAGTCGCCAGCTTCCGCAGTAGTGGCTCAAGAGTCAATACGTATAGAAGCGCCGAGAGGGGGCATCCCTGACGGACCGAACGTGCAATGTCGAAAGGTCTCGATAGATGTCCATTTACGCGAATTACCGAACGGATGCCTCTGTACAAGGCAGCTATCCAGCCGCGGAAGACGGGACCGAAACCAGCCGCTCTCAGGACTGCCTCCAAGTATCGATGGTCTACCCTATCAAAGGCTTTCGATTGATCCAAGTTGATCAGGGCCCCACCCATGCCAGGTTCGTTAACTACCCTGTCTATGATGTAGCGCATCAGATGGAGGTTGTCATGGATGGTCCGGCCTGGCACGGCGCATGTTTGCGCCTTGTCGACCAGTTTCTCGATGACAAGCGCCAACCTCTTGGCTAGCACCTTGGCCAAAATTTTCAAGTCTGCATTAAGCAGAGTGATGGGCCTAAAGTTATCTATTACATTTCCCTTGTTTAGATCTTTCTTCAGCAGTGTTACGGCTCCTCGGCTCACAAAACCAGGAATGCTCCCGTTTTGCTGCCAGTTGCTGTACACCGCCGCCAAGAGATCTCCAAACAAGTCTGGCATACAATTGTAAAGCTCGTAGGGTAGACCATCCAAACCCGGTGATTTGTCCCTCGAGCATTCTGCCATCGCTTCCCGCACTTCCGCCGCCGTGATGGCACCTTCGCAGCACCCTGCCTTTCTTGTCGAGAGTCGTGGTAGGCTATGTAGGTAGGCACTGAAGTCCACCCTACGTTCTTGCCCTCCACTCGTTCCGAACAGTCGGGCAAAATGCTGCTGAAAGGCCTCACACATTTTACTTAGCTCGAGCAATTCGCGCCCCTGTTCATCTACCAGTGACCGAATGGTGGCTTTGTTGCCCTGTTGCGCCTCTGCCACCCGGGCCTCTCTCGCGGCTCCAACACCTTCGTTCCTTAGAGCACGCATCCTAGCTCTGACAGCACATCCTTCGTGTTTGGCGTTGAAGTGTTGGTCGAGGGCCAACCTCGCCGCCAAAACGTCGGATGCGATGCCGCTTCTAATTGCCTCTTCTAGCTTCTTAACTAGCTCACCCTCTACTCTATTTCTATCTATGGCTAGTGCTTTGCTGTACCTAATCGCTTCTGCTTTTACTGCTCTCTTGAGGGCAAACCACCATTTGTTGTTGATGATGGCTCCCGTCAAAGCCCTCTTTACTAGTGTGCTAATCCGGTCTCTGAAAACTTGTCTCGATGGGAAAGACGCGTTTAGTTTCCAGTATCCGGGACCCTGCCTAAGTGTCTTACCTAAGTCTAGCGTACATGTCACAAGTTTGTGATCCGTGTAGCTGACTATGTGGAATTGTGGACATCCTATGCTATCTCTATCTACTGTCCTACACAGTATCCTATCTAGATACGATCTCGACGACCCGATGCGGTTGCTCCATGTCCACGTTGGCGCATTCCGGGTGGTCTAGTCGGAACCTGTCAGACAGTTGAAAGCGTCTGAGCAGGTCTCTGAGGCATTTGCATCCCCGTCTATTCCTATCTCTACCCACGTAGTCTACATGCGTGTCCAAGGTAGCATTCCAATCCCCCACTAAGAGTAAAGGACGAGACGTTCCCAAGAAAACTTCTAGACGTTGAAAGAAATCCGCCCGACCTGTTAAGGGTGGTGCGTAAACTGATACGAGTCGAAAAGCGCACCCATTGCTGCCGTCGACATCCAGGACGACCAGTCTACCCTCCGGGTCTACGAATATTGTCCTTACATTGAGATCCAGACTCTTGTGAAAAAGATAGATAGATAGATAGATAGATAGATATATAGATAGATAGATAGATAGATAGATAGATAGATAGATAGATAGATAGATAGATAGATAGATAGATAGGGAGACAGATATATATTATATATATATATATATATATATATATATATATATATAATATATATAATATAAGCAATAAGGGTTTAGCAACGAGTTGCCTTAACAACATACCGAATTAGAAATCAGTCAAAGGGTATAGCTATAACCCTTTGACTGCTATTTCTAAATTCGGTAGTTGGTAAGGCAACCGTTGCTAAAACCTTATTGCAGTATTATTAAATTTTCCTCGAATGAGGCTTTTACATGCCGAAGACTACTTGTGTAATTGATAATTTTTCCAAATTAATTAAATTTCACCCTTCATTATTACTATATATATATATATATATATATGTAGATAGATACATATAGATAGATATGAATATATTTAGATGCACTTTCGTATTCTAAGAAGAAACGGCATTCAACTCAAAGAATCAGAGACAATGATGGGGCCCCTGAGCTCGATTTCTTGAAAATAACAACCAAATCACAAATACATTAAAGCACGCACCTCACATAATTCAGTACGTTGCGATTTGAAACATGTTTGATATTTGAAATAGCTTATTAATAAATATACTTACGGTGTACTATGGCATATATATAAGAATACATAAGAATTTATTATTCAGGTGGGTACTGTAATAGTTCTCGAGCATATCCCAGGTCTCGGCTTACCGCATCAATTAGAAAATACCATCGATGGTCGCTTATCGTTGTACTTCCCCGGATTATGAATATTATCGGGAATGATAGTTTACTGTTCCCTTATTCGTAGGATGAATAAAAGTGTACTGTATCCATTGAGGGTTTATCGTTCAATTCACAAGAGTTGGAAATATTCATACAACTTGAAATGTATACCCAAGCGATCTTTTAGATTCAGTGTATACTGTTAACTGTATTTGAAACCTGCGATGCCGGTCTACAAGAAAACATGAGTAAAATAAGGAAGGGAACTGTAAAAGAGATTGATGCATAAGTAGAAACTTAAAAAAACCCAGTTCTTCGTCCCATTTGTCTATGAAATCATAATTAATCAAGTTGATGTAGAATAATAAAACGGAGAGGAAGGCCAAAGTCGGAAAGGGGATCTCCCCCAGTTTAACAAAAGAAACATTTCGAATTAAGTAGTGTAGTGGAATTCTTGGATCTTATTAAGATTGCACCATCTTTCAGCTGCGTCTTGCTTGGATCACTTCGATCCATTTACATAGGGTATGGATTTCACTGCAATTCCCCACTTGGCTGTATGTGGTGTGCAGCTTTAATATCTCCATTGGTTTATGCAAAGAAAATTGTTTAAAGCGTTATGCAAGCTACCAGTTTTCTTTCCGACACATTGATAGAAATACAGCGACAAAGCAGGTTCGGTGTGTATGGGATCTGAAGACCATGTATATGCACTAACGCTGAAAGATATTTTAGAGGTATATGGCATGTAGTATGAATCTGCTAGTTTATCATATCTCTACAGCTTGAAACTCTACATCTCTCTTTTGAATTATGTACATAAAATTATATATATATGTATATATATATATATATATATATATATATATATATATATATAATATATATATATATATATATATATATATATATATATATATTTATATATAGAGGGCATTATTACACATACATGCCACACGCTAAGAGGGACATTAGTCATTTCTACCAAAAATTTTACTAATCATACCCAATGCAATTTTTCCAAAGCTAGACATTTTTTTCACGCTATCTACCTGATAATTTCTTGTTAAGATTCCTTATTAAGAAGTTATCCTTAATTGTTAAATAATTATATATATATATATATGTGTGTGTGTGTGTGCATATGTATATATATATGCATATATATATATGTGTGTGTGTGTATATATATATATATATATAAAACATAATTGGTCCGTATGTCAAGAGTACTCCATCTAACGATAGTAAATATCGTTTTTCAATAGGGTGGTGATGAAAAACTATATAGATTATAATGACTCTATTCGGCAACTCAGGGTACTTATCATCAAAGCCAAAAGCGACAGAGGTACTATTTCTTTTAATTTATTCTTTTATCTTCATGGTAAGACGGGATTTTGTCAGGAATTTGAGCCGGTTGCGGAATGGTATATTGAGAAACTTTGTATCGAGTGCCACACGTGGAGAGGTAAGTTGCGGGTCCGAGTATGTAGATGAGTTGGCTTTTACTAGAGCTTAAGCACATCAGCGGCAACAAGCAGTCTTGCCGTGGGATTAAATGCAAAGTTGGAGTGTATTCTATATACTAAGCAGAAACATTTTTGTAACATAGGTATAGGGCCAGAAGGACATAAATGCTTCATTCTAAATATTCGTATGACACACATATATATACATTATATGTGTACGCGTGTGTTTGTGTGTTTACTTGTATATACAAGTAATATATTTGTGTGCGTATCTGTGTATATAACTATACATGCAGGTATATATATATATATATATATATATATATGTATGTATGTATGTATGTGTGTGTGTATACACTTTCAATGTTATCTAACACATTGTCGTTGAAATATGTCAATACTGAGCTATATATAACCAGAGAATGTCTGCAAATCCAATGTTGGTAGAACCTTAAGTATTGAACATACGAATCAAATCAAGAATATTGCATGAAATGATGAAGAAAATCGGTTAAATGATGCCTTAATAGAAATGTATAGATTTTATTAAACGATGTATTTGTGGAATACACATTAAGGGTTTTCTTTCGTAGAAACAGTAAACTTTATACAACGCAGAATTGTTCCTGCGTTTCACTGCTGGGGATATCATATATGAAAATAAAGAGAAAACTACTAAACTCTTTTATACTACCCCCGCTTGAACCTGTTCCGCGTTTTATGTTACGAATCCATCCATTTTATGTTTAAACTTATCCACTTTGTCATAAATACATAAGCACGGTTGTTTTGATATTAATCTTCCAGCGTGTTATAAATGAAATATGCTTAGTGGATCCTGACGCTTAATAAACCTAACAACAATAGGATTAAATGCATTTTCTGTGTAAAATTATAAACGTACTTGAAATAGCAACATCAGGAACATAAAACTTTAGAACTAAAGAAATGCCGTGCACTTTAAACCACATCTATGTATAACAAGAATTGACCGTTTATTTTAATCCACTTTCGTATATTAATGCAGAATTTAGAATACATAGTATAAAAAAGATGCAAATAAGAGAGCGCCATAAAAGTGCAGGGTTTTCATAACACAAAGTGATAGTATATACTTATCTATTGCAAAGACATGATAATGTTTACACAAGTTCCTTTAACGTCATTATTTAATCCTGTATATATAAATATTAGAGTGGTAAAAAAAAAAGTGAACCGCAAAATGTATCAATATTGTTAAAGTGATATATAGGTTATATATATATGTATGAGTGTGCGTGTATGTGTGTGCTGGTGTGTGTGTGTGTGTGTGCGCGTGTGTGTGTGTGCGTGTGTTTACGTGCGTGTCTGAGTATATGTGTATGTACGTGTGCTTGCTGTGTGTTACTATCTTTTTTAAGCGAAGGAAAAAATTTGAAAACAAATGAAAGCAATATTTTAATATGTTCTGTATTTTTATCAACGAAAACAAGCAAACTCTACACACACTGGTTTGTCGTTCGTCAGCTATATCTATCGCTGCATAACATACGTCAATGAAACTGATGCTAAATAGGGCATGGCTCTCTATGTCAGACAGCCTATAATTTTACAGGAGGCAGGTCACCGCATCATATGAACTATACACTAGAGTCAAATACCAGAACAATGTGTTAAAAACTGAACAAGGGTTTTGCAATTTACCCTGCGTTGAATTAATAAAGCATACAGCGAAATACCTAAGCTAGTGGTTATGTTAAAAACATGTGTGACTGTATGACAGAAGTTGTACGTTGTATTCCATTTATTGCGTATTAGAGTTCAGTGGAGGCGCAATGGCCCAGTGGTTAGGGGCGTTGTGAGTGTTTATTGAGCAAAAACGCCTAAAGCTCCACGAGGCTCCGGCAGGGGGTGGTGGTAATCCCTGCTGTACTCTTTCACCACAACTTTCTCTCACTCTTACTTCCTGTTTCTGTTGTACCTGTATTTCAAAGGGCCGGCCTTGTCACTCTCTGCGTCACGCTGAATATCTCCGAGAACTACGTTAAGGGTACACGTGTCTCTGGAGTGCTCAGCCACTTACACGTTAAATTCACGAGCAGGCTGTTCCGTTGATTCGGATCAACCGGAACCCTCGTCTTTATAACCGACGGAGTGCTTCCACCATTAGAGTTCAAAGTGTAGTTCTCATATTCTTGGCTCAATAATTTTCCCAAAGCCTGTCGCAGGCAACAGAGAAAGCAGATGAGAAACTCTATCAAAGACGTTCAATGAACTTCATTTAATTATTTATAATAGAGCCCTTTTGGCGAGGAAGAACTGTTCCGTTCTTTTCAAATTTATGCTATCTTTAGTCAAGTCATCTATACGAATATTTCACCACCAGTCGTTGTTGTACAGAATTTATTTGCTACGCCATTTTCAAGGACATTGAATGACAGCAAGCTCAACTTTCTTGAGGCGCAATCTAAATTTAAATGGGTTCGGCTTCCAGTCAGACTCCAACTTGTCATTGCTAAAACATATACCAAATTATTCCTTGAAATATATATATATATAGCAAATTATTCCTCCCGAGTAACTCCGTAACACACTGGAATCTAATGTAGACTACGCAGTTGGTGTGGATTCACGATGGCAGCGATGTTCCTTGCATGTAGTTAATCCATCAATGTAACAATAATTCCATTAAACGGGTATGAAGTCATTTCTTAACCAACATTTCGGACTATCTTACAACTTACCTTTGGTGTCTAGCTTGAATCGCTATCGTCCTCGACAGCTTTCCTTCTCATTGATGCGTGCGAATGTATCGTAGTTGCTTGTGTCACAGACACCAAGTACGAGCCATATAGATGCCATTTTAGAGCAACTGTCAGTGAGTTCCAGCAACCTCCCCTCATTGTAGTCATGGTGGGGTACAGTTGGCTATCATGTTGAAATGAATTATTTCATTCAACTGTAACACGTTTCTGCTGGCTGTTCTTCACACCTGGAGACTTTAAACCTGAATAACAGTGACTGTAAGTGTCAGGACGAGCTAAATCTTTTATACTTACGTGAGAAAACAGAGGTATCTGCTGTAACATGTTTTCCACTGATCATCGAATCTTTGTTCTGAAAAAAGCTGATCTGCAACCTATCATTAGAGGAAATAATTGCTTCATCCGTCGTCCGTAGTTGAGGAGTCTCGTGATTTCAGCCTTAAGACATCCACTACCGTCCTTTAAATTGGGTTGAAAGACTTCCGTGAGATAGTTTAGCTAAAGTGACAGATGACATAGGTTGCTCTTCGTTCCAATGATTTTGTAGTTTTGTCTGCAAACTGTAGAAAGATAAATTGCTGAATAAGCAAGAGACACATTTCTTTTCGTTTTTCTTTTACTGCACACATATATAGAATAATATACAACAGAAACACATTTTGCAAACTTATAAATAAACAATTATTTTTATTAAATTATGTTACAAAACACGAAGCTAAAAAGAGTAAAGTCCGATTATTTTAATTTTTACTAAACCTATCAGGTACCTCCATTATCTAAATATTTAATTGAACCACATAGTGCAATTCATTAAAAATATGGTCACGAAATGGTTAATGGTAGATTTCTATCGCTGATACTCTTATTGTTCATATCATTTTTGATTTGCCGTTATCTGTGATATTTATTATATTTATTATTCGAGATTAGAATAATTTATGAAATCTGTTTACCCATCCATTGAATTTTTTTCTGTTAATGACGTCATTGCAGAATAATTCACAATTCATTTTTGACATTTTTTACACAACGTCTTGAGTTGGAATCTTAATTTATGGATGCTATTTACAAGAAAACTAATAACGAAAAGGATAATTTCAAATTTAGGCACAATACCACCAATTTCGGGGAGAACTTAAGTCGATTATATAGAAACCAGTACTCAAATGGTACTTATTTCATGGCACGCGGTAGGATGAAAGGCGAAGTCGACCCCGGCAGAATTTGAACTCAGAACGTAAAGACAAATAAAATACTGCTAAGCGTTTCGCCCGGCGTGCTAACGATTCTGTCAGCTTATTACTACTACTACTACTACTCTACTACTACTACTACTACTACTACTACTACACTGATACAAATAATAATAATAATAATAGTAATAATAATAGTAATAATAATAACCGTAGCCCTAATGAAAGCTCATAAGTCGAAGTCTCCTGGAAATGAAAGTCCCACACACATTTCTGACTTAATGGCCTTTCATCGTTACATTGCCAGTTAAATGAGTGTTTCTCTGATATCACCAGAAACCCCAAGAATATTCCAAACTGGCTCTTAATATGGATGACATGCCAACACCGTAAAATGAGCGAAACAGAGAACCAAAAACTATAGACTGATCACTTGTGGGACAGCTATGTATAAAATACTTATATCTATTTTCGCCAAAAAGATGTATCAATTTCTTGATCAAACAACATCCTTCCTCTTAAATAAAAGGGGTGCAAAAACAAAACGCTATTAATAAATCGTATAATAGATGAAATTTGCCCATTAAAAATCAATATGTTAGTAGAGCATGTATTGACTTTCGTAACGCGTTGAACAGAGATCGGCATAATTGGATATTCAATGTACTAAACGTATACAATTTCTTTCCTTTCGTAAAAGGTTTTCGTTCACTTAGTATGAGACTTGGAACGTGAAATTACTTCTCAAACTCATGAAATGCTTGGATGTATCTGAATTCAGGAAAATAGATCGCGAAGTATTACAAGGTGATTCACTCTCCCCTAAATTATATTCTGTCTTTTCTTTAGTCCCTTGTCCCACAAGTCGAACAGAAGAAATTACTAATACGAACGGATTGAGATTACCTCTCAGTTGTTCTACATGGATTATATGAAACTATATGCAAAAGATGAAAAGGCCTTGAAAGGGTTTATAATAGCTATGAAAAAAAAACAGTGATGACGTCAATATGGAATTTGGCCCTAGATAAATGTGCAACAGCTACGTTCAAATGGGGTAAAAAACAGCTCAAAGAGGAGGGATTCAACAAGTGTCAATGCAAGAAAAGATCAAGAGAAAATATTATTGATGCGTCCGAATGGTTCTGAATACCGAGTTGAACTCCCACAATAGAATTCAAGCTGTAAACTCCTTGTTGGCACCAGTTGTACAGTATAGCCTTAATGTCCTTATTTGGGATATGAGTGAATACCAACGTATGGGCATAAAGACCAGGAAACCGCTGACATTAGGCAGGATGTCAAGAAAGCCCATAGCATGAGTAATGCCTCAAACGAGCTGAGGAAACAGATGAAGATATGAAAAGAATTCATCAGAGGCTGAAGAGCACAGTTTTGAAAGGCAAACAGAAAAAAAAAATACCAGAGTCTCTTCATTTAGAGCTGTCAAGCCAGTGCCTTCCACAAAGAGGCAGACACAAAATCTACACTTCGCGATGACTAACTTGGCAGCATCGACCCCATTGCTGCCGGTTGCATACAGTATATATAAAACCAGGCATGATCGAGTTGGCCACAACTTGCCCTGGACCAAATTCCATCACTTTGGTATCCAGCACCCGAAGAACTGCAACGAATACTACCCAAAGCCAATCACTGAGGAAGACAATATCTCCATCCTATGGGATTAGGAGATACATGCAGACAGGCAAAATATGCTAACAGGCTAAACATTGTCATAAAAAATCTAGGGCAAAACAAAACGCACCTATTAATTGATATGACGGTATATGGTGGTAGAAACATCTCAGCCAAATAATTTGAAAACCTATCCAAATACAAGGACCTTGTGTTTGAAATATCTAGTGTGTGGCAATTAAAAGTCATAACTTTTCCTTTTTTGTAGTTGCTCTGAGAATGTTCAAGAAGGATAAAAACAAAAGTTTTAACCAGATTCCATGGAAGCCAAGAACCTACAAGGTTAAAATATTTCTGCTGATACCAACTGCTCACCTTCTCATGAGGTATCTCTCTATCTGATATATATATATATATATATATATATATATATATGCTTAGGTCTCTGGTTGAAAACCAGCCGAAGATGAAATAAAATAAATCAAACGAAAAATGAAAGATAGCAATAAGAATAAGAATAACTTCCAAGATGGACACAAGATTAGAAACTTGCGTGCAGGCAAACTGATGATTACAACGACACCGACTGCTTATAGCATACATCCATTGTTTCGGTATCCATGGACGTATCTCTTCATCGAACGGTGTAAGTAGCACCTGAAAATGTATTTCAGCATACCTTGGGAACATACAAATAGAACCCCTACTTAAGACAAATGAAAGATACACACGCATATACATGCGCGCATATATATATATATATATATATATTATATATATATATATATATTATATATATATATATTCGTATGTATGTATACATGTATGTATGCATGTATGTACGTGTATATGAAGGCATATATGTACTTATGTATGCACGAATATTTGTGTAGCTACAAAGAATATGTAGGAGAACATGGGAATCCATTCCCTGTCATTTTAAACTTAGATGAGCTACTCGAACCTTTTTACACAGTAATGAAATCCATTTGATGCAAAATAAGTGCGCCATCTTTATACTCAACGCTCTCCAACTAAATGGTTCAATCGTGCTATTATAGAGTGATAGGTCTAATGTCATTCAGAGAGGAACTTTCTCCTAAATTAAACATCAGCAGTGATAAGAAACACAGTTATGCCCTCACCACACCAGGCTTTCTATGTGTTGCCTGTTGTGCTAATGAAGATCAACTGATAATCAGCCGTAGAGTTAACGTTCTAAATTAAATGAATAAGGACTTTTAAACCTACAACGGATTAAATTGATTAATTACACATTTACGACCAAAACTTGTAAAGTTACAATATGGCGACAAACACGTTGATACTTGTTTCACTGAAGTTGATCTAGAAAGCCCTAGTATGCCAACACCTACGAGGATTTTGGTCTTATATCGGTATACCCAAAACTATGACACTCAGAGCAAACGACACATATCTACATATTACCATATATTTACAGCATCTTCATAAAACTTTCTTGTACTGAAGACGATTCGTGGCAGGTCACATCACTTTTGAGCACATCTGAAACCTAGAACCTGAATCTCAAAGCAAATTGTTCGATTTATTAGGCTGTTGAGTTCAGTACACAACTTTATGCCATGCGCCCTGGAAATTACATGAATATCAATTACATTGAGTTGAAATATTTCATCCACCGAAACTACACGTAGACATGAACATCAAAAGTGATGACTATTAAACAAATTGCAAGAAAAAATGTCACATAATTCCAGACAACCTTTGCTAGACTACGAGGTTGCGGATTAGATTTTGTAACAATATTCCAGACACAAGGAAATCCAAACCGGTTACGTGCCCTGAACATTAGATCACTCCCTATTAAATAGGGAACCTAACAAGGATTTTCATTAGACCCTCAAAACTATCAAGTTTTTTTTCAACATCCAGTCAAACACCTGAGAAACTGAATGATTTAAGAACTGGAGAGAAATATTCTGTGAAAATGTCGGCGCTGCGAAACACATTTGATATCTACAGGCTGAAAATGTAATCCAATGATAAGAGAGAATTTATTAATGACAAGTAAGACATGCAGCGCTGATTCGTGTGACCATCTCTAATTTTCGTATTAAATTTTGTATCATATTCCAATTTTAAGTTACATTCATATCATTGTTAATTTGTTTCATGATATCGTATGCTTATATTTTGTCGTAGAAGAACGTAGCAAAATATGCTTATTGACACTGATGCATCAGTCAAGATATACTTCTGTTCTCGATTCTGCTAACTATCATGTCCTCTCTATATCCTTTAAGAACCCTTTCACTGTAACTAATTAGAGAGTATGGCCAGTTTGCCATTCTATAATATATTGTCAGGTCAGTTTATCACAACGGTTTAGTATTTGATAATGTTGGCGTACGTTCGAGATTAAGAAATCTAAATCCTCTTTCCAGAGTGACCTACCGCTTCATTAAACACTTCAAGTAACTTAAATATAAATGTGATTGTAACCAGGGAAATATATTTCAGAGACCCAGCCACAAGTACCTAATTTTGACGCCTAATTTTCTGTCATTAGCTGCTTAAATAGTGGTTCCATTTATTGCAGTCATTGTGCTCAGGTAACGGCTCAGTTATCTTCCAATAACTGAGCTCCTATCTATGTGTCTTATCTTAGTCGAACGTGGATCAGATATTTATAAGTCTGCAGAATCGGCACGTACATGTTCAGCACATTCGTTTAAGTAACATGCGCTCTCTCCAGCTACTATAAAGATGCAATTGCATCAAGAGCACTCTAGGGCACATGAGAAAGATAACCATTAGCCATCAGAGATTTCGAAATGTTTGGGAATTGTAATAGTTTAGCAATCCTCAAATTCGTTAATGCAGAAGGCTAAAAAGTAAGACCCTAAATAGACTTTCCTCTTCTAAGAACGGGAGTACAGTAACTGTCAATTGTAGCTTTAGTCATGAATCTCGCTGGTCAGCAGACAGCCATGTTTAAATACCATTTCTACGCTTTGCTTCCATTTCAGAGTTTTGATTTCATTTCAAAGCCTCATTTTCAAATGGCTGTAGTAATATACATGTGGTAAATATAACATGTATAGTTACAATAATAAGATCAGTAATTATTACCACAATCTCCCCCGCTGAAGAATCTGAGAACTACCATGTGACTTCGTAAAGTTCTTTGACATCAAGATATAACAGCATTGCAATATTCCGGATAGTTTACGTTTTTTAGCTTAGCAAGTTGTATGCGTGTAGATACTGTTGACCAGCCTTTCGGTTTGTCAATTTGTATAAGTGTAGACGCTGTTGACCTACTTTTGATTGCTCATGATTTTAAAGTTTTCAGCTTTTAGATTCTTCTTAAGGCTTGATATAGCTGGTTCCGGTTTCAGGTACAGGTATTTTCACTTCGAGATCGTTCACAGTTTCCTGGTTGCACTATGAGGTATCAAGCTTGGTCGGTGTATCGGGAAATTGCACATCTTTCCTCGGAGCTAGATGCTTCAACGAAACTGTTTCCTCCTTGCCGCTCAGTAAGCGTACTTGAGTGTACTGTGGATGGGCTTTCAAGTAATTCAACCTTTTCTACCGTAATTTGAGAACCGTGGTTATTTCTTCAGGAGCACACCTCCACTCTTCACTAGCAATTCTGATCGTGAGGTCCCAAAACTTGAGCGATGGTGAAAACTGAACAGCCTTTCGTGATGCATGGTGATAGTGGCCGTACAGAGGAGGGAGGGAATAGAGTGCAGAGCATCATTGAATACGCGCTGCCTGTGACTTGCACTCAATCTGTTAGACTTCAGTGTCAAAGTAATGGTTTTATACAATGTTGATTTGGCCTTTCGACCTGGCCATTCCACAATGGATTGTAAGGCGTCGTTCTACTTCTCGCAATGCCTTTATCAAGGATGAATTGTCTCAGTTCAGCTAAAAAGAAGGGCGCGCTACGGTCAGAATAAATGGAAGAACGGAGTACAAAAATTGAAAATAGTTGGCAGAGATAAAGAATTACACTAGCGGCTGATATATGTGAACATGCGATAACTATGAGTAAATATTTGTTGTATTTAGTAGATGGGAGTGGACCTTTAAAGTCTTCAAGTAATCTCTGGAACAGCTGAGTGACTTTCACAAGTTTGGTTGTCGGTGACACAAAAACTCTAGGCTTCAATTCGGCGCATGTGGGACATTAAGATGACGCAGAGTTTACGTCATAGGTGGAAATTAGTAGAACATGGACCGCACGAAATGAAGCAGTCGCGTAACGCCTGGGTGGCACAATAAATTATGGAGCTGTGTGAGGTCCATTGGGGTAGAATATGCGCAATAACCAAAGAAAAGGCACCTGCAGCTTTTTACGCCTTACCCGGTCGATAAACAATATCCTATTTGTAACAAAATAGCTCAATTCTCTGTGTTGAATATGAAAATAACGGACCGTTGGTCGGTCACTAACTGGAAATGAACTCGGATAAGGTAGTGTTTCCATTTACGAAGAGCTTCAATGATAGCACAGGCTTCCTTTTCTAGCGAGGAAGGCTTGCGTTCGCTGCGAGTGAGCTTTCTGGGTAAGAAAGCTACGGGTCATCCATTCTGGTTCAAGGTTGGAGCGATAACAATATCTGAAACATCTGTTTCCGCATCCAAAGTTACTTGATGATCAATGGTGACCAAAGCAGCATATTTGATTCCTGACTTGAGTTTCCAGAACGGCTGCTCGA
Organism: Octopus sinensis; assembly: GCF_006345805.1. Taxonomy (NCBI): domain Eukaryota; kingdom Metazoa; phylum Mollusca; class Cephalopoda; order Octopoda; family Octopodidae; genus Octopus; species Octopus sinensis. The sequence continues at coordinate 80,618,481 of NC_043003.1, read as the reverse complement.
CAACATCAGGCTCAGGAAAGGTTTTATTTTGCATCAAGGATGCGACTTTATAGGAGAAATGGGAGATCCGGTGGGAATGATAAGCAAACATCCCGATGATCCTCCTCTTGGGCTTTGTCATTGTGAGGAGATGGGAGCTAGCGTAAGCAGCAGAAGCGTTCTGGATCTGGTCTGATAACGCTTTTTGACATCCCGTTACCCAAGAGCGTGATAGTCCGGGCGGGGGAACGACTGTTTTCTTATCGTTGAAGGTAAGCCTGTATGTATTCACGACTTGTAGGAATCTTTCACAATTCTCCTCTGTTGCGCCCGCATATTGAGAGGTTGTCAACGTAGTCGGAGGTATCCTTTAGTTTTGTTTATCAATGATACATTGAAAACTAGGTATTCCACTTGTAACTCTGAAAATATACGACGGAATTGATACAGGTTGCCTCATGCTTCGAATGCTGTCAATGTTTTCTCGTCATCACTAATAGGAATCTGGTGATAAGTATTCTTAAGATCTTGCAGCAAGATATTTTCTCAACTATTTCATCGATACGTGGCACAGGGTAGGCGTTGAGTTGTGTGTATCGATTGATTGTTTGGCTAAAATCGAGTACAATTCGTCTTTTGCGTGATTCATCTCTGGTGACTAAAATGTGAGCCATCCATAGAGAATGAGATGGTTCAATGGTTTGTTCTGACAAAAAGACGGCTGACTTCACTTTCGACAAATTTCTGATTCGCCAGTGACAGGTGCCTGGATTTCGTAGCAACAGGTTTGCAATATGGTGAAAGCAACCTGAATAATTTAGAAGTGTCAACGTGAGCCGCCTTAAAGCCATAAAGTGAAAATAGAGGTCTGCTACCCCCGAAGCTACGTTTATTCGTTCATGCTGTTTCAAAAAATCATGCCCAAGTAAGACATCTGAGTAAAGCTCACGTAAAAGCGAAAGCTTCACACTGGGGTATTGATTGCCACGATAGACCAATTTCACAAAACAGTGACCTCGCATAACGCTTGACAAGATATGGATGGATACGCCAACAATGTGAGTGTAAAATATGACATGATATATAACTCTCAATATTTCCAGTATCAACCAGACCGTTGAGTTTCAAACCATTTACGTACACTTTAACAACGGCCGAAGACAATGAAGCCGGAAGAGTTTCCGAGTGTAATACAGGCAATGTGTATGTAACAAAGCATTTGTTCGCGCGAGACAACTGACACACCCATTTGAAGTGACCAACTTTGTTACAGACTTTACATTTCATTTCCCGGGTTGGGCACTTGGAACGAAAGTGTTTTTTTGTAGCTACAGGAAAAACATTTAAGCGTGGCGGCCGCTAAATTGGCAACAGGTACAGTGTCGTAAGAACGTCAAGGATGTACATGTTTCAGTCCGCAATATATTTGGACAGGTCAGGGCTGTGTGGTTGGCAAGCAAGTGGGGATTTAACCTCTTCCGGCGCATTAATTGAGTCTAAGTAGTAGGTAAAAGTAAAATACCAATACTTCCACCGTTTTCCGGCAGTATGTAAGGATAAATCGATGTCAAAGAGCCCCAGGCGTAGCGCTTTGTCCATTGAGAAGAGTAAATTGTAATACCCTAGCAATCCTCAATACCGAACGCTGAAAAGATTGGCCGTAATTAGGCTTAGTCTTCTAAGAACGAGAGTACTGTATCCGTCAGCAGTAGCTTTAGTCATGAACCTCGCTGGGCAGCAGACAGCCATGTTTAAATACGATTTCTGAGCTTCGTTTTCATTCCAAGGACTGGTGTTCACTCCAAAGCCTCCTTTTATTCCAAAGCCGCGTTTTCAGCTGTTTCCAGCAATAGTAAATACAGAAGTAATATCAGTAATTATTATCACCAAAAATTTGAGAGATTTTGTAGCGTCTAAACCAACTATTCTGCAACAAAACCCATATTGCGTTCGTCTAAAATACTTCGAGAGCGGAAGCCGTTAAATGATCATTTTAATTGCGTCCAGCTATCACTAGAACTAGATATCTAGATGTTGTCAAAAAGATGTTTATGGAAACCTAGTCAAACCCCCATTTTGCCCCACCTGCCGGGTTTCTCCGTAGCTCCAAATCTCTGCTTACCGATGACCACTTGCTACCCATTTTGTACATACACAAGTGGTCGTCAAATTCATGGATCCCAGAAATACGTGCTTCACTGACTACTACCGCGTTTGTATTTAAGTGACCGGAACTCGCTAAGCAAGTCCCTTACATCCAAAACTACCTTATGCTGCAGTAGCAATATAGCAATATTCATCAAAAGAAAAGTAGAATAGCGTAGGATGTTAGGTACAATACACCTGCGGAACACAAATAAAATGAGAAATAAGGATCAGCATGTGACTTAAATTGAGTTTTAAAATAATATCAGTAAAACTATAGACATTAATGAATAGATAATAAGAACAGTGAAATTACTGAATAGCATAATAGGCTGGGGAAATGATTTCTAAATTAATGGCTATTATATACAGTGATTCGGTATACACCGAATGAATCTTGTCTACATTTAAGCATCAAAGGAAAATATCTTCTCTCAGGAGGTGCAACTACCCAACAGTTATATACTTACTCTAGGTAAATGGATTAACAGTACCACTATCTAGTAGGTAGTATCTACCATGCCCTTCGGTTGATACATGAATTTGAGGAAAGTGTTGTTAGCTAATGGCTACGTTCCAGAAAACACAGATCAGACATTGGTCTGCGTTTGAACTAGGAATGAAGATCGATTACATACATGCCTTATAGAAAAACGTGTAGTCATTTGTTCACCATCACTGTCATCGCTTGCGCATGATGCTTAAGATGTCGTCTGATATTTCGCGAAACACCTCGTGGCACTTAGTTTGTTCGTAGTCAATGAATCAATGTCGGTTTTACATATTTAGACTCAAATGTTCAAGGACAATTTCTTTTCCGTACATTTGTAATGATGATGATGATATTATTGATGACGATAACAACAACAACAACAACAACAACAGCGACAACAACGACAACAACAACAACAACAATACAATAATAATAATAATAATAATAATAATAATAATAATACTTCTTTCTTTATTGGCCACTAGGGCCGAACACAAAACATAGTGGACGATACACAGACGAGGGACAGTGAGGTTAAAGAGTAAACATCCAACAAATAACGGTTAACAAAGGTATTAAATCAACAATATGCTTCCTCAATAGAGGATGGGTGCTCCACCGTAAGATGACCAGAGAAACCTCACTCACTTTGGACCCCTTAACACCAAAAACTCCTCAGGAAGGCTCCTTCAGTTTTTCCTTCCATCTGGCCTACAGGCCCACACTTAGAGTAGGCCCATTCACACGAGTAGTTCTTGCAACATTTACTCACCTCTAAACGAATTTACTGGGTGGCAGTACATCCCTCTCAAGTCTCAATTTCCTTTTCATGTGGAAAAAGTCAATGAGGCCTTGACCAAAGAGAAAGTTAACGTTTTCAACCCTTTCAATTGCGTCCACCACACAACCTCTTTTGTCATAGCCACCTGACAGAGAAAAATTGCCCTCCCTTCCCGGCCAAAGGAAGGTGGCGGGGCGATCTTCACAATGGACTCGAAAGGTAGCCGGATCCTGCCTGCACGTGACAATAATTGTTCGACAAATCCCCACAAGTCAGCAATGCGCGGACACTGTACGAGAACATGCAGATCGGTTTAATCGCTCCACATGCATGTCGGACAAGCCCAACTGACTGCACAGCCGTGTTTGTAGAGTTTATCTCGAACCGGCAGCGCATCCCGGTAGTTATCCAGAGTTACCGGCCAGAAGGTCCCCCGGAAGATACTTGCTAGTTGATCCCCCTCGACGCCCAGCATCATTCTGAGTACGTCGCCGCTCTTGCCCTCTACTAATCCTCAATAGAACTCCAAGGTGGAACTTTCACTGGCCGCATTGCCCGACTGGCGGAGGGCTGTGCGTGCTTTGAGATACTCTAGGTGCCAGAGCACCCTGCCTGGGTCTACGCCTGATCTAGGACTGTAGCTCTATCAGGGAGAGGACCAGCGGAAAAGCGCGTTCAACAAACGGCGATCGCACCTGTTCACAGTTAAAGTATTGCTGGAGATGTCGCAGCCTCAGCGCATGTCTGAGAATCGTCAGCCACAACAAACCCAGTCCTCCACGCAACGGGTCGTGGCAGGAAATGAACCATCTGACAAGCGGCACCTGTCCCCTCTACATGAAGCGGAAGAGAAAACGCACCAGCCCGTTTTAATTATTATTATTATTATTATTATTATTATTATTATTATTATTATTATCATTGCCGTCAGTCTGTGATGTCATAAATGTTGGAGTTGCCTAAATTGTAAGTGTTTAATCAAGCATTTCGGCTGGTTACAGCCTGTTCAATCAAAATTTTATGTAACAAGTATTTTGTCTGGATCGTGATTTTGTGCAATTACACCCACTATTTTGGTGGTGTAATAATCGTTTTGCATTTCTGCATTTTTTGTGAAGACATGATCTTATTCATTTTTTTCTCATTTTAAAAACTGTCGGATTGCAAAAAAATAATGAGAATCAACCAAGAGCAACGTTCTGTTGAGACTCCGAAAACAAACACAGACGAAGGTGAAATGAATTTCTAGCCGAAGAAAAATGTAATTTCCCCTTGTTGCTAGGACGACAGCAACAAGTGCAAAAGTACCAGTAACAATGACAATAACGATGACTGCAGCAGCAGCAACAGCAACGTGAAGAGCAGCAACAGCAAAAATGTGAACAGCAGCAGAAGCAGCAGCACCACCTCCGCCGCCACCACAAACAGCAGAAGCAACAACAATAGCTGCAATTGTATCAACAACAACTGCAACAAGATGAACAAGATCGAAAACGCAAAAGTAACATGAATAACAGAATTGAAAACAACAACAATAATGTGGAAAATAATAACAACAACAACAACGACGACTACAACTCCACCAACAACAGCAGCTGCAGCAGTAATCATAACACAATGAACCACAACAAAGCTACTTCCTTTTCTAAAGCCCTTAGCTATTGCCCTTTTTATTCAGTGGATGACTTAAAAAATAAGGCATTTAAATACAGGAGTGACATTATAAAACTAGGTGTTATACGCCATAGTGAGGAGGAGAAAAAGTACCTCAGAAAGTTGAACAATTATTTATAAATGTGTTTCTCGCGAAGAGAGGGAATCTAATTATCTTACTCCGGTAGTGACTGAAAAGTGCCTCGAAGATATGTGGCCCTCAATGCTACACACATAGAAAGTTAAAATATAAGGGACGGTTGCTGCTAAACGCGACAGTGAACAGAAACCAGAAAAAATGGGTAAAAGTTTGACTCGAATTCGAGTCAAGAACGTGCCGGCTCGCCGTGATCCGGCGAGTGTTTTAGCCATTCTATAGGAGCATGTGGAGATTGCGGACGTGAAGACTGTCCCACAACTCAATACAAGTGGAAATTGTATGAAAGACTTAATATAAAGGTACACCAGGCTCACGCATCACAACCACGTGTTCACAACATGGTGATCTTATATGAAGATAAATAGCGTACGACCTTGCAGGTGGGGCCCAGTTAGAATTTATTCAGGTTCAGTAGCGCATCCTGATCAAAAGGTCCTTGAATAACGTTTGTTTAAGAATGATGAACAAAACACCCATGTTTCCAGAGGTGAATTATTCAAGCCCCAAAGAATTCCTCGCAACACATGGCTATGATGCTCCCCTACTACTTCTGCTCGTGATCAGAGATGCACATAACATCATCCATTAAGGGACATGCTCAACTAGTTATGGTCATGCAACTGACAAGCAAATCTGTGGTATTGAGCAGAATATTTGTTGTAGCCCATCCTTTATACCAAGACAAAACAATGTACATGATAACACTCCCATGATAATTCCACTGCCTGGAATTGCATCAAGGCATTATTTTTTATTGTTATTATTATTATTATTATTATTATTATTATTATTATTATTATTATGAGTATTATTATTATTATTATTATTATTATTATTATTATTATATTATTATTATTATTATTATTATTATCATTGTTCCGCTTTTACGGCTGCTAAATAGGAAACACATAGAGAAGTAAACCGACCAAAAACTTACAAATAGTTAGAGACTAATAAATTAGGCAGTATTAGATGAAGATTGAAAAGAGATGTAAATAAAACATAGATAATGGGCTACTGTAATCTAGCTGTGAGAGTAATAAATCTTAACTATAATATTCTGAGCAGAACGACAAATATATTAGCAAGATTAGAAATGAAGGAAAGCAAAATTATGATTGCATTTAGAATAGACTGTGGACAATCATGCATAATGAAATTATATTTACCATAAAAACAGTGGAGCAAATGTATTTAAAACCATGAAGACTACTTGAAATTGTCCTCTATGGGATTATAAGTAAATTCATTAAATGAATTTATTTATAATCCGATATATAAGGAATAGAAATTTAATCCAAGTTATCTAGGAACAAGGAACAAGCAATGCAAACATATTTTCCGTCTGCAAGTATTCGTACAAATACCAAATACAGATTGAAATATACGCTAGATAATTGTAGGGAGGAATGAGCAAAAAACAATAGAAATTATAAAAAGTTAAACATTAAATTAACAGTGAGACTTTATTATCACATCTTAAAGAAATAAGAAGATTAAACTATTCGATAACCTATAGATGAAGAAAGTGAACAAGCTGGAGATGGGCCAAGAAATATCTCAACCAATAAGGGAAGGCTTCAAATCGATGACTGAAAATTATTTCCTGTGATGCAGGATCAAATTCTTTCAGACTTAAAGCATGAAACAGAGCTGGATACATTACAAGCAGTGTGTGGAGCTGTCGTAAAAAGAAATCAAACGCATTGTATCAGACTGATCACTATTATCAAAGAAAGAATAGATTTTAAGCCTTGACTACCTCATGTTTGCGCTCATGCTGGAAAGAATTCCAGGGACCTGTAAAAGAAGGAAAGGTCATAGTGACAATTCCACTGCTTCAGTATCAGAGTTAACACCTTGATGTTTTCTGGAGAAAAAACATGGCATGAATTCGTAAAATTTATAATCTCCATCCTAATACTTGTGTGTCATTATTATATAGAGCTTATTCGCCCATACCCAACAACTGACTAAATACTCAACTAGAGAGAAATGGCATATTACCATAGTAACAGTAACAGGGCGCGGAATAGTTGCATGGCTATAAACCATCAGTATCACCATAAGGCAAATAAAATTTAATGAAAACTAAAACTACAATCATAAAAAAAATTCAGCGAAATTCGGTTTCATTTGACAATCATTGCTTCTATTAACACATTTATTGAATGAAAAACCCCTACAGCTATAGATGTTATGGACAAACTATAAATTATTTTTCGTCCATAAATGAATTAAAAATATTTACAACTGACAATGCTGAGCTGGGAAAGCTACTAGAAGTTCTTTTTTTCTAATTCAGTCAACACATAAAATTCAGTTTGGGATTAGACAAATGCGCCAAACCTACAACAAATGGGGCAAATTAACTAA
>NC_043003.1:80580894-80608394 GCF_006345805.1 Octopus sinensis | reverse complement strand
CACATTCTACAGGATCCCAACCAAACAATAAAGCACAACACAGTTAACAACCATCGCTCAATAAAAATTTGAAATTTATTTTATATAATGAATGAATGCCCAACACTCTTAACATAAACAGCTTAAAAAACAGAACCCATTTTCCAACTAATATGAATAACACAACTCGCAGGCACATTAAATTTCCGAATATGTCTATGTATATATGTATTTTATTTTGTGTGTGTGTGTGTGAGTGGCTTTTTGTTTGTTTCTGTTTGTGTGTGCGTGTGTGTGAGAGAAAGAGGAAGATGGAGAGAAACAGTAAGAGAGACAGGGTGAGGAATAGATTGTACATCACATGGGTGTTTATATGTTCATAAAACATATATATTTGTGATTGTGTGAATATATCCATTGCAGAATATTCAAACAGATAAGCTTCGGACTGATTTAAATATCTTGACTGTTGCGCTCTTATTTATTTATTCATTTACTTTTTTGGCATTTGGAGTTATTTCGGGATTTATAGGCAAATCTGATGTCTGTGTGTGTATATATGTGTGTGTATGTGATTGTGTGTATATTTGTTTGTGTGTGTGTGTGTGTGTGTGACAGATTACACGTGTATGCATAAAACTCATTTTGTTAGGCAAATCAGATGTCTTTGTGTATATATATCTGTGTGATTAAGTGCATTTGTGGGTGGGGGAAGATGCACGCGCGCGCGTGAGACAGATTGCACGTCGTATGTGTGTGCATAAAACAGTTTTTGATTGTGAGTATTTCGAGGTTTATGGGCGAATGAATTGTATGTATGTATACTCGTTTACTCTTTTACTCTTCTACTTGTTTCAGTCATTTGACTGTAACCAGGCTGTCGCACCGCCTTTAGTCGAGCAAATCGACCCCAGGACTTATTCTTTGTAAGCCTAGTACTTATTCTATCGGTTTCTTTTGCCGAATCGCTAAGTTACGGTGACGTAAACACACCAGCATCGGTTGTCAAGTGATGTTGGGGTACAAACACAGACACACTAACATACACACACACACACACACACACACACACACACACATATATATATATATATATATATATATATATATATACATATATATATACGACGGGCTTCTTTCAGTTTCCGTCTACTAAATCCACTCACAAGACTTTGGTCGACCCGAGGCTATAGAAGAAGACACTTGGCCAAGGTGACGCGCAGTGGAACTGAGCCCGGAACCATGTGGTTGGTAAACAAGCTACTTACCACACAGCCACTCCTACGCCTATATGCATGTATGTATGTAGGTATGTATGTAGGTAGGTAGATAGGGAGGTAGGTAGGTAGGTAGGTAGGTAAGGATTACTGGCCGGCTCGATGGATAAGTGTGCTTTCGGATGGATGTTTGAATGGACGGATGGATATTCGACGAAGTCGGAAAATACATTAATTGAAAAGTAAATTGGAAATTCGAATGTTGCACAACTAGCATAATAGGAAAAGAAAATATTTTCTCATCATTTCAATAAAGAAATGTTTTACTGCACACGAAATTACATAGTATATTCCATTCGAGTAAAACTGAATTACTGTAGGACGAACTATATTCATTCTGTACTGTATAAATATGTAAATAAAAGCTATATCAACAGTATAACAAGGTTAAGAAAGAGAATAAGTACACTGGATATTTTGATCTCAAATGATGAAGCAAAAATGAATTAAAGTATTAAAGACAGAAAGTGTAATATATATATATATATATATATATATATATATATATATATATATTTATTTATAGATATATGTATACTAAAATATCTATTTGTGTAGAACGAGACTAAAATTCTGCTGATAAAGAAAACAGGCACAAAACAATGCTTAACTCTTTCGATTAATCACTGTGATAATGTAGAAAAATGCAGAAAAAATGCGGATAATATTTATGGAAAAGCTGACGCATAATAACAAACTAAAACTATATAAGTAATTGTGAAAATAGCAAATGATAGAGTGATAAGAAATAAGTGGTTATATTTGACATGTCAAATATATAATATTAACGAGACAATTGAAACATGCACTAAAAGCAAGAGGGGAAAAAATGCATATATACATATACTTATGGGTGTATGTATTCATATCTATATGCATATATATATATATATATATATATATATATATATATATATATATATATGTATATATATATATATATATACATATATATATATATAAATATATATAAAATATGTATATATATATATATAATATATATATATATATATATATATATATATATATATATAATATATATATATATATATATATATATATATAGGCAGAAATACATATAAATACATATAAATAACATAAATGTAATATATCTATATTTATGCATAAATGCATACACATAGACACGCACAAGCACAATCATACAGACACATGTGGAACTCGTTTAGTATAAAACATTTACTACTTGGAGCAGCAAAAATCTGCAACAATGTGTCGAGCATACATATTAGTTCATAATCTTGTAAATACTAGTTGTAAAAGGGAGACAATCCAAAATTACTGCTGCGGGATTAGAACTGTAAAACCATGAATTAATTACTGAGGTGACGTTGACTCTGCCCCTATCTATAATTGTATAAATGCTTCACGCTTACACTATTACTATGTACAAATTCTACAATTTACTTTAACTCTGCCTAATCAATGTGCTCCACCACTGTTATCAATATAATACGCAAGAGGACCCAACACCTAGGGATTCCTATGTTATTTCAGTTATGTTTACTCATCGGAGCTCCACTGTCTTAATATTGGTTTCAAATTTCGGCACAACGCCTGCAAGTTCGAATGGGGTGGTTAAGTCAATTATTTCGCTCACAGTACTAAATTGGTACATTATTTTGTCGAGTGCGAAAGGACGAAAGACAAAGTCAAACTCGGCCGAATATGAACTCAGAACGTACCGGCAGACGAAATACCTATTTCTTTACTACCCACTAGGGGCTAAACACAGAGAGGACAAACAAGGACAGACAAACGGATTAAGTCGATTATATCGACCCCAGTGCGGAACTGGTACTTATTTAATCGACCCCGAAAGGATGAAAGCAAAGTCGAACGTAGCGGCAGACGAAATACCGCTAAGCATTTCGACCAGCATATTGCCTTCCACTGACACGTCAAAATTGACGAATCAGCGCAATCGTTAGTACACCGGGCGAAATGCTTAACGGTATTTCGTCTGCCGTGACGTTATGTGTTCAAATTACGCTGAGGTCGATTTGCCTTTAATCCTTTAGGCGTCGATAAATAAAGTACCAGTGACGCACTGGGGTTGATGTAATCGACTAAATCCCTTTGTCTGTCCTTGTTTGTCCCCTCTATGTTTAGCCCCTTGTAGGCAATAAAGAAATAAGCATTCCGTGTGTCATCACGTTCTGAGTTCAAATTCCGCTGAGGTCGACTTTGTCTTTCGTCCTCCCGGGGTCGGTAAATTAAGTTCTAGTTGCGTACTAGCGTCGATCTAATCGACTGGCCCCTCCCTCAAAATTTTGGGCCTTGAGTCTAGAGTAGAAAAGAATCGTTAGCACGCCGGGCAAAATTCTTAGCGATATTTCATCCGTCATAACGTTCTGAGTTCCAATTCCGCTTAGGTCGACTTTCATCCTATCGATTTCGAAAAGATGCGTACCAGTTGAGTATTAGGGTCTATGTAATCGACTCCCACCCCCCATATCCCGAAATTCCTGAACTTGTGGCTTAATTTGAAATCAGATATTATGAGCGAGGAAAGGTGGTGAGCTAGCAGAATCGTTAACATTCCATGCAAAATGCTTTAATATTTAGTCCGTTTTTTAGTTCTAATTTCAAATTTAACCGAGTTCTGCTTTGCATTTTATCCATTCTGGGTCGATAAATTACGTACCAGGCGAAGACTGAGGTGTAATCTGTTTCTTTATTACCCAGAAGGGGCTAAACATAGAGGGGACAAACAAGGACAGACAAACTGATTAAGTCGATTATATCGACCCCAGTGCGTAACTGGTACTTAATTTATCGACCCCGAAAGGATGAAAAGCAAAGTCGACCTCGTCGGAATTTGAACTCAGAACGTAACGGCAGACGAAATACAGCTACGCATTTTGCCCGGCGTGCTAACGTTTCTGCTAGCTCGCCGCCAACTGAGGTGTAATCGACTTACCCACACCCTCGAAATTGCTGGCTTTCTGCCAAAAATTAATATTTCTGCCAAAATTTGAAATTAATATTTTGAGCCGTAAGAGTCTTTAGAGTGTTGTGCTACGTGGTATTTGCTCCGTGTTTCTACTTTCTGAGACAAAATCTCTTTCTTTCATCCCTTCATGTTTGATTAAATAAAGTTGCAATCATATTCAGCCAAGGGTCGTTATCATTGCTAATGTTGTTGATCGTGTTTAACAATGATCTGACTCGAAAAAACAAACAAGAAAAAAATCCTTCCCTGGAAATATCTACCTGTATTTACATATTTCAGTTGAACGAGTCTTTAGAAGAACACTTAATCTTCAATGAGGGTGAGTGATTACTTATTCAAAAGGAAGTGTATTGTGCCGTCAACCTCACTCTCTCGTTGTTACCATCTTCAGTCCAGTAGCAAGACAAGATTAGTTAGTATGGTTGGGGATGGAGATGGATGCACAGGATGATCAAGATGGCTTACATACCACAGCATTCTCTCTGCATCCTATAATGCGTTGCTGCAGACGCCTTCTCCTCCGTTGATACCCGTAGGTTTTCTCCATAGTATACGCTAGATCAAGTCTTCTTACGCATTGTTAGACAAGCCATATGTTAATTAACTATTAGCTGAGGCTTTGATAATTGCTACTACACCGTGTCAGAATAGAACTGGGGAAAATAGTGGCTAAGAGGTGGTCCCACACTCTTCAAAAGACGGGATCTCTCAATCCAGGACCCAACCAGTGCATGCAGTATAATGTCATAACCAGGACGGCTTTAGCCGTCAATAGCGACAAAGATCAAGAAATTGCGCCTTGTCTTTTCAATATATGTCAGGAGGAGTAAGCAGCGATAAAGAATTAAAGAACGAGGGATGAAGACGATGAATTCAAACAATTTCACCCTTTCGAAGAAAGATGTTGGTACGGTACTATTTGGAGAACTCAAATTGGGTCAAATTCTTGATTGTCCTGTTCAAGCAACTGGGAGGCAGCAAGACATCGAGCTTCGGGCGAGTTGCAACCGGAATATTTCAGAAATAGCAGCTTATATTTCTTACTAAGTATGTTGCTGATTCTGCAAAGGACTGATTCTATCAGCCTTTCTCTACTTTTGCAGCTACGCAATCTAAAACGTTCTCATGTGACTCTTAATTTATTTTATGTTAATCGCTTTTCTTATTGGATATTAAAATGTTATGAATACCCTTTATTTAACCACTATAAACGGTACGGTTAACCCAGGTAAACTTCCTTGCCAGTGTTCTTCGACATGATTCTATATTTGCGCTAACCTCTGAATGTGGGAATAGCATAAGTGCATATGTATTATGCCATAGTTTACACCATTCCCTTCTCGCTTCGTCGTCAGTTTTGAAATGCATACACACATTGCTCTAGCCTGATTAATTTAGAAAATATTGGTGCATACGTTAACCAAAATCACATCTAATTGGTGTTTATAAGGGTATATAAACACCAATTAGCAGAGATATTTAGAGATGCAGAGGTATTCAACCTTCCACCTTGCCGGTTTCTAAAGACCGCAGAGGTTTGTCCTTTAGTCACATGCTTCGGCTACAGACCTTGCTTTTCTTTCTATGAGTTCGTGAGGTCACATGTTTTCTTGTCCTCTTTACACTAGCAACACTATCAAAAGGCTTTCGGAGACTCTAGTCTTAGTTGTTCAAATCGAATCTCAATGCATGCTTTTGCGCTTCTGATGTTGTTGAACTTGTTGTTAAGTGTATCACTCAAATTGACATTCTAAAGCGCTGAAATGTTATTACAATGAATGAGGATTGCTGTGTAATTAAAGAATTTCTGTTTTTGTTATCCTCTATGTTGTTTACTTTACTTCAAGGAGACATTTCTCTTGTAAGAATACATCTTGTACTTGATGTAAACAAAAGTAAAGTAGAATTATCTCCAAAAGCATATCCTTATATCTTACAGTTATTTTGCTGATTCTATTATTGATTCACTTTTAATCGCAGCCATGTTGTGCTTATTGTTCATGCTGTAGTTCATATCGTTCGTTTTGTTAACAAGTTGTTTACTTATTTCTCTGGCCACAATTTAATACGTTTACTCTTTTGGCGCAAACTACGGGGATGTTAAATCAGACCTCTATTCCACTCTAGCTTCATTTCGTCGAACTCTGTATTCACTGATCAGTTCCCCATCTGTTTCTGTCTTCCACGACATTCAATGCTCTCCCAGTCCTCAAATGAGGATTGGGAGAGTATTGCAGCTACGTTCTGCTTCCCATACGCCTGTGTCAAAGTTGTTTTTGTGAGATTAAGGCAATGTCATACTTTTCGTTTACTGCACTATACTGTAGATGAGATTTTAATAGTTATTTTTATTTCTGATGATAGGATTGACCAGTCGACCCCAGTCCGTAACTGGTACTTATTTAATCGACTCCGAAAGGATGAATGCCAAAGTCGACCTCGGCGGAATTTGAACTCAGAAAGTAGCGGCAGACGAAATAACTATTTCTTTACTACCCACAAGGGGCTAAACATAGAGTGGACAAACAAAGACAGACAAAGGGATTTAGTCGATTATATCGACCCAAGTGTGTAACTGGTACTTAATTTATCGACCCCGAAAGGATGAAAGGCAAAGTCGACCTAGGCGGAATTTGAACTCAGAATGTAGGAGCAGACGAAATACCATTAAACATTTCACCCGGCGTGCTATGGATTCTGCCAGCTCACTGCCTGTTGTGCACAACAATAATGAAAGTTTCGGTAGCAACAGTAAATCTTCATCCCTGCATATAAGTAAGCTCTGATTTAGTTTGTTCTTCCAAAAGCGTAGTGTCTGGACACAGCTCTTTACGAGCACTTGCGTTTACGCATAGTCCAAGAAACAGACCAATTCTTGGATTCCAGCAAGATCTTTATGTGCACTTAGTATCTAGAAACCCATCGATGCCCCTGCATCCTTATCACCACGTCTTAATCTTCTATCATTTAGTGACTATCAATTTCGTCACCTCATGCTGCACGCACACAGAGAACTATTTAACATTTCAGGACCTTCATGTGATTTCAGCCTTCGTTTAAACATCCTTCTTGCTATTATAGCATCTGTTATTTCTCTCACATTGCTGACTACAAGTCTTCCAGCTTTTCTTAGATAAATATTTTATTTCCGTTTCTACCGACTGGGGTATCATCATGTGACGCAATTATGTTTCATTGCCGTCGTCTTTGTTGCAGCTGCATTTGCTACAAATCTTGGTACAGATTTCGCAAAAATAATGTCGGAATGTATATTGACAACGGGCTCATTAAAGAAATAGACAAGAAACGTCTTCTCTAAATCAGTCCCATTATCAAGTTCATACTTAGCTAATTATGTCTTGATTACTGCATGGAGTTGTAGTATTCACTGTCTAACCTCACAATGCAAAGTTTTAGAATCCATGTTCAGGTGTGAAGTTGACACTCCATAACTGAAGTCAAATAGAAAAAGAAAGTTGGTTTAATGTGTGTTAGCTATTGGATGATTCCTTGCTGATCATTTAGAAGACGTGGTTATTAAATCATCTAGAAGTCATTGATCATCTAGAAGATATGCTTTCTCGAATTTAAAGTTGAGTCGCCCTTTTAAAAAATCCTTCCGTAAGTCTGAGTTGACCAGTACTATGTGCCTGAAATCTAGTAGCACTGTGACTGTATATGTGCTATGTATATGTGTGTTTGTAAGTGCGTGAGCAGGTGCATGTGTACATATATATTTACGATGTATGTTCCATAGATAGATAGATAGATAGATAGATAGAAAGATAGATAGATAGGTAGATAGATAGGTAGTTAGAGATAGAGAGGGATAAATAGACAGACAGGCAGACAGATAGAAAGAAAGAAAGAAAGAAATATACATAGATTGATAGATAGACAGACACATAGACACACAAACTGAGATACAAACAAACAGACAGAGACATGTAGATATATCCGCAATAGTTTTTTTTAATCTCTGCTGGTGTGGGCTTGCATGAGCCATTAACATTGATGGCGTTACTTACGGCAATTTAGTACTCTCATGGGAAGCACACATAGTATCAATAACGGAGAAGGGAATCCAGGCGCAACCAACCACACTTTAAGCACCACAACCCCACCATGTGGGAGCGAGCGGATGGAGCCCAAAAAAGCATTATCTCGTAATAAAATTTGACAAGGTAGGTGGACAACATTAGCCCTACGAGGCAAGAATGCCCCTCTAGACATTACAGCCTTGTTGGCAACAGCTGGATGCAGTTTCATCATCCGTTACTGCCTGTCTCTTTTTCGCATGAGCAGCAGAGAATGATCCAGAAATCAAAACATGAGCGTTAATCACTGGCACGTTGAGAACCAGCCTAAACAGAATGATGCCATTGAAACTTCTTCTTTCTGATATTTCCTTCAACAAAGTGACACTGAAATTCTCGAACACTAGAAACAGCCTTAAACGACGACAATATGTATACCCGTTATAGGGCTTAAGTTCGGAGTTTCTCACTCAGTAAGACAGCCCCAGTTTTTAAACCAGAAACAAAACCGTTTGATAAGATTTCAGACATCAAGCAAGTAGTCTTATATACATACATATGTTTACACTTGTATGAACACGAGTAAACATGTACATATATATTTATATACATATCTATATAAATAACAGTTCATGAATGTTTTTCCACACTTTGACAATAAAATTTATAGTTCAAGTGGAGTAACTGCAGATTATCCCACCATTTCAGTGTAAATGTTTTCTATTCTTATTTCTTTACTGCCCACAAAGGACTACACACAGAGAGGACAAACAAGGACAGACAAAGGGATTAAGTCGATTACATCCACCCCAGTACGCAGCTGGTACTTAATTTATCGACCCCGAAATGATGAAAGGCAAAGTCGACCTCGGCGGAATTTTAACTCAGAACGTACCGGCAGAAAAAATACTGCTAAGCGTTTCACCCGCCTTGCTAACGTTTCTGCCAGCTCACCGCCTTATGTTTTCTATTCTACTAAACGCAGCCGTGGTTTCGTACTATAAAGCTTGATTCCGACCACATGGCTCTGCGTTCAGTCTCAGTGCGTGTTAACTTGGGTAAGTGTCTTCTACTCTAGCTTCGAGCAGACTAAATCCTTCTGAATAGATTTGGTAGGCGGAAGCAGAAGAAGCCCGTCGCATGTACATAAGCGTGTATGTGTGTGTGTGTGGGGGGGGGGGCGTGCATGTGTATCTTCAGCATGGCTGCAGTCTAATGTCTGGAATAACTAAAAGATAAACTTTACTCAATGTTGTCACTTGCTGAGCAACTATGTCAGCAACGGGCTATAGTTTTTTTTTTCTCGTCACGACCATTGCGTCCGGTTGTTTGTGCTTACATTATATTCTTAAAATGCTCTGTGGTTAAATCCTACACAGTACTGTTACCTGATATAGTTACTCTTAAGTATTAGTCTTGTTTCGGACCACGGCATCATTTACATAAACATATCTGTATGAATGTTATGCATGTGTGCATGTATGTCTTCCAGTACATATGCGTGCGCATGTGTAACTATGTCTGAGTCGCTAAATTTCGCTACATTTAAGTAAACCGGTGTTGCTTTCTTTACACTACGTTATATTTCATATTTTTTACTTTCGATTAATACAGGAAATAAAATAAGTTGAGGACTGTAAAAAGTACTTGGTTTGATATGTTTAACTAAATAGTTAAAACGTTGCCCAAGCATATACAGAGTTGAATGACTGAAGCCAGTAAGAAAATATATGAAAACGTCAGATCACGATGATGTAATATTAGAAACAAATCTGTCAGACTTCAAATGTGTTAAAAGTTTGATAAATTATATTGTATATCACCTTATGTATTAAGTGTTAAGTGCTAAATTGATGTTTCGTTATGTGTGGTGATAGTTTATATTTCTTTTAAAAGATGACTAGTGTAGTTTCTCGTGTATGCAACATATAATGTTACCATGGCCTCTTTTAATGGAATAAGATAAATATTTCGTAACTGGTATCCAGTATCCAGTATCCAGCATCTGATCCAACTGGTATCTGGAAGTATAAAAGCAGGACACTGATTTGTATAGCTTAAGAAATTTAGTCAGGTTCTTCACCTTTTTTTAGTAATGCATTTATTCTTGATAATTGTGTAAAATAACTACAAAATTATGATGAATAAAACACGTCAGGAATGGTAGGGAAAACCGTTGTAATACTAAGAGCATACGATATAAGAATAGATTTCTCTAATGTCAATAAATTGGTCATTACTTGCAGAACAGAGACCAGCTCTTAGAGTTAAGAATATAATAAAAACCTATTAACAGATTATTGAAATATATAATATAGTATATGTTTATACATATATGTATGTATGAACATATATATATATATATATTATATATATATATATATATATATATATATATACATATATAAAAATATACATAGACACATATATATGTCTGTATATATGTATGTATACATTAAATGCACATAATATGATCATACATAATAAAGCATTATAAAATATAATTAACGGTCTATAGCTTCATATAACAATATTACATAGATTAATGTTGTCGTATTGAAATGGTTTCTCGGGTGAATGTTGCGTTAAATACGGTGTAAAAGAAGACTATATGCTATAAAACTACAGGGAAATTAAACGATAGTAATTGCTACACATGGAATTATCAAAATAGACAAGCGTTTTAAAAGATGTGGTAATTCGCCTCTTAATTATTAGATTGTCTGTATATGTAACGTATATATAAACCATTTGGAAGTGAAAATATATTGATTTTTTATTTAGATATAGTTTAGGGAATAAATATGCGTGGTGTTCATGCCTTTTTCAATGACATTAATTTACTAAATGAACTGAAATAATTTTACTCAGAAATCAGAGTTGTCCATGGAATAGAATTACGGACATCTTGAAAGCCTCCTACATACATACAATGGAAGAACCAGTATTGATTAATAAAATGCGTGTGAGGTCGTGTGTTTTGTCAACGGTAGCAAACCATTAAATTTACTTCAATAATATGTCTGGCACTGTTTTACTAATACAGGTGGGGAATAAGTCAAATCGACCGCAAATGGACTTAACCTCACTTTGCAAAGATATTTGGTTAAATGTACTAAGACAGATTTTCAGTTTTTCTTTCGATTCAGTCATCCACACACAAAACTGAGTAGAAAATACTAACTTGTGATTTTGAAAAAGGATGAATGTTTTGAAGCGAGAGAAAAGAGTCCGAGTGCATTTAAGAAGAATTATTTATAAGTAACTCGCTTTAGTTGGGCTCAAGATGTTGAAGAACGAAGCTAAATATGTGTTTCCGTTCCATCCGACGTTCTTCTATTTCACTGTTCTCGTAAAAAAGCAGAAAATATTAGAAAACTCTGTTATAAAATACTGTTTCGGTTATCCAGTGATAGACTCTCACAGTTACATTGAAAATCGCAGTAAATTTTACTAAATCATATAAACAACTGCTTGCCAAAAACAGGTGACAATATATAGACAAAATGAATCGTGTAGACGATTCAGGGTATCAGACATCCATGAAAACAAACTGAAGAACAGCGTGGGTTTTACGTAAGGTTTTCAAGGTGGAAATATCACGTTAAGATATAGTAGTAGAGTATTGATTCAAGTGTATTTAGCTCGGAGAGCTCAAGTCAATAAGGGAAAGGTGGTTAGGCTTTTGATTATTTAACATTGTTTCCCCCATTGCGAGTGTATCTACAACCATATAATTCCATGTTCTCTTCTTTTAAATGTTTAGCGTGCGATCTTGCGGGTTGTGTGTAGGAACCTGGGTAATCGAGTAACAACTATGTCGTTGTCATCTTTTTAGCTGAAGAGCAACTATACAGGGTAGGTTATAGTTCAATGGATATTAAATCCTAATTTGCATATGTGCATGTATATGTAACGTACCTTCCACCTTCACTACAATAGGATTTAAGACCGCAGACCTTGAGATGCTGCCAATGATTACATAATTTGGATTCATATATCATCAAGCATGTTCTGAAGTATCAGAGAATAAATTCGCCTTAGATTAAGTGTATATTATTTTACTGTTTAGTAAACAAAGAATATTTTACTTACTGGCAATTGTAGACTGTTGGAAAGTAAGAATCTGATAAATTCTATGACTACGTATAGTTATGTTAATATTATTATTAATGGTACTTACATCATTACTAATGGGGTTTTATGAATAATGCAATTTGCTTATTACTGAGTGTTACTAGAAGAGTCAATGATATAAAGCTTCTTTTGCAGAATATTTTGGCGATCGATTGTGGCATTAAATTTACTTCAATAGTATGTCTGGCACTGTTTTACTGATTTAGTGTATGTGAGACTGGAAGCGCCCAGGATGAAGGTCTTTGAACGTGGTGTAAATTGCAGAAGTGATTCTCAGGCAAAAGTTGTGAAGGAAATGATTCCAACAAAGCGCTAACTACATTTAAGGGAGAGTGTTTGGTGCTAAATCTAGGAGCAGATTAAGTCTAGCATTCCCGAAATGAACCAACCACACAAATTAGCTTCAAAACAGCTTCTATCTTCCAAACTTCAAACTACGCTTACAATGCGTTGGTTGGTTCTATACCCTGGCAAACATAACAGGCCAAAGATACTGCGCAGTGGAATTCGAAACAACGTCGTAACAAAGCAAACTTTTTCAGTTGATGGCTATGCTTATCTTAAGTAAACAGATTCGCTTTCACCGCTTAAACTCATAGATTTGCCTATGCCACTCATCCACAGAGTGTTGTTTCTATCTTTTAACCATGCAGTGTTGCCTGTGTTGCTTACCATTCAACATTGTCGATGCTTATTAGTTCCCCAGTCATCTCCGGGCAAATGTTTGATCTATTGAAACGTTTAGATGAGAATGCGTATCTTAAGTGGCAACCTGGAGCACTGGGTGCTTTTGTGCTTCACAGAAACTATGTTAGCAAATTGAACAACCCACTTTCTTGAGTAACATTGTACTATTACAATTCCGTGACGTTTTAAAATAAAATTCTCTGAAATAATATCGTATTTGGTATATGTTTTCCTAAACACTAAATATATAACAAAGGATAAGAAAATAAACATGTAATATATCGACAGCATTTAGAGTACACTATCAGTAAATGTTGTTGCATACTTTTTGCTAGTCTTAATGCGGTAGGTGGACAGGTAAATAGGTAAGCAGTTCAGTGACTTGAAACATAGTAAAAAGGGACAAGATTAAGCAGAAAAAGAGAGTAATATCAAAATATAATAACAGTGCAGAAAGACGATCAAAAAATACATTATTTTATATCTACAGGGCATTGGACAAATATAAAACAAATGAGGATGCACAAATAGGTCCAAGTTGTAAAAGCCAGGTAAGTCACGTAAAATATAATTGAAAAATGAGAAAGCAAATCTCTATTACAAGAAAAAAACAATGAAATAATACTATGCCTGTGGAGATAACTCAGCCATGAATCAAGACATTATAAGATAAACTTTGCTCTGATAGACTTCAAACATAGCAACAGATTTCATATTAATCTTAGAAGCTTTGTAGGTAATGGATGTCAAAATTAATAGAGAGGTGGATAGTATGCTTTGTGGTATTTAGTTATGTACATTTACGTCTGAAGTTCAAAGCCTGCTAGTAGTGTCTTCATACTTCATCCTTCTGGGGCTCGATAAGGTAAATGCTAGTCAATTACCAGTGTTTATTTTGTTGATTGAGCCCATCTTCAGATAGTTAGGTTTTTGTGTCTACGATGGAAGTTATTTCTAAAGCTTATAAAACTGTCTCCTTAGATGAGGCAATGGTATAAAAACAGCTTATATATTATCTAAAAAGAACTACATTTAGTAAAAATATACAGAACGTATATATTGAATGTAGAAGCAATTTCCTGGGCACTGTTGCGCTGTGATTACTAAAACAGGTTTTCAAAGTTGTACAAAAGAGAAAACAAATCATAGAACTTAGACATATATAAATATAACATACAAATCAAATAGATATAGAACACGCATAGAGTATGGAATACGTAGAGTATTATCGACACAATGGAAAGAAATACGAACTTATCCAGTAACGGATATTGAAGATGTCACTGAATTTTGCGATTTCTCTGTATATATCGACCAGATTTCAGAGTAACTTGACGGTAGGACATGCTTGTTAACAGATATGATTATGCCATTTGCAAAATAAACAAATGCACAAAGATAAAATCAAGTAAATAAATGAAATAAATAACTGTCAAAACGAAGGAAATTGGTAAACAAGCCAAGAACACCGCCTTGTAAATTGAGATTAAGATTTTTTTTCTTTGTACCAGAAAATGCCAATAATTTTATTTTTGATTGATATGCTTGCACTCATTAAAAAAGAGTACTGACCACCATATTAGTATGGTAGGTACTGAGTGAAAGAAATATACAGGGTGGCTTATATGCTGCATATGTGTTAAACAAATCAATAGATGTGTTTCTGTGGTAAACACATGAAGAAAAATGTTTTTTATCAATTCTTTTCCAATCTTATACTTTGCTACGCATCTTGTTGTAGAAAAGTATCTCGTAATTCCTGACATTAAGAACCTTTCAGACAACGATGTTCACCTTGTTTACTGAAAGTCCAAATGATGCTTATTTCGTCTTTATAAATTTTATATATATATATATATATATATATATATATATATATATATAGTGGGCTGGCTGAATTATCTCTATGAACAGTTTTAATGTCTGATTTTGCTGCGTTTGATTTTCGTTCTGATGTTTTATACCACCCAGCTTTACTTTGGCTATCATCCGTCTGTGGTTAATATTTATGTATTAGTTGAAAGGAGAATCAAATGTATTTTACAACACACCATTGCCACCAAGTGGTAACTTGTGACAAATAGAGAACATATTAACTCTTTAGGGCATCGTTTCACTATCACAGAAGTAGCGAGGAGTAGAGCTAAAAACATTATTTATTATGGTTTCCATAAGTTCAAACTTAGTAAAAGTACTAAGCAAAATATTAGTCATCAGAATGTTTGAGGGATTAAATCTGAAGAAAATATTTAATGAATCTAGATAACACAAATGTCACAAATGAAAAACTGTGAATCAGGAGAAAAGTATCATTGAGGTCATGAGGTGAATACGTTCATCGTAGAATATAAAAATAAACATAAAAATGGAGCGAAAATCACGAAAATACATTATTTGATCAGCGTCGATCCTTGCCCTTATTTGTTTTATATTTTTATTTTTATCCTGGTGATTTTCGTTTATACTTTTTTCTTCCCATTAGTTACAACATTCTGAGAATGTAAAGTAGTAAACTGACATTTCTCTAAATGTTTTAGTGTCATTTCTAAATCCTTCTCTCTCTACCATTAGTATATGTATATATATATATTAACAATTAAGGAACGGCCATAATAGGCCATTCACCCACTAGAAATAACAGCCAAAGCTTCTACCGCAAATAAAGATCAATTCCGTAAACAGGAGAAAATTAAAAAAACATTTACCCTGTAATTTCTTGTACGGTATACCGTTTCATCCGTTGTTTAATGGTAAACCAACCTAATTAAATTAAATCAAGCCAATCTTCCATAAGCCCTCGGATTCATCAGCAAGAAATAGCTCTCGGGACAGATAATTACACGAGGCATATCCAATCTTGCCAAGTCAATATCTGACCTAAAATTTTCAAATCGTCGCACTCGCGCCAAATTTATCGGCAGCAAATAAATATCAGCCGTCGATTCCATTACGGAATTAACCAAAAAATTCATAATTAATCAATATAGGGTGGCAAGGAAAATTTTGTAGAATTTTATTGCCACCAGCGGCCCAGCGGGAAAAAAATTAAATAGTCATAGACCATTTTTAAGTTCAACATTAACAATTAAGGAACGGCCATAATAGGCCATTCACCCACTAGAAATAACAGCCAAAGCTTCTACCGCAAATAAAGATCAATTCCGTAAACAGGAGAAAATTAAAAAAACATTTACCCTGTAATTTCTTGTACGGTATACCGTTTCATCCGTTGTTTAATGGTAAACCAACCTAATTAAATTAAATCAAGCCAATCTTCCATAAGCCCTCGGATTCATCAGCAAGAAATAGCTCTCGGGACAGATAATTACACGAGGCATATCCAATCTTGCCAAGTCAATATCTGACCTAAAATTTTCAAATCGTCGCACTCGCGCCAATTTATCGGCAGCAAATAAATATCAGCCGTCGATTCCATTACGGAATTAACCAAAAAATTCATAATTAATCAATATAGGGTGGCAAGGAAAATTTTGTAGAATTTTATTGCCACCAGCGGCCCAGCGGGAAAAAAATTAAATAGTCATAGACCATTTTTAAGTTCAACATTAACAATTAAGGAACGGCCATAATAGGCCATTCACCCACTAGAAATAACAGCCAAAGCTTCTACCGCAAATAAAGATCAATTCCGTAAACAGGAGAAAATTAAAAAAACATTTACCCTGTAATTTCTTGTACGGTATACCGTTTCATCCGTTGTTTAATGGTAAACCAACCTAATTAAATTAAATCAAGCCAATCTTCCATAAGCCCTCGGATTCATCAGCAAGAAATAGCTCTCGGGACAGATAATTACACGAGGCATATCCAATCTTGCCAAGTCAATATCTGACCTACAATTTTCAAATCGTCGCACTCGCGCCAAATTTATCGGCAGCAAATAAATATCAGCCGTCGATTCCATTACGGAATTAACCAAAAAATTCATAATTAATCAATATAGGGTGGCAAGGAAAATTTTGTAGAATTTTATTGCCACCAGCGGCCCAGCGGGAAAAAAATTAAATAGTCATAGACCATTTTTAAGTTCAACATTAACAATTAAGGAACGGCCATAATAGGCCATTCACCCACTAGAAATAACAGCCAAAGCTTCTACCGCAAATAAAGATCAATTCCGTAAACAGGAGAAAATTAAAAAAACATTTACCCTGTAATTTCTTGTACGGTATACCGTTTCATCCGTTGTTTAATGGTAAACCAACCTAATTAAATTAAATCAAGCCAATCTTCCATAAGCCCTCGGATTCATCAGCAAGAAATAGCTCTCGGGACAGATAATTACACGAGGCATATCCAATCTTGCCAAGTCAATATCTGACCTAAAATTTTCAAATCGTCGCACTCGCGCCAAATTTATCGGCAGCAAATAAATATCAGCCGTCGATTCCATTACGGAATTAACCAAAAAATTCATAATTAATCAATATAGGGTGGCAAGGAAAATTTTGTAGAATTTTATTGCCACCAGCGGCCCAGCGGGAAAAAAATTAAATAGTCATAGACCATTTTTAAGTTCAACATTAACAATTAAGGAACGGCCATAATAGGCCATTCACCCACTAGAAATAACAGCCAAAGCTTCTACCGCAAATAAAGATCAATTCCGTAAACAGGAGAAAATTAAAAAAACATTTACCCTGTAATTTCTTGTACGGTATACCGTTTCATCCGTTGTTTAATGGTAAACCAACCTAATTAAATTAAATCAAGCCAATCTTCCATAAGCCCTCGGATTCATCAGCAAGAAATAGCTCTCGGGACAGATAATTACACGAGGCATATCCAATCTTGCCAAGTCAATATCTGACCTAAAATTACAGGGTAAATGTTTTTTTAATTTTCTCCTGTTTACGGAATTGATCTTTATTTGCGGTAGAAGCTTTGGCTGTTATTTCTAGTGGGTGAATGGCCTATTATGGCCGTTCCTTAATTGTTAATGTTGAACTTAAAAATGGTCTATGACTATTTAATTTTTTTCCCGCTGGGCCGCTGGTGGCAATAAAATTCTACAAAATTTTCCTTGCCACCCTATATTGATTAATTATGAATTTTTTGGTTAATTCCGTAATGGAATCGACGGCTGATATTTATTTGCTGCCGATAAATTTGGCGCGAGTGCGACGATTTGAAAATTTTAGGTCAGATATTGACTTGGCAAGATTGGATATGCCTCGTGTAATTATCTGTCCCGAGAGCTATTTCTTGCTGATGAATCCGAGGGCTTATGGAAGATTGGCTTGATTTAATTAATTAGGTTGGTTTACCATTAAACAACGGATGAAACGGTATACCGTACAAGAAATTACAGGGTAAATGTTTTTTTAATTTTCTCCTGTTTACGGAATTGATCTTTATTTGCGGTAGAAGCTTTGGCTGTTATTTCTAGTGGGTGAATGGCCTATTATGGCCGTTCCTTAATTGTTAATGTTGAACTTAAAAATGGTCTATGACTATTTAATTTTTTTCCCGCTGGGCCGCTGGTGGCAATAAAATTCTACAAAATTTTCCTTGCCACCCTATATTGATTAATTATGAATTTTTTGGTTAATTCCGTAATGGAATCGACGGCTGATATTTATTTGCTGCCGATAAATTTGGCGCGAGTGCGACGATTTGAAAATTTTAGGTCAGATATTGACTTGGCAAGATTGGATATGCCTCGTGTAATTATCTGTCCCGAGAGCTATTTCTTGCTGATGAATCCGAGGGCTTATGGAAGATTGGCTTGATTTAATTTAATTAGGTTGGTTTACCATTAAACAACGGATGAAACGGTATACCGTACAAGAAATTACAGGGTAAATGTTTTTTTAATTTTCTCCTGTTTACGGAATTGATCTTTATTTGCGGTAGAAGCTTTGGCTGTTATTTCTAGTGGGTGAATGGCCTATTATGGCCGTTCCTTAATTGTTAATGTTGAACTTAAAAATGGTCTATGACTATTTAATTTTTTTCCCGCTGGGCCGCTGGTGGCAATAAAATTCTACAAAATTTTCCTTGCCACCCTATATTGATTAATTATGTATATATATATATATATACAATAAATTAAGCGGTTCCTGACCTCTTAATATCAGTGGCACCAGCTGTTTACAATAGCAGTAACAATGGGGAACTAATTTGACGATCTGTCTCCATAGTTTCCCCAACCAGATTGAATTTTTCCTAGCGTGGAATCCTGTTGCTTATATTTTATACCATTGTCACTTATGTTCTTCTTTTTCGATGTATGAGATTGCTTCAATTCTACAGTGCAAACCAGTAATTTTTTTCGGAGTTACCATTGCTAGACTGAAAAGATGATTAGTAGAATCCCATTAGTACGTCATATCATATGGTTTTAAATAAATGTTCTGTTTATAACTCATCATGTTGAAAGATATAAAAAAAAAGACTTCCGGGTTTTGAAACAATTTTTACTGTTTAAAAATGCATTTCCGTCATATCCATTCCTCTGTTAGTTTACTACCACACACACAAACACACACACATAGAGACTTTCTCTGTCTCTCTATCTCTCTCTCTCTCTCTCTCTCTCTCTCTCTCTCACAGTACATTTTATAAGAAGGAGTAGTTGTACAATTGCTGATGTTAAGTTTAGAGCACCACATAGATTATTATCGTCCAGTCTGCTTCCAGTATAGCGGCTAACAAACTACTAAACTTAGGAGCATTATTAGTCATGCAATACAGATCAAATGCTGAAGTTACTTCTCAGTAATTTAATGCAATAAATTGTTCCCAAATGATCCGTTCTGATGTAGCATCGAAATGTAATTCGAACATGTAATGCAGGGTTCCAAGCAGGCATAATGCGTAGTAACCGATAATCAATATGTTTATATTATATAATATATATATTCTTTTATTCTTTTACTTTTTTCAGATATTTGTCGGTAGCGATGCTGGAGCACCACCTTCAGTCGAACAAATCGAACCCAGGACTTATTATTTGTAAGCCTAGTACTTATTCCATCGGGTTCTTATGCCGAACCGCTAACTTAGAGAGACCTAAAAACACCAGCATCAGTTGCCAAACGATAGTGGAGGGGACAAACATAGATGCACAAATATGCACACACACATATATGTATATGACGGGCTACTTTCAGAGAC
Organism: Octopus sinensis; assembly: GCF_006345805.1. NCBI lineage: Eukaryota > Metazoa > Mollusca > Cephalopoda > Octopoda > Octopodidae > Octopus > Octopus sinensis. Next base: position 80,588,163 of record NC_043003.1, on the reverse strand, counting down.
CGTCTACCAAATCCACTCACAAGTCTTCGTCGGCCCAAGGGTATAGTAGAAGGCACTTGTCCAAGCTGCCACTCAGTGGGACTGTACCCGAAACCATGTGCTTGGTAAGGAAGCTAGTTACCAAACACCCAATACATACATACATACATATATATATATATATATATATATAGACCCCAGTTAAGCACTAGAGTCAATGTAATCAACTTACATCCTTTCCCATAAATACTGGACATGTGCCAAAGTTTTAAACCAATATTAGATTTAAAGGTACTCATCCCATTTCCTATGAAATAAACTTAAAGCGAATGCATGAAGAATTTGAAATCAAAATTCATTAGAAGGTAACACAAAAAATAATAAATGCTAAGATACCTTATCCTCTTCATTCTCTCTCTCCAAGGTATGTCTCTTAGAATAAGAACACGATAAGAACGTGGGGGAAGGTCAAAGTCTAATATAGAAATTATGATAGTGACTGATATCTACTTTATTTTGCGTAGATGTTGGTGTACGAATAGCAAATCAGAATGTACGAGATATGAAATCCGAAGTTAAAGCATGTGTCTAAATAGGTTAAAAGTCAACTTCTGGATTCATACCGACTCATAAGGGCTGGTTTCCCGGTTTCCATGGTGTATAACTTCCTCACCTGGACGCGACGCCGGTCCGTCGCAGGATTACTCACGTTTTGCAGCTGACTAGATTGGAGTAACGTGAAATGAAGTGTTTTGCTCAAGAAGACAACGCGTCGCCCGGTACAGGAATCAAAACCACAATCTTACGATCATGAATCCAACACTCTGAGCACTAAGCCACGCGCCTCCACCGTGTTTCAATAAATGTGCGCGTGTATGAGTATGTGTGCGTGTGTGTGTGTGAATGTATACATGTATATCGTATATACGTATATTATATGTTTATATATATATATATATTATGGATATATAAGATAATGTGTTAATATTTTTAAAGTTCTTTTAGACAAAGAAATATATTTTTTGTGGAGAAGCTGAAGTTGAATGAATCGGCTCTCTGTATATGTAATGCTTTGGGTTTTTTTTAGGAGACTCTGCTACATACATCTCATGCTCTAAATGTTTAATTCAAATTCCAGTAAAACAATTCTAACGGAAATAGAGAGGCAAGAATCTCTAAGTGCTGTCTGAACTCTATCTTCATCTCCTACGCAAACATATACCAATTCTCTGTCTGAGCAATAACATTTTTATGTGCCACTAATCTTTATCGGATTAAACTAAGTAGTTAAGATAATTACATGAAGATTAAAACATCTTTCGTGATCAGGCGACTCGTTATAACTTACAGGCCAGTATTGTTGTTTTCTTTTAATTCAGAAATAGGAAGAAAAAAAACTATAAGGAAGTAAACAAACATTTTTACCTTAAATTTTTTATTCAATTTTGAGGACAAGAAACAGCTAAGGATTGCAAAGTTCATAGAAACGTCTATAGTCGTGGATGTGCATTTTCTCCGTGATTTATTCATTGAGTTTGCCGACAATCATAAGACGCAGATCAGTTTTGTTGATGTTTTTAAAGGTAGAGACCGGAGAGAAAACGCGAATGGTTCAATTACAGTTTGTTGGTTTGTTACAAGGATTTTAATTCTCAAACGAATTGTTGTTTACTAAATGTATTATATTACACAAACAGAATACAAAAACTTCGAAATATACACATCTGGACATAGACACGATGGAAACCCGCGAGACTTTTTGAGACGATTTTCGTAATGTTGAGAATTTGAGAACTGCCATGAGACAAGTAAGCAAAAACAACTATAGATATATTGTTTTTCAATAAATGTGCTCGTGAATGACTGTGTCAGTGTATGTGAGTGTATAAATATATATTATATATATGTGTATATTATATATTTATATACATATATACATATATTATATATTGTATATATGTATATTATACTTATATATATTGTACATATATATATATATATACAGAATATAAATATATTGTCCGTATATATTTATATATATATATATATATATATATATATATATATATATACATAATATAAATATATTGTACGTATATATATATATATATATATACATAATATAAATATATTGTACGTATATATATATATACAGAATATAAATATATTGTACGTATATATATATATATACAGGATATTACTACCCTTGATAATCGTAATCTTTACTTCTTCGTGATCAACATTACAGCTGATATCGTCGTTATCATCATGAGCCACACGACCATCTCAGTTCGAATTATTATTATCATATTTTAAAAAGTTGCAAATGAGTTTTTACTACATCAGCAGGTGCACCTCCGTATACCGAGGTGTGGACAGCATTGTCTTGGGAGAGTACAATTATATTTACATCGTACATCTGTTTACTTGGTTATGCTGGCTTGTTTTTTATATTTCTGATGTAGCATTAATGTTTCGTCTGTAAGTATGCTAATTAAGTAATGCTATAAAACGTCGCATTATTTCATAGAATAATGCTGTTTAGTATAAGTTTTGTTTTGTAATTTACCGACGATTACAGGATGCGTACATTACATTATATGAAGGTTCTCTATTTCTAGTCGAGTAACGAGAAAATTAGAGTATGTGACGTATTATGAAATTAAAAGTATCTTCAGTAACATGAGGAACGATCTTACTAGGTTGTTAAATGTGACTGTTTTCAGACATGTAAGTCTTAAGTACGTGTTTTCAAGTTTGCATTTTTTTTCTTTGTGTCCCAGTTATTACTCATAGCAATCGATATGTTTATACACCGAACCTACATCTGTAAAATTTAAGGGCCTAGAAAACTCTTCTAGCAAGAAGTATAGCTTTACATGCTTTATGTAGGGATTATCTACGGTTCCATAAGCCATTGATTTACAATCACAATAAAATGTAAAACAATCAAAATGTTAAAGAAAATTTAAAGGGGCGAATTTTAATAGATTGTCTACTAGGGATTTTTTGTGTAATAATCAGAGGTAAAATATGAAATATTATTGTCTCCGTCAACAACAAAATATAATCCTTAACCATATAAAAAAAAAAAACATCTTCGATATTCCTATAGCAATAAGTAGCACAACTAGATAGATGCACTGCAGTTGCTTCGAATACTGAAACTCATTTTCACTAACTTGAACCAGGCTTTTTTATTCAGCACCAGAAAATATCTTATAACTTTATATAAAACTTGATTCAAGCCACAACAGAAAACAACTGCCGTATCTGAAAGAATGATTCTAACACAGACATCCTCGTTTACAACTCCATAATGTCCCTCCACTAACTGATAGGAATTTACTAGCAAACACTCTCGGACTTCTCTCCCCGTGCTCTCTCACTCCTCCTCTATCTCTCTCTATTTATCTATATGTATTTATCTGTCTATCTCTTGTAGTAGTCTGGAATTGTCCGGTCGCCAATGAGTTGCTCTCAACTCTCTTCCACTCATCATCCATACCTTGTTCATTACATGTATATTAAATTAAATACAAAGCCCAGTTCTATCTATCATATTGTCACCCTCTGGAATACCTTCCATGCGCTTTTCTGAAAGTTTCTGATTTGCAATACTTTTAAACGGAACAATAACAGCAATAATCCAAATAATCTCGGAGAGGAACGAAAGAAATACTGTCATCAGATCAAACTAGGAAAATAATAGTAAAAGAATAAAGAAATTAAGACACAAGAAAGAGCTTTGAGAGGAAAATACTAAAATCAAAACCTCAAGTCAGAAATTAAAATAGAATAATTAAAAGAAAGCTTGCATAATGGAAATAGAAATACGCAATGCGAATTAAAACATTCTGAAATTTAAATACGGGGGCAGAACAGTACAGATTGTCATTCTTTATGTAGGGATCATCAACCGTTACATAAACCATATAGTTACAGTGAAATACATTTTGTATAATGTAAAACAAATACATTACATGTAAGACATAACAAAATTTAACCTTAGGTTACCTATATAATAGCGAGCAACATAAAACAGATACGCATAATGGGGAGTATGAGAAATAGAAAGATGGAAGTGATGAATATAAAAACAGGAATGAATAGTCTAAAAAACAAATACGAAAAATATGATAAATACGGAATATATTACTTGGTCTTTAACAGCATCAGTAGGATTAACATATATGACAAAAGAAAGAAATTTGAGAAAGAGAAAAAAAAAACTAACGCGGAAAAAAATATTCCAAAGCTGACATATGTTGCGTCTTAAATAATTTTTGAATATAGGGGAAAAAAAACAATTATGCTAAAAGAAAAGAAAGGCAAAGTCTTCTATTTCAGCTACGAGAGTCTGTATTAAGAACTAAGAACAGAAATATATATATTTAAGACAGTATCAACTTCAATAATAATATGAGAGTTTTGAGTGGGTGTAAGCGTTACAAATAGAGTGTTACGGGAAACTAGCGTAGCACCTGATCAAATTCTGCAAATATAGAAACAAAAGAAAACACCTAAAAGTTTCCAAAAATTATAAAGTCCCACCTACTTCGTATTGTAATATACAACTGTATCACATATTCCTGGCGAAAAAACTTTATGACCTCCTGAAAATGCCTTAAACAACGGTTGAATGGGTCACCGAGGTGAACGGCATCTTGAACACTAAAGCTAAAAAGAAGTAGAATTAAAAGAGAAAAACAATTTATGTTTTTATAGATTCCGTAATACAGTATAACATAACATATATATAACTACCTGTCAAAGAAAAAAAACGTCCTGAATTACTGAAAAAAATCCTGAAAAATTATATTGTTTCAAAAAGCGATAATGGAAGGCGAGTTACAGTGTGGCAAAAATTGAGCGTGGAGGAAATTTTGAGAATGCTTCCAACACTATGAGCCCATAGAACAATATGACTACTACATCAAATCTCTATATATAAAATCTAATATATATAATGGGCAAAATAATTAGCGGATGCATAAAAGATTTTTAAAAGAAGATCTCATTTCTGCCACAACAGAAATATTTTAATGGGTGTTCTTAAAACTCATTTTTATGCCTAGCTTAAACGTATTTAATAACTCTGCTGATGATTGTCGAACATGTTTACCAAGTGTCATTTATGGTGTCATGAACTGGACATTGATTTAGCAACACTAGACTGAAACCGAAGGGAAAATGTCTACTCTATTTAGATAACATCAAAGACTTAGCAGGTTGATTCTCCCATACCCTCTTTCTCTGTTGTTCTGTGTTTCTCCCTTTATACACGCGCACACACACACACACACACACATACACATATATATATATATATATATATATATATATATATATATAAGAAAAATATGTAAAAACGCGCAGGGGGGTTGTATAATAAGATTTATGCTAATACTAATATCAATACCGAAGCAAGGAGTTGTTGTATTACAACATTATATAATAAACTAGGCGTACCGGTTTCGCGTCTTACGATTACCAAACTTCCAAATCTCAAAATATAATTCATGTGATCAAATGCTGGGGCTCCCATAAAGATTATGTCGGAAGAACGGGAAATTCAATCGGCCGCCACTGAACAGTGCACCGGCAAGAAATAGCTTCACCACAATATCGCCAGATATATCTCAGCGAACATATTGACGTATGTGCTAAACAACTGCAACCACAGTTCTATATATTCCATCTGTACAAATTTGCTGACTCTATCTCAACAGAATATAGAAGTCTTAAAATGGAAGCCTCTTTTATCGAGAAATATAAACCAGAACTGAACATTAATTCATGTTAGTAATAACCAACCCCCACTAGAACAGAACAACAATCAATTCTTCGCTCCACCCTTGAAATATTTGTAAACAGCCCCTTAGATTTTGTGTATATATCTCACAAATCTGTATACATTCAGTCCAAAGACCCTAACAATACTTTGAAACTAACTTGTAATTTCCAGATAAATTGAAATCCCTTGACTGCAAAAATTATTGTCAAAAAACACAAAATGCCGTTTCCATGAGTTAAAACTGAGACTTTCGAAGTTTGATAAGCGGAAGACGCGAAACCGGTACTCCTAGTTTATTGCATAATATCGTAATACAACTCTGTGTTTAATTATGATCTTAATATTAGCATATTTTTTATTATACAAACCTCCCATGTGTTTTTACATATTTTTCTTTCTTAAATATCTACAACCACGTCTGACACCTTTATGTTATGCATATATGCGCGCGCGAGTGTATAGTGTATTTTCTCGGAGGAGTCTTCGTTTACCTTATTTCCGACCACCGGCCCAATATACGTGTGGAGACGGCCAAAAGAGACATTTGACTCAGAGTACCCTCTTCCAGATGTTAAGTATGGAGAAGGATCTGTGATGATCTTGTGGGCTATGTCTTGGAACTCCCCCGGCCCAATGTTTTCCCTTCATAGCAGAATTAATAGTCAAGACTATTTAAGCATTTAATCTGATCAAATTCATCCTATGATTGCGGAACTGTTTCCGGAGGGAAACGCAATCTTTCAGGATGATAATGCACCAATTCACACAGTGAAAGTTGTTACTGAATAGCACGAGGAACATTCTAGTGAAGCTGAACATCTTATCTAGCCAATATAGTCTCCAGATCTCAATATTATTGCACATTTAAGGTGCATTTTAGAAAACAAAACAAGTAAGGAGTCGATATCATCCACCATCATCACTACAAGAACTGCAGACTGTTTTAGCGGAAGAATGAACAAAAATCCCTTTGGAAACAATTCAAACTTTGTACGAGTCCATAGCTCGTAGAATTCAAGCTGTAATTTCTGCCAAAGGAGGTCCTACCCCATATTAAAATAAATTTGTTTGAAATTTTAAGGTGTTTCCATTATTTTATCCAACCCCTGTATATATATATATATATATATATATATATATATATAATATATATATATATATATATTCATATAGAAACAGCTATATCTCTCTATCTTAATACACACGCACATACACACACACACTATTGTATTCGTGATAAATTTGTGTTGAAAAGAATTATATCATGATGATTCGCGTCTGGTATCAAAATGCTGACATCATGTTCGCTCGCTACTCAATGCATTGAAAACACTGTAAAAGCTGAAAGACGTGACATGGACAGCTGCAATAAGCATTATGAAGTTGTGGCTAGCTTGAATGGACACAATAGTAGTTGTGTCGTGATTCTGCACCACATCTTTGAAAAGGAACTAAGGCTCAGTTCAGAGGGTTATGTGAAGCTGCGCGTCACA
>NC_043003.1:80553394-80575894 GCF_006345805.1 Octopus sinensis | reverse complement strand
GCTGAGCGGTCGCCCTAGGGAAAAAGTTAAAAGTTTTTGCCGATGACACTCCCCGGACCTTAAGTAAGGCATGTGTAAAATTTGAATGAAATTGGTTCTGTAGTTCTCAAGATTTAGGGAAACACACAGACAGGCAGGCACACATTCTCATTTTTTTTTATATAGAGAGATAAACAAAAATTCTTGAAGAGTAGAGCTATAATAAAAACATTATAAAAAGAACAACGATAAAAATATTTTTCATGAAAATTCAAGTAACCTTGGTAAAAAGCGAATGAATTTATCTGGAAGCCAAATATATATTCCTAAATGTTTGTATTTTATGACATACATATGCTTGTTATTTCGTTTCTTAACAAGGTCTCAAAAACATATGTCAAACGTAATTATATTAAATATCTTATTAATCGAATCAATCCATTCTTTATAACAGAATAACTTCTAATTTCAAATGCATAACTTGAATAGAAGAACAATTACAGTATAATATTGTCAGTGTAATGTGATCCAGTATCATGCGCTTTATAAAATTACATTTATGTTTGAAATTGTCTCATAGTTGAATACATTATGGCTGTTTAATCACGTGAACAATCGAACATGGTAACTATGCTCTGACAAAATTCTATATGATTTCGTTCGTTTGTGATAAAGTCGATGAATTTAATGAAAAGTATGAATTCTAATTGAATTTCGCTGAGTAAATCATAGAAAAACATGATAACATGAACTATTTCAATATTAAAAATTATTCACTGATAAGACTATCACTAATTTTATAAACAAAATTTTAATTGCGTCTTTGAAATAAGATTCTCCATATGCGTTTCTAATACATGTGTTCATTTAAGAGACGAGAATCTAATTCCAATCTTTTCTTAAGCACTCGGAATATTTGTATATTTAAGATATGGAGTAACTGACGGATAGAAAAGTTGCCTGTCAAAAAGATTTCTAGTGTTATTTCTCAATACCTACTACGTCTATTGAAAACGAACGATAGAATAAAGCACCAGTATGATACTGGGACTAATGTAATCGGCTATACTCCACAGCTATGTTTGGGAGCTTATTTTTAATTCATTATTTAATATTTATATGAAAGCTCTAAAGAAATAGAGTCGAGAAACAAAATCTTTATTCAATTTATTTTTGAAACTGAAATTCAACCGGTTTCACGTTCACTTTCTTTTTCCTTTTTTAAAATTCTTCTGCAATCAATATAAACACCAGACGCTTAATGTAATCGATTCAATCAAATATACCACTTCAACCCAATTGTTTCGCTTCGATTCAATGTCGTCGTTGGTCTTTTGTGAATATGTACGAAATTGCTGATATCGTAGAATGTCAGTCAAATTGCGCTGTTGTGTTTAACTTTGGAACTATTTACAATCGTTACAAAAATCGATTTCGTTTTTCATCTCTACTGGATTACTGATACAAGAACAACTAAAATACCGAGACATCGACATCCGCTAAATCTAGTATTCGCTCAAAAAAGCCCAAATCTAGAATAAGAAACATATATAAGTTTCTGTCACAGATATATAATAACTTATAGACATAGATTTAAACTAAATGAGTATTCTATTATCGCCATTTACCAAGTACGTGCATACATTTTACTATCTTTGCTATCTATTTGCTGATAAATGTAGCTGCATTACTGAAATGTTTCCAATAATAAGTGTAGCACAATATTCCTAATGTGAATGGTATAGGACCAGTTATACAATATATTAGATTAGTGTTATATTGCATTTATTTTGCAACAAAATCAATGGGGCATTATTTTATTAAAGGCAATTTATCTTCCTATATTAACAAAAGGGTGATTGTGTTAAATTCAAAGAGCAAACACACAAAATGTAACTATTCACTAACGCGTTCGAATGACTGTCCAGCACCTTCCCCTCTTTATTAAGATTCTCAACCGAAAGTAGTTCAATATATTATATCTTAACCACAAGTGTACTACAAACAGTTGATATAAATTTACAAACTGGTAGGATATTGAAATATGCGTGCAGTTTAGAATATTTATATGATGCAAAAACACATTGAAGCAAAGCATCTGCCTACCTACCGTACATTATGGTTTCCCTGTTAAGTTATTGTAATATTCTAGAGATGACTATTGTCATGTACATTTATCAACGACATTACATTATATTATCCTCCAAAGCTTACTCCGAAACAATAAACCCTTCAATAAGACAGTTTTGTGTCTCACATTGAACTGAAAATGCTTTAGTGAATGCTCGATGATTTTATTTCTAATTTATTCGAAACTTCACCCGCAGTCTATTTTTAGAAATACAACATCCTTCTGATGGACAATTGGCTGCAATTTTATAGATACTACTTAGAAATTATTGATTTGTATCCTCATAGACTAACAAAACTTCAATATTTATTTCTCTCTCGATGTGTTCTGATTTCCTCGTGCTTGTGTTACTCTACCCTTTCCATTCTGGAATTCTCTACAAGAGTATAATAAATCTCTGGTGTTTTCACTTACAATATTATTTCTGATGTTAATTCTATTGGCAAACTACATATTTTCCAGACTAATCGTAGTAATGGCTATTCTGTGTAGCACATTTGCCATCATTGCAATAACCGACGTCCGGTCAATACTACATCCAACATAAATCCCATCTAGCAGAGACTCGATGAACAAACATTTCAAATGTCTAATATGAAATAACATGACATTTTATCCTAAATATTTTTGAATAAATTCGTATAGTGATATTCTGTAACACGTAATTTCAATTACTTTAAGCATTCGCCGAAAATAGCTACCGCAATGAAACACGAACATTATTATCATTGCAGTGGAAGATATATCTTTGCTGTAACAGTATCACTTTGACACTTTAGGATGATTTTAAATTTATTTGCTAAATAAATTACATTAGTCTCCTTACTCCTGGAAATAAGAAGAATTAATTTATTTCTGCTCTATATATATATTGATTTCTTGTATACTAACATTCCGTGTACGATATATCTTTTTACATGGCTATTATTTTCATTAATTATTATTACCCTTGGCATTTACTAATACGAAACTTTAGTTACTATCTGCAGCTGAGCGCTGCAGATAGTTCCTTGTCAGTTATGACTTCAGACCGTTGCAGTCCCTACCTGAATGCGATTTCGATTTCACCATCTTTTCCTAACTAAGATTTTCGAAAGCGATTAGCACGGTACCTCATAACATTTCTTAGTGAATGCTGGGAAGATATTATGTGAAGTTACATGAATGCTGGGAAGTTATTGTGGGAAGTTAGATGAATGCTGGGAAGTTATTGTGGCAAAGTTAAAAAATTCCATCAAATTTCGCACTAAAGAACACGGTCTATCTCTTGGTAATGTAGTATTCGAAGAAATCTTCCTTTTCCTACATACTCAGTCATCTTTTATAAAGCGGAAGACATTTGATGATATTATTGCAATACAAGACGTGAAATATTCTCCTTATTATATACTATTTATGTTCATGTAAAAATACCATGTAGCAAACAGTTCAGATGGATGATGATGTTCTTGTCAATTTCTTCTGTAGTCCCTTATATGTGTTGTAGTGACTATGTGCACACACACATACACATATTAAGTATATACTGTCACTTTGTCTACGCTAGGCAGTGACATAATAATCATTTTAATGATTATATCCTTAATTTATATATATATATATATATATATATATATATATATATATATATATATGTATGTATATATATATATAGATAGATAGATAGATAGATAGATAGATAGATAGATAGATAGATAGATAATAGATAGATAGATAGATAGATAGACAGAGACAGAGTAGTGGTACAACAAAGCACCGATGTTTACTGGAAATAGCAGTAATATTCAAATGTTGCTACATCAATGCCAATACACTCACCTGGACGCTTAGCCGTTAACAGACCGAGAACAGTGAAAAAGTTTTCAATAAAAAGTAAATTATTGCAATACTTTCTAGTAAAATAAAGCACCGTAAAGGCAGAAGTATAAATATAGAGTAGTGGTACAACACAGCACCAATGTTAACTGGAAATAACAGTCGATATATTTAGGATGCAAAGTAAAGCTTTAATGTGTATATACTGAAGCTTTACTATAGCGTCGTAAATGTATCGACTGCTATTTCCAGTAAACATTGGTACTCTGTTGTACCACTACTCTATATTTATACTTCTATCTTTACGGTGTTTTAATTTACTAGAAAGTAATACATTTGTATTTCAATACTTTATTTTTTATTGAAAATGTATTCACTGTTCTCAGTCTGTTAACAGCTAAGCTTTCAGGTGAGTATACTGGCATTGATGTAGCAACATTTGAAATATTGTCCAGGTAAATCCAGCTGATGAAAAACTAATCAAATTTACGATTAGAAAAGTATTTTAAGAATCTGAAACCTAGGTACTAGAATATCCGATTATGGTTGTCCATTTTTATAACCTTCTTCCTAGAGGTAAGACAAACTTTTTTTATATTTGCTGCCATCATATGTTTTTGCCAGTATATAGAAATTGAAGCTTTAATATAGCGTCGTAAATGTATCGATTGCTATTTCTAGAAAACATTGGTGCTTTGTTGTATCACTACTCTCTTTCTCGCAATCTCTCTCTCTCTATATATATATATATATGTGTGTGTGTGTGTGTGTGGTGTGTGTGTGTGTGTGTGTGTGTGTGTGTGTGTGTGTGTGTGTATGTGTGTGCGTATGTGTGTGTAGATGGATGTATATATGTATGTATATATATATATATATATATATACATACATACATACATACATGTATATAAAATGTGCGTCTGTATATATATATATATATATATATATATATATTCTTTTACTCTTCTATTTGTGTCAGTCATTTGACTGTGGTTTTGCTGGAGCACCGCCTTTAGTCGAGGAAATCGACCCCAGGACTTATTCTTTGTAAGCCTAGTACTTATTGCATCGGTCTCTTTTGCCGAACCGTTATGTTACGAGGACGTGAACACAGCAGCATCGGTTGTTAAGCGATGTTGGGGCGACAAACACAGACATACAAATATATATATATACACACACGACGGGCTTCTTTCAGTTTCCGCCTATCAAATCCACTGACAAGCCTCTGGTCGGCCTGAAGCTATAGTGCAAGGCACTTGCCCAGGTCGTTACACAGTGGAACTGGACCCGGAAACATGTTGTTGGTAAACAAGCTACTTACCACCCAGCCACTCCTTATATATATATATATGAGTTTGTACTCTAGAATTTACTCCTCCTGCAGTTCGAATTACGAATTTACATATGCAAATTAAGTTATGTGTTTTTACGATTGCACTCTTTAGTGACTTCATATGTATTGAAATGATATTAATCTTCCTCTGTCACGGAAAGTATAGTTCTAAATTTCGGCACTGGGGCAGCATTTTTTTCTTTTTGTTGTTGTTTAAGGGAGATCCAAGTCGGTTACATCGAACTTAATACTTGACTGGTATGTATTTTATTGTCCCCCAAAAGGATGTTGAACACAGAACATAAAGACGGGCAATATACAGCTCAGCATTTTGTCCGGCGTGTTACTAGTTTTGGCAGCTCACCGCCTTTCTCTCGAAGAAAGTAATGAAATGATATAAAATGATGCGCAGGAATATTCTATTAGGAATGCAAATACATTCCATACAGAAGTTGACCGGTGTTATATAAAGTCCATTACTGATATACTTCGCTTTCAGGCGACTTAATATAACTAAATACATGTAGATATCAGGTGAACACAGCGATCTTTGCTAAAGCATGCAGAGAAATGTAAAATTAACGAATTTTTCCCTGGTTTGTAATGATCAAATACTCTTTTGAATTTTACTTGAAGGACAAATAACTGTAGAGAATTGACTTGCGGTAGATATACGAACAAAAAAAGCAAGTGTTTTCCTAGGATTAGATTATATGTTAATCATTGGCGATTACGAAAACTTCCTTCGTAATTCTATCATTGCTGTTTAAATTAGCATTTCTACGATTCAACAGAAACGGGGTTACAAATCATCATCAAATGAAACACTACAAGTAATTCCCAAAGTGGCCACTAATGTACCGAGTAGGTATAATGGCAACAGGCATACTAAGATGTTCGGATAGTTATCAAAATTCTTTTTGATATTTTTAGGATTTATTAACAACAACAATGGCGGAAGTCTAGCAAAACTGTTTGCACCTCGGACTAAATGTTTAGTGGTATTTCATTCGCCTTTACGTTCTAAGCTCAAATTCCCCCGAGGTCGACTTTTATCTTTTGGGTGTCGATACAATATCTACTAGTAAAACACTAGGGGCGATGTAGTCGACTAAACTCATGCCCCACCCCCATGTTAGTCCTTGTGCCTATAATAGAATAAAACAATAATTACAAATATAGTTGTGGATACAGGGTAGTACCATATTTTTGTGTTAACTCTGCTTAACTGAACGTATAGTCAAAATCATACAAGCCTATTGATTTCTATTCAGAAAATATGTCACGTTGGCCACACTATCCATTCTGTCCAGTTTGAGACGTTAAACAGTGATGTGAGATACGTTTGTTTGCTGACTTTAGCTTGTCATGAATAGACCTTGAGGTGACATCTTCGAAGCTCGAGAAAAAAAGGGAGTACATAAAATTTTGGGAACACAATGTTATACAACTTTAAATTTGATATTGAATGCCATTAGATGCCATTTCGTAATTATTTTGTTATAGTTCGTTTATCCTATACCTTTTATTTGTGTCGGTCATTAGAATACAACCATGCCTGTGCACGGCCTTGAAGAATTTTTATTTGAATGTATCAACCCAATTTTTCTTTCTTTTAAGCCTGGTACTTATTCTTATTTCTTTACTGCCCACAAAGAGCTACACACAGAGGGGACAAACAGGGGCAGACAAACGGATTAGGACGGTTATATCGACCCCTCCCAGGGCGTAACCGGTACTTTTTTAATCGACCCCGAAAGGATGAAAGGCAAAGTCAACCTCAGCGGAATTTGAACACAGAACGTAGCGGCGGACGAAATACCGCTAAGCAATTCGCCCGGCGTGCTAATGTTTCTGCCACCTCACCTGGTACTTATTCTATCAGTTTCCTTTGCAGAGCCGCTAAGGTACAGGGACGTAAATACACAAGTACCGGCTGTCAATTGGTGGTGGCGGTACAACACACGCACACGCACACACACATCTTATTCCTGTTTCTGTTAGACAGTCACTTTCCAGCAATTCACAGGTACAGGAAAATATTCAATAGGCGTTCTGTTAAATTATCTTATAGCTGCTAATCTAATATGAAAAGTATCATTACACGAGGTCACTACCAAGAGCCTAAATTCAGTTCTAACAGTCGCGACCCAGGATCTTGTTCACTTGACCAACAATGTATGATTAAATCTGTCATGCATGAGGTAGAAGTTACTGCAACGCTAAATATTAACACCACAGATAAGAAGAACTATATTGGATTATTTGAACGGATATTTAAATAACGCTATGCCAATCACATAGCCTCCTTCCGAAGTAAGGACTAAAGCAAAGCTACTAAGTTGGCTAGCCATGTATGGAGTTTGAAAGCTAACGAAACACTACATCTGATTAAATGGAAAGTAATTGAGAAATCCACGCCTTATGTTAATGAATCAAATACATACAGGGTATGTTTAGCTGAAAGAGTTCATATCCTTTACAGATCAAAATTCCCTACACTCTCTACTGAACTCTAGGTCGAAAATTTTCAGCGGTTGCTAACATATATAAATACATTTTGAAGAATTGGAGAATTCAGCATATACCTATTTAACTTCTTGATAACTTTCCAAACTTATAAAAGGGCAGCATAGCCATTTTACCTTTTTTACTTTTTCGCTTTCCCATTTTTCATTTTCCGTTTTTTGGGTTTTTTTTTCCTTTCCACGTTCTCTATATGCTGCCTTCTCAGCTTTTTCCCGTGTCTTTTCTAATTCAGTTGTTTTAATTCTAATTAAATCGTTTTAGTTCATGATTGTTAGCGCTTGAGGAATATGTTTGAGATATTTTTCAACGCATAAAACTATTAATGGCACTTAAAGACATCTGTTGTGTCCTTTAAATAAATGATAGTTATCCCTCACCAGAGTACTTTTACGTTGATCTTTTCATTACGGAACAGTAAATTATATATATATATATATATATATATATATATATATATATTATATATATATGACGGGCTTCTTTCAGTTCTCGTCTAATAAATCCATTCACAAAGACTTTGGCTGACCCGAGGTTAGAGTAGAAGACAGTTCCACGGTGATATGCAGTGGGACAGAACCTGGGACCATGTGGTTGAGAAGATAGCTTCTTGCCACCTCCTAATTTTTATTTATTTATATTTTATTAGTTAGTTATCTATTTTGAAAACTTCCTTTTAATGATATTTTATCCTAGAATACATTCAGAAATGGTAAGTGGACTGTTTTGCATCATTACTAATATGAAACTAACCACTTTCACCACTACATAATAGACACATTGCTTCCAGTGTTGCCTTTTCTAATGATACTACAACCCCCGCAGTTTCCCTGAACTAGCCTCTACCTTAATTATTCTAATGTTATCGTCATTTTTACTGTTGCACCTCACGATAAACCGGAAACAATTTTTTCTAAACATTGACCCCCTAAACTGTAACGCTCAAGTATTTCCTCCTAAATCGTTTTATTTCTGAAATTGTCTGCATGAACCTTTATAAACCTATTCGGGAGCTCTTTTTAAGTTCATACACAGTAATTTCCCCTCATGACACCATCTTCAAAAGGAAAATAATGTTTATAAAAATGCAACTACTTTATGATATATTTTCGTACATTTTCTAATGAGGGATCTGTTCAGTTTGGCTCACAGATTTTTTAGTAATTTTCTTTTTAACTAAACATTTTGACACTTCGTATACTGATGTAATTTCTCACGCAGAACACGGTTTACTTTGAACAATTTTGACAAACTTTCGTGCGCTGGAAGTTATTTCGTGTTAAAGTTGTGGTATTTGGGTAATTATAACCAACCAACGATGAGTATTCAGTTGAAGAATGATACTGCTACTATCACCATGCATTCGATAATGTGTTTCGGTGAATGTGTAGTGGTGGACAATTATACACTCATAGATGCATTCTTGACACCCTCGTTCTTCACAGGGTGAAGATACAATATATGACAGCTCTATGGAGTGGAGGCTGTATAGGCATCCTGGTTGTTACTCATCCTAGGTAACTTGGAGCATTATGCAATTAAATTCCTTACTCAAG
Organism: Octopus sinensis; assembly: GCF_006345805.1. NCBI lineage: Eukaryota > Metazoa > Mollusca > Cephalopoda > Octopoda > Octopodidae > Octopus > Octopus sinensis. The sequence continues at coordinate 80,566,552 of NC_043003.1, read as the reverse complement.
GGCTCAATGGACTGCCTGCTATTCGATTGAGTCTCTAATATCAGGATCATGAACCGGACCAAATTGGTATTTGTTAAACTGAGGATTTGTTTAGGTGAGGGAAATTTCTTCAGGGTGAATTACCGAGATTCTAATGTTATATATTTTTGGTGTTTCGAAGAGTGTAGTCGTTGATGTTATATCTACCTTAGAGTTGGGCATATGACTCCGTTGTATCTAAGAATCTGTAACTTAAGTATTAGATAATAACATATTTACGAAACGACTCCAACGAATGCTTTAAATATTTAAAATTGATTTCTTCCAAATAACATAGATATTTCCCCGTAAGTTCAGATTACACCAAGAAGTGAAATCTCTGTTTGTTAAATATATTTACTGGATTATATACGGTGTTCTGCTCCAACGTTGGATTTGTGGGCTTAAAATTATTTGCCATTTGAACTTATTTCACATACAAAATTCTAGTACATCATTTCATCTCATTAGCTAACTGAAAATATTTAAGGATTTAAAATCAGATATGTATGTGCGAGTGGGTGTTTTTACTTGTATGTATTCTGCATCTATTGTTTCTATCAGTCTAACTATTTATACTTTTACATATCTCCGTGTGTATATATACATATATACATATTTATATCTATATAGATAAATATATAGATATGTATGTATATATAAATATGTATGTATATGTATGTATATATATATATATATATATATATATATATATATTATATATATATATTTACATATATACATACATAATAGATACATGCATACATGTATGTATGTGTATGTGTGTGTGTTTGTTCATATGTATATATATGTGTATCTGTGTGTATGTGTTCATATGTATGCGTGCTCCTATACATCTCGTCTACAAGGCCTAACCGAATACATTTCCATAAGTATTTAGTAAATATGCATTGGCTTTTAATTGAAAGATATAAATGTCGAATTGTATTCATTCCATTAGGATTATATATATGCATTTTACGCAAATATTTAAAATATATAAAGCACTTTCTCGAAAGATATTGCTTAAATTAATCACTTTAATCCTTTTCTAACAAGTTAGAAATATTGCAAACTATATATTAATGCAAAATGGTGTTCTTGTTCCATTGAATGTCATTCTGTGAGTGTATTAGAATAGCTGAGTGTATATTGTGAAGGACTACGAAATCGCATCTCTTAGATTCCAATCACTGTCAAACATTCTATATACACTTTTTGATAAATGCTATACGCCTTATCAAAACTGTCTTATATGTAAATTTAAAATTTGCACGCGTTCTACTTATTCTCTTTCGAAGGAATAATAGGATGGTGCTTCTAATGTACATACGTCTAAGAGTGGATCAAATTGAGAAGCTACTCTGATCTCCGATCTACAAATTTGCATATTCTTCAACTCCTCTTCTGTCACCGACAATTTCATCTTTACTCTTCTACAAAAGATCATCTATTCATTACTTCTTTAATCGAAAATAGTTTTGAATTCATCCCCACCTCAGAGCCTCACTCTAACCAGTCTTTCTGTGATTTTTCTTGAAAACAATAGCCTACTGTACATGTTACTTGTTACAGCTTTTCATCTAGCACCTGTTCAAGAAAAACACCGACAATGATAATCCTATGAGCATTAAGCTAGTGTGATTGGTTATAAATCAGATGGCTACCTAAGCAGTATGGACACATTCCCTTGCACTAGAACATTATATAAAACAAAAACACTAGTATGTATACATTTAGCCAGTACGACGTCTGATAAATATTATCCTGTCTGGTGCTATAAAGAGAAACCTGCAAGAAATATATATCCGGCAATTAAAATCTTTCGGCATTTAATCTCCTGAAGCCACACATTTCCTTATTTGTTGTTTTCCGTGATGTAGGCATTCCTGGAACTCTCTTTGTGAGATGGGGAGCAGCTGCCTCGTCGAAACTCTCTTGGTTTTCTTCGATGACTTGAAATTTTGTTCCTTTCAAATGGGATTCCATTCAAGCTACGAATACGATTTTCAAATTTTTTTTCCCCTTGCTCGACACAATCAAATTGGCCCTACGCAGATGAAACGTGATCTTTTTGAGAGGGCAGCTTTGTACACACTTTACTTCTAAGTATTGCTATTAACAACGGAAATGAATGAGAATGTTATAAATTATTACGGGTACGAAAAAATGTTTATGGTCAACTTGTGCAAAGCGGCTTGACGCTATATATTTTAGTTCCGTTACTTTTTTATCAGACCTCATATTTATAGAATATTCTCCTGTAGTCAATCTACATAGATCTGGAATAATTTGGGAAGAACTTGGGATTTAGTAAAATAGCGCCACTGAATCTTGATTAAAGTTATTTGCCTTCATATTGCATCGTTAATATCTTTACAAAACTTCAAATAATAAAATATCTACCCAGTTTCTTGATAATATAGAACAAGCAACCTAATTACATTCTGATCATTTCTCTTTTAAAATAAATAAAGAGTAAGTTGGATAATGTAAGTATAGATGCACAAATAAAGTTGCTTTAATAGTCGGAATGCTTTTGTCTATGCATTTACTCTCCATTAATAATCTGGTGCTAAACCACAGGAAAGAAGGCAGTGCTTCAGCTTTTTCTACTCCGTGTTCACTTATAACAAACTACAAATTGCCATAAAACTACAAAGACAGCATAAACATGTTTCAATATTTGTAAATATGCTTAAATTAGCCTATCTATATAAACCAATATTACCCTATGAGAAAATGTAATATCTACAAGAGACTTTAACATTTAATTTTTCTGTGATCCTCTCTCTAGAAAACAAATTCATTATATGTTGATTAATAACCCAACAAGTCCCAGGAATGAGCATATAAAGTAAATAAACGAGCTTCTGATATGAACGAAATAGGGCTTGTTAGGGCATGTTGCTCTTCCATTAAGATATAAATGATAGCTGAATGCTGTTTATTTAAACTGTTCCATCGGAAGACACGGACTGTTGTCCACCTGATTAAACAAAATCTGATGAACGTCAGAGATGAACGACATGAAAAATACTCGAGTGATTTCTTCAGAATATAATACATGTTAGCAAAGGGATAAAATGAGCGAGATTGATCGTTTTTGAATCCTTAATGATGCGTTTTGTGTCAACATGTGGGTATGTCTATTTTTTGGAAAAGGATCTTTATGTCTATCTAAGCGGGTATATAGTTACGTAAGTAAATTTGAACAAAATTTGAATGTCCTATACTGTAGATAAGAATGAACAGGTCACAGACATCTTAGTGGTAATATAGTATAAATTCAATTCGAATTAAATTGGTATTATTTACTGAATTTTGTTTCAGAAGAAACTAGATTATCGATATAAGTATTTTCATGATAGCACTAGATGTCTGAAAACGATAAAATAAATTTAAGTTTTACACTGCTTTGTTATATATTTTCGTAATTTAGAATATAGCACAATAGAAGTTTTTAACTAGTCTGCTCGCAATGAAAATATCTCTGTCTAAAACAATTAAATTTCAATGCCCCCGTGCAGTTTACTAGCGATTCCTCGTTTTGCATTACTTCTTCTTGTAATTGTTCATATCCAAGTAAAACGTCATTCAACAGACCTATTACCAAAGATATTCCCCATATAGCCAACCATTTTTACTCATGTAAGAATACATTATTTTGTATGTTCATCCATTTCTAAGAGGGCAAATTAAAATTTGAAGTATTTTGTGAGCATTATCTAGCAAGGGACACAATCGGACAGAGGTTATCTTATTACTTGAAATCAGTAACCAATCCAAATCACCCATTAAGAAAGGTAGACGATTTTACTCTCCAGCGTGTATATCACAGTGGATACACAATATGACAATAAAGACTTTGGTAGCAGAAGGATACTCCACAACTACCCTTTTCCTCTCTCTTCCCCCTCTCTCTCATGTATATGTATGTATATATATATATATATTTTTTTTGTTCTTTGTTTTTGTTTTTCCAGTTTCAGCTCTTGAGCTGTGGCCATGCTGGGGCACCGCCATTGTGGTGAAAGAGTACAGCAGGGATCACCACCCCCTGCCGGAGCCTCGTAGAGCTTTTAGGTGTTTTCGCTCAATAAACACACACAACGCCCGGTCTGATAAGCGAAACCGCGATCCTGCGACCGCGAGTCCGCTGCCCTAACCACTAGGCCATTGCGCCTCTACAATATATAATATATAATATATATATATATATATATATATATATATAATTTAAATAATGAGGGTGATAAAATGAATATTAATTAAGTTAATATCAATTTAAAACCAGTAGCCTAGCATATAGAAAAATCTGAAAATTCAGAAAAATTACGATAAATGCGTATAATAGGATGACCACTAAGTGGACATCCAATATGCTAGAAGAAGATCACTACGATCTAACTACAAAGAAAAGAATGTCATCTAGAGAACATTCTATTCTTTGTAGTTACATCGTAGGTGACATTCTTCTAGCATATTGGATGTCCACTTAGTGGTCATCCCTATTATACGCATGTATATATATATATATATATATATAGAGAGAGAGAGAGAGAGAGAGAGAGAGAGTGAAAGAGAGAGAGAGAGAGAGAGACATTTGTTACATTGGACTGATATGTGTCCTCATCTTTTTTGTTGCTACCACAACTTTTCGGCTGATTTACTCTCCATTCTTCATCAAGTGTCCTGGTAGAATGTTTTCTTATTAACCCAAACCTGGGTTTTCGTTCCTAAAGTTTTCTTTTTATTTTTACTGATGTTATTTGATAACTTTAAACTCTACGCTATGGAGTCGTTTATGTTACTTTGTAACTGCTACACGCCTACAAACGCACACATGCAAACATGCACGCAGACAATCCCATATACATACGTTCATAAGTACATACACACAGAAAGGCAGATAGACAGACAAACAGATAGAGAGACACAGACTCACACACACGCACACACGCAAAGCAGAAGACTGCGTATTTTTAGAGAGCAAAAAGAAGAAAAAAATTGTTAAGTCTACCAAAACGTTTAAGTCCCTTTTCTATCAAGTCCAGAAGGGTAAAGAAGCCAGTTTGTTATTTGAACTTAAAACGTAACTGAACATGGTTTTTCCACCTCTGAGCAAAATCTATTGACTAGTTTTCATTTGTTTTCAGTCTGTTTTGAAATACCTCTGTGAATATTGTTAGAAGACAATTCATTCTGTTAGGCTGATTGCTCTAGACACCTTACATGAAGTCAACATTGTCAGTGTTGCGGGACGTTTTACAGTGAAATAATTGTAAAATCTATTAGGAAATCATGAGCTCTTTAAATAGATATTTTTCAATATCGATTTTTGGAATGGTTTGAGCTTGATCATTGTTGGTTTCTACCAGCATTTATTTGTTCCTGTTTATTGAATCTGGAGCAAGTTCTGCTTGAATTTAGATTTTGGTAGTAGAGGGTGTTTCTTTACATTTCCAGATTGTTTTACCAGATTTGTTTTATAAATCATTCACTGTTGCAACAGAATTGGTCATTCTAGAAACAGATTTATAGTTTAATGTTATTGTAACTATAACATGATCTGTAGAGCATATTCAATAGAGTTAAAGTGAAGATCTATTTGCCTGTACATTATCCGTTATTTCCAATAAGTATTAGATACTTATACGTCATCATTGACCTCCGATATGTAATCCTTAGTATAATATTTAAGAAATACTGCGACTTTCAATTGTATAAACGAAATGTTACAATGTACAGACGGGATGCTGTTTTATTGATATACAAAAATACTAATGCTACCCCACTCATTAAGACATGTATGTTTTCTCTATGCACAATCATAAGAATATTAGGAAACTCCTATGGAATATTGAAATTAATATTATAAATATACATTATGGAAAGCTACACTGTGATATATGCGTGTGCATCATGTACGTATAATAACACGGGGAATAGATGACAACTTGTGATGCCTCGGTTTGCGAAAATCTTACGTATGCGTGTATGATTTAAATATGATTGCTTGTATGTGTTACAGATTCTAGACATTATGATGGATTCTCTATCACTAATGCAAGAATATTCCGCATCAGTCAGCTTACTTTTGTTAGCTTATTGCTTTTATTTCATTTTTTTATTAACTATGTTTATACTTAATACAAATATGTTATAAAATATTCATCGGGAGATTATTTTATCCAGAGTAGCAAGATGCCGTCGCTCACAGAAACCTAGATTTCTATTTATGTGCAAGATTATTCTGGTATGCTATGCTAATAAAACATAATGCTGGTAATACATAAGAAAAGGCACAAGATGTAAAAACACCTCTATCACCGAAATATTTGTTACATGGACAAATAAAGTAGTTCAAATATATCTGCCGATGAGTGTAGCTTTCCATAATATCGAATATGCCATGCGAGTTTCCTATTACTGCCATGATTATGTATGAAGAAAACGTACGTCTTAAGGAGTGGGGTGCCATTAGTATTTTCATATACCAATAAAACAGCATTCCGTTTGTACATTCTAACATGCGTTTGTAGAATTATATATATATATATATATATATAATTCGAAAACAGAGAGAGAAGGAGAGAAGGTGAAAGCAAACTTTTAAGAACACACTCATTAACTCTACACTGTACAACGAAAGTGTGTAAAGAGAAACTCTGAGGCCAGAGTATCTGTAATTAAAGAAACAATCTACTATGTAGAAAAGTATGAAAGTGGACACTGTAATAGAACATCAGGTGATAGTAAGGCAAAACGAGTTACAACTAAGTTAACTGTATGAAATCTATATTTAATGTTCTGCATTAATTTTCTGAGTGTAGAGAAAGTACTTTTGCTCGTGAACTTCGGTGACCTTTGGAGACGGATGTTGCTGATGCTCAAAACGTAAATTATTTAGCTATTCACACACAGATACAGTCAAAATTTATAAACGAGTTCATGAGGTTTTATGATATAAATGCCAATGAAGTTTATGTTAGTATACAATCTTTAAATAAAAAATGAACTCAAAGTTTGGCAAAAGGCCAGCAATTTCGAAGAGGAATTAAGTCGATTACATCGATCCCAATGTTTAACTGGTATTTCTCTTAACGCACCCGAAATGATAAAATGCGAAGTCAGCCTCAGTGAAATTAGAACTCAAAATGTAAAACCGGTTGAAATACCACAATGCATTCTGCCGGCGTGTTAACGATTCTGATTGTTCACCTTAATATTTGCAGAAAAAAAAGAAAAAGAAAATAACAATAATAATAATAATAATAATAGTAATAATAATAGTATTAATAATAATAATAATAATAATAATAATAATAATAATAATAATAATAATAATAATAATAGTAATAATAATAGTATTAATAATAATAATAGTAATAATAATAATAATAATAATAATAATAATAATAATAATAATAAATGTCATTGTGCGTACGATAGCAAAACAAAACATGACTGATTAAATTTTCGGTTGCCACACCCTATAAAAATATAGCAAATAACTTTAAAATTAATCCAAATATACAGTTGTGGAAAGAAACACAAGTATATCCATTACATCAATCATTCGTAAATAGAAGTATTTTGGAACATACACTGGCAGAACGAATTTTAACCTGCTACTGCGAAAGCAAATATCAATAGTAAACGAAGAAATTAAAGATACTATATATTGTGACAAGACACATTTCAGAAACTTATGTGAATTTCATATAGGGAGGACGCGTTAAGATATAGTTAAAATGATTAAAGCATTGCAATAATCCTGTGTATTGTGGTCCAATCAAATGACTATTCGTGCTTATTTACTACTAAGACAGGTGACTAAAACAATTGTATATGGAAGAATAAAGGTCGCTTTAACCGTAAGTCCCATTAGAGCAGTATCACAGCAGCGTACTTGGGGTACGAAAAAGCAGCCTTTCCATACTTGAGTCAAGTTATCTGATATACATATAAACATTGAATCGGTAATTATCAACAATGCACTCGTATTTTTCCTAGATGACTGGAGAATTTGGTGCGCGATTAGCACAAGGCACAGTGTATCTTTAATCACCATTTCACATGATTAATGTGGACTCCATTATCTGCACGCTCCAAAGAAGAACAACGTTGAATGATTTGTTTTCTTTAGGCTGAACGCATATGAGAGGCCGAAACTCATCTTAAAAAGGCCTGGAAACATACGAGGATCATTCCAAAAGCCTTAATACATTTTTAGGAGTAGCAGTTAAAACTATCCTAGGTTATTGTAATTTTATTATATGTTATATATTTTATTATATTTTATTATATATTTTGTATTATATTTAATTATATATTTTATATTATATTTTATCATATATTTCATATTATATTTTATTTTATATTTTATTATATATTTTATATTATACTTTATTTTATATTTTATATTATATTTTATCATATATTTCATATTATATTTTATTTTATATTTTATATTATATTTTATTATATATTTTATAGTATATTTTATTTTATATTTTACATTATATTTCATTATATATTACTGCCCATCCAATAAGCTGACCTGCCAGCAATTTATTCCGGATTGAAGGAGATAGCTGTAGTTTAAACAGCAATCTGAACACAACTTAGTACACAAGGCAAGTCATTACTGAATAATTTGAAAATACAGACAGAACGTTCAGACAATTTAGAAGCTCACTGTGCAATAAAGGTATGTTCAACTAAGCAAAAACGGCACAAAAACATAAAATGTTCCGACCCGCTTGTGGATTAACTTGTATGAATCGAGCATTTAATTTTCGCTGGCATAAGCGCGTTAAAGATGGTGGAGAGAACGACGGGAAGTGTGAGAGAGATAGAAAAATGAGAGACTATAGAACTGCCTAAGAGAATTCGCAATTTTCTGAATAAAGACCGTAGTGTGTCTACAAAGACAATAAGCATAGAGTCTGTATTTGCTGCACCAACTGCACACATAATTATTCTTGAATTTCTGAACGTGCGCAAAATTCGAGCACCCCCCCCCCTCAGGTGCTCAGTGACGGACAGAAGGAAAGAGGGGTAGTGAAAGCAAGAAGATCGTAGTGCTCATTACCTCCAGTCCAAGAGTACTCGAGTCTCTGGTAGTCTTTCATGAAAGCTAGATTAATTGTTATGATCCAGAGGCCAAAAGATCTATCTAATGAAGGCATCCAGCTTTCCTCAGACCCAGGAAGGCCAGGTAAAGCAGGTTCACAGGTAAATTAATAACAATATCCTTACTTGACAGCAAAGGTATTACCTACATCCACTGTCTAATCTCTGGCCAGACTATAAACAAAGCGTACTTCATGGAGATTTGGAGAGAGTTCAGACAGGAAGACATTACGTTGCGAAAGGCCAAAGGTGTTGATTCGGCTCGATAACACCTGCACCAAGATAATTTACCTGTCCTCAATTCCTATATGATAACTAACTACTTGACAGAAATGAGCCTCAAAACTGACCATCGCTGTGCCCACAACCCAGAACTTGATTCTTGTATACATCAGGGATATGTTTATCGAGGCCAGCTATGAATGGGAGAATGAGCAACTATGTTGGCAGTTTTGGTTAAGAATGTATTTCTTTAAAGTGTGTAGTTTGATATGTAAGGCCATTGACCTTATTTCAACTCTCAACAATCATAGGCCGGAATCACAGACATTACCCATCCCTATCTGGCGCGTACCTTCAAGTACATGATTCTATCGGAATCCTCATCTGAATTCTTATATATATATATATATATATATATATAATATATATATATATATATATATATATGGTTTAATATCTTGTTGGCGTGTCTTTCGCCAAGTCTCTGTACTTTGGCGGTCGATGCTGTTGATACTCCTGTTGAAAAATCACAGATCAAGCATGAGCGGAGCGAGAAAGGAATCCGATTTGATTGTGATCCTAAGAAGATAGATGTAGGTTGTTACATCTAGTAATCTACATGTGGATTACTACATCAATCTTCTTATATTCAGTCAAAGTGTTTGTTCTGCATATAGCAAGAACACTTATCTTTCTGCTTAACCAAAATGATGGAAAAACCGCGTACATAATTAAATTTATATATCACGTATTGTATTTAGTTAAATACATCTATAGGCAAATAAAATCCGGGGATTCTATGTATATTCGATGACAATTTAAGAAACATCGTGGAGTGAATGTATCTGTAATACGTTTACTAATCACAAATTTTAGACTTTGGAAAATATGGGAAAATGGGTTGGTTTTCATAATCACTAGTGATTACGTTTGATGCAGCATTACTGACGATAAACAGATAAATGCAAGCCAGAATCGGAAACTGTAAAGTTCCGAACAACTGTCAATTATCCAGTAAGCTCAGTAATATGACACCGTTCAGTTACAACTTTATTGCATCATTTCAGTTAGGTTGACTGGTGTCAGAGCAATACACCGCTTTCTCAGGCCCACTATGTGATATAAATTGCTATACATGTGTCGTTATAAGTTCAATGGATTATCGCTTCACATTCACGAGCGAAATAAATACCACTAGAGCGTCAAGAAATGTCGCTTCTGGTCTCTTCTAAATAAGCTTCTTCTAAATAAACTGTACATTATTATATGATAATGCTACAATATTTAGTTTCCCAAACGATTCTGGGTGATGGAAATGGTACAGCGCCGACCTAAATACTTTGATATAATCCACAAAATAAGAACTCGTTTTATGCTCTGATGTCGTAATCCATTTATGAAAACTTGTTGCATCCGGCTGAAAGTTGATATAACATTTACAGTTGTCTTTATTGTTATTGTTGCTTTTTTGTAGCCTAGCTAAAACTGAGTAGTCCAATAACTCATGCTATTTCATCCATAACAATTCCAACTTACAAGAAAAACGTAGAGCTACGTTATTTAAAGTGTCATAGTGCATGTCCGTTAGTTTGGAAGTTAGGCCCTATAGGGCAACCACATAGAGGCCCAAACCCACTGAAGATCGATTATATTGATATTACTCGTTGCTCCAAAATACGCTCTTATCAGTTATAGATGTCAGTACTTAATCCTTTTCAGCATAAAACCTATATGTGTACAACATACGCGCAAAATATGCTAATAATATATCGAAACTCCAAAATGACTTAACCACGTATATTTGAGAGCATGTGTAAGCACACGCACACAAACACACGCACACATGCACGCACATATGTATATATATATATATAAATATATGTGTATATATATATATATATATATATATATATCTATATATATATATATATATATATATATATATATATATATATATATTATATACATATGTGCGTGTATGTGTGTGTGTGTGTATATTCTTTTCTATTTTAGGCACAAGGACCGGATTAGTCAATTAGATCGATCCTAGTACGCAAGTGGTACTTAATTTAGCGACCCTGAAAGGAGGAACGGTAAAATCGACCTCGGTGGATATATATATATATTTCATGAAACAAATGTTGTTTACTATTTTAGACACATGATTCGATAGAATTTTATATTTTTAGAGCAGTCAGAAAAGATTTCTGCATAATATATCATCCACCATTTTCAGATTAAAAATTTAAAACAGTAACGTTTTAAACGTGTAAAATTTTAGACATCGCTTTGCGCATACGCAATATTCGTTGGACAACTGATGCATTTTAAGTTTTACATTCAAGTATATACGATAATTGGAAGGTGTGGTTGAAAACAGGAAAATAATAGCAGACTGATACTATAAGTATATAATCAAAGTTCACTTATCTCAATTAGTTTATAGCTCGACAGTGATGTCGGGCTATCTCGTAATAAGCGGATAGGGATTGTAATTAAAAAGTCATCTAACCTTAGCAGACATACTCTCCGTTAAAGTAGAGATGTCACTTAATTCACCGACCACCAGTATCAAACATAAAACAGTTATCAATATTCAACCCTTCTTATACATATGTAGCTATAATAGTTGTACACAGACATACACATACATACATACATACTACATACATACATACATACATACATACATACATACACACACCACCACCGTACATGTCTCTACGAGAGATTTAGAAATTCAATATTTTATATATATATATATATATATATTATATATATATTATATATATTATATATATATATATATATAATATATATATATATATATATATATATATATATATACTAGCAGAGATGCCCGGCTTTGCCTGTGTCACAAGGAATTCAATGATTAGATTTTTCTTTTATATTTACTCAATTTAATCAAATCAGCTGGAATACCTATGATTGGAATTTCATCAAGATTGAAGATGAAGAATTTTAATAAGGGTTCTTTACCTCTTTACACACTCTAACAAAAATTCCAATCATGACATATTTATCTCATACTGCTCATTTTTATACCCAGATTCCAAAATCCAAATCTCATGGAACCTATTCATATGATGTTTCTCCTGAAAAATGGAGCACATGGAACTCTAAAATGTGGGGGATGAGGCTTCTTATTTGGAGGAGACTGAAAGTCAACGAGGTAAGTTGAATTACTGGGAATCGTTTTATCTTGGGTCGTATATTCATTGCTCAAATTTCTTTGAAATCGGAAATATATGTATGTTCACTTGGGTTTGTAAAAGAGGGCAAAGCTACAGGAAACCAGGTCGGCCACATTTAGGTGGCAAATATACTTCACAATATATATATATATATGTATACATATGCATATATATATATATATATGTATACATATGCATATATATATATATATATATATATATCTATATATATATATAATATATATATATATATATAATATATATATATATATGTATGTATGTATCTATGTATGTATCTATGTATGTATTATACTTACGCAAACAAAGAAATATATATTCATACATATATAAGAAAGATATGACAGAGGAATAAATGATCTTCTGCAGAGGACTCATAGCTGAGTGCCTGAATAACAGCTGATTACTTTATATATATATACTTTGTTTTTCATTTCCCGTTTAAGTGCCAGTCTAAGGACTGCGATCTTGCTGAGGCACCGCCGTTTACTTTCCTACAGTTTCACGAAACCTGCTCTGATATCTGACATTTGGTCGATCAGTG
>NC_043003.1:80533394-80548394 GCF_006345805.1 Octopus sinensis | reverse complement strand
GGTAGGGGCAAGTACGGCAGCGTTGGCAGGATCAGGGGAACAAGTCAGGCTGGGCGATGGAGCCAGAAAAATCTCTGGACCAGGAGGTCACGCAGGTTATGGGCTCGTTGAAAGGAGGGGAAGGGTGGAGGAGTGGTAGTTAGGGGAAATGGGAGACGAGCAATGGCGGGGTGAGGAGAAAGAGCACAAGCGTAGTACACGGAACGTGCCCTTGTAAAGCTAGTGTGGATAGTGGTGAGGGTATATCCACGAAGGATGCAGTGGCGACACATGAGATGAGAATGAGTCTCAAAGTCATGGTCGTCACTGCAGAGCTTGGTATGGATAGGGTAGGAGGAGAAGTTAATGAAGGAGTGTGAGTCAGTGTGTTTGCATCGGATGGAGATATTGAGAGCGGAGTGATGTATACTACAGAAATATGTTCACACGCACACACACACACACACACACACACACACACACACACACACACACACACACATATATATATATATATATATGTAAATATATGGTTAGTTAAAATGTACAGAAAAACAAAATACAAGGACAGGTGTATGGACAACAAGCAGGTGTATTAGTTTGACGATCGGGAGAGTGAGAAAGCTTTTTACATTTCGAGCCTACCCTCTTCAACCGAAAAGAATATGAGAAAATAAACGGAGAGAGAAAGAGAGAGAGAGAAAGAGTATAAAAAAATTGTGGGTTTAGTGATAAACCATATGTAACTCAGAGTTTTATCTTGGCTATTGAATAATTGTCACATGTTATTTTACAGATAAATTTCCACTATTTACATAATATTGAGGTATCTTTCTTTCTATTGTTATCTTACCGTTTTTACCAATATATATATATATATATATATATATATCTATATATATATATATATACATACATATATATATATATACATACATATATATATATATACACACATATATATATATATATATACATACATATATATATATACACATATAGATATATATATATATACATACATATATATATACACATATAGATATATAGATATGTATGTATATATATGTGTATATTTATATATATATATATATATGTGTGTGTGTGTGTGTATATATATATATACATACATAATACACACGCGTAAATGAAGAGAGGAGGTAGATAGGAGTGAAGACAGGAAGTAAGTGTCAGATGAAAGTAGGAGGGAAGTCTGATGATGAAAGGAGCTGGGTTGAGCCCATGTGACGAAAAGGAGCGAAGAGAGAAGCTTAATTTCTGTTTACAGCGAAGGTGGGAGTCCGAATGGACCCTGTGCAAAGACAGTCTGTACAGATGCAGATGTTGTAGTAAATGAATGGTAGAGAGGAAATGGCGCAAGACCGGGGTGTCATTGCCGAGTCTGATGCTTCGGTGTTGGTCAGTGAATCGGTTAGCCAAGCAGCATCTCGTTTGACCGATGTACAGGGAAGGGCAGAAAGAGCAAGCGATGCAGTAAATGACGTTTCTAGAAGTGCAGGTAAAGGAGGAGGTGATGTGATAGGGACGAAGATGGATGCCCGTCATGATCTCCGTGTTGGAGAGGTAGGGGCAAGTACGGCAGCGTTGGCAGGATCAGGGGAACAAGTCAGGCTGGGCGATGGAGCCAGAAAAATCTCTGGACCAGGAGGTCACGCAGGTTATGGGCTCGTTGAAAGGAGGGGAAGGGTGGAGGATGGGTAGTTAGGGGAAATGGGAGACGAGCAATGGCGGGGTGAGGAGAAAGAGCACAAGCGTAGTACACGGAACGTGCCCTTGTAAAGCTAGTGTGGATAGTGGTGAGGGTATATCCACGAAGGATGCAGTGGCGACACATGAGATGAGAATGAGTCTCAAAGTCATGGTCGTCACTGCAGAGCTTGGTATGGATAGGGTAGGAGGAGAAGTTAATGAAGGAGTGTGAGTCAGTGTGTTTGCATCGGATGGAGATATTGAGAGCGGAGTGATGTATACTACAGAAATATGTTCACACGCACACACACACACACACACACACACACACACACACACATATATATATATATATATATATATGTAAATATATGGTTAGTTAAAATGTACAGAAAAACAAAATACAAGGACAGGTGTATGGACAACAAGCAGGTGTATTAGTTTGACGATCGGGAGAGTGAGAAAGCTTTTTACATTTCGAGCCTACCCTCTTCAACCGAAAAGAATATGAGAAAATAAACGGAGAGAGAAAGAGAGAGAGAGAAAGAGTATAAAAAAATTGTGGGTTTAGTGATAAACCATATGTAACTCAGAGTTTTATCTTGGCTATTGAATAATTGTCACATGTTATTTTACAGATAAATTTCCACTATTTACATAATATTGAGGTATCTTTCTTTCTATTGTTATCTTACCGTTTTTACCAATATATATATATATATATATATATATATCTATATATATATATATATATATATATACAGATTGTTATGAAACCAAACAAGTGGAAGAACAGAAATAAGAATTTTAAAATGAAGGGAGAATATGTTAGAATTTAGAATATACTTAAATTTTAAATCATACACATACACTCTATAGGTTTGAAAGTAGATTTACAAAAGCGCATAGTACATGATGTTGTCTCGCGAATAATAATTATTCGGGGCGTTGTTGTAAAAATAGCTTATTTTTCAATGTAGGAATACGGCTCACAATGCTATCCTTTAACGTACAAATTGATTGATCAACGTTAATGCACTATGTTTATGTAGCAGTGTTGCGAAAGATCAAAAAACACTTTTCACCATTGAATATGTCACATAGAAAAGTTAAATAGAAATAAATGATATAATAATTGTTTACATAAAAGTGTAATACATGATTATTGTTAATTATTCTATCGAAGACTAATATTATCAATTAATGCTTGTACATTCCCTTGGAAGATTTAAGAGCGTATCTCTTCTTTAACTAGGTGTGGAATAAGATAACGAGTTGTGATGTAAATAAAATTAATGTTAGTTAATATATGAATGTTGGCTTTATTAAGAACGAGTCGAAGTAGGCATTCTACAATAATTAAATAATAGGAGAAGAAGAATGGATTATATTTGTTAATAAACGAAATATGAAACCATTGAAGTGGATGCCTATATTTTAAAATATAATTAAATGTTAATCAATTCAATATTGCTCTGCATTGTCAACATCATTTCTTCTATACCGGCACCACTAAACTTATACCCACGCGCACACACATGCATGCATATATATATATATATATATATATATATATATATATATATATGATATATCGCTAGCCACTACACACACTTGTTTCTCCCCTTGTTTTTTCTGTGTTCATTTCTGTAGAAGAGCGTAGGCTCCAAACGTAAAAGCCTTTTTCTATTCATGAGCGCTATACTAATACATATGTTTGTTTTGTACACCACCTGTCTTCGTCTTGTGTTTTTTTAGTAAACTTTCCCTATATATATATATATATATATATAATTAATCAATTTAGGGTAGCAAAAAATTCAATAGAAATTTATCGCTACCAGCGGTCTAGTGGGAAAGAGAAAATAGTCAAAGACTATATATATAAATTCAACAACAATTAAGGAATGGCCTTAATGGGCCATTCGGCCCACTAGAAGAAGCAGCCAGGACTCAAACCGCTAAGTAGTAGTAATTCAGAAATTAAATGAAAATTTAAAAACATTTACCCTAATTCATCTTTAGACGATGCATCGTTTCGGTGTTTTTTATGGCAAACCAGCTTAATTAAATTAAAGTCAAACTACCAAAGGTTACACCTCATCGGTAAAGCGGTTTGAGTCCTGGCTGCTTCTTCTAGTGGGCCGAATGGCCTACTAAGGCCATTCCTTAATTGTTGTTGAATATATATATATATATATAGGCGCAGGAGTGGCTGTAGGGTAAGTAGCTTGCTAACCAACCACATGGTACCAGGTTCAGTCCCACTGCGTGACACCTTGGGTAGGTGTCTTTTGCTATAGCCCCGGGCCGACCAATGCCTTGTGAGTGGATTTGGTAGATAGAAACTGAAAGAAGCCTGTCATATATATGTATATATATGTATATATGTGTGTGTGTGGTGTGTTTGTGTGTCTGTGTTTGTCTCCCTAGCATTGCTAGGGTGTGTTTACGTCTCCGTCACTTAGCGGTTCGGCAAAGTGACCGATAGAATAAGTACTAGGCTTACAAAGAATAAATCCCGGGGTCGATTTGCTCGACTAAAGGCGGTGCTCCAGCATGGCCGCAGTCAAATGACTGAAACAAGTAAAAAAACATATATATATATATATATATATAAAAGGGCTTAGTAAAATAAATTACTTATGCCACATACTGAACTCATTAGAAATAGCAGCTAAAAAAACATTTTTTTAGCTATTTCTAATACTTAAAGAAAATCTCTCTCAGATAGTGTTTAAATAGCTAAAAAAATTTTTTTAGCTGCTATTTCTAATGAGTTCAGTATGTCGCAAAGTAATTTATTTTACTAAGCCCTTTTATATAATGTAATATTTTGAATTCGCCTTAAATGGTCCCTTTACATACTGAATACTTGGTGAAATTGATTAATAATTAATTAATTTTACCCTCAATTGTTGAAATTATAATTCATTTCTCTCTGTTTAATGCTTCGGTTTTCACCGATAAAACATAGTGTTTGCCAATTTTAACCCACGCTGGTGGAAAGGGGAGAGCAGAAATTCTTCGCTTGCATATTTTGAATTTGTTAGCACTGTTAGTTCGAGCGGATTTCCGGAGGTGATAAGAAGCCAAAAGGGTATGCTCCCACTTTCAGTGTTCCCAAATCCGAATCAAGGAGTTCTGAGCTGACGAAAGAAATGTCGATTTGACTAATCTAGAAACGTACGTTCTCAAATAACCTTTGCACTTGTGATTTTTTAATGTTTTTACCCCCATACCTTCGTGAGTTGGTCTGAGCAAACACTATCTGAGAGAGATTTTCTTTAAGTATTAGAAATAGCTAAAAAAATTTTTTTAGCTGCTATTTCTAATGAGTTCAGTAGCCCTTTTATAAAGCCCTTTTATATAATGTAATATTTTGAATTCGCCTTAAATGGTCCCTTTACATACTGAATACTTGGTGAAATTGATTAATAATTAATTAATTTTACCCTCAATTGTTGAAATTATATATATATATATATATATATATAATATATATATATATATATATATATACACGTCCTTATCACCGCTTAGCAGAGTTTATTTATGAGAAGAATTAGGTAAGTTGAAATACGTTGTCACATATTTGTATGTTTGAATGAGTGTATATATCTTCATAACAGTGAATGTGCAAGCGTTTACGGGTATATATGTATGCGTGCGCATTTGCGTTAGATGAGTATGTATCTGAATTTATGTAGAGAAGAATAGAACCACATATATCCCTTTGTATTATGTGGGTGTATATTTGTAAATATTTGTCTACGTCCGTATGTGCGTATATATCTGTGTTGTTATAGGTACGATTTTTATTGGGGTCAAGCTCAAGTAATAAGGGCTTTGCACTCACGATCCCGAGATCCATGTCTCAATTCCTGGACCAGGTAGTAACTCTTTTCAACTCAATACTCACGAACATAATACTGGGTGTGTGTATAAAGATAGGGAGACAGATATTTCTATAGGCATATATATATATACAGGGATTGGACAAAATAATAGGAAAACCTTTCAAACAAATTTATTTTGATACGGGGTAGGACCGCATTTGGCAATTATTACAGTTGGAATTCCATGAGGTATGGATTCGTACAAAGTTTGAATTGTTTCCAAAGGTATTTTTGTCAATTCTTCAGTATCTACAACAGTATCTAGTTCTTGTAGTGATGATGGTGGAGGTTATCCACTCCTTACTTGTTTTTCTAAAATGCACCATAAATGTTCAATAATGTTGAGATCTGGGGACTGTGGTGGCCAGATAAGATGTTCAACTTCACTAAAATGTTCCTCGTGTCATTCAGTAACTGCTTTAGCTGTGTGAATTCATGCATTCTCATCCTGAAAGATTGTTTTTCCCACCGGAAAGAGTTCTGCAAACAGGATGAATTTGATCAGATAAAAAGCTTAAATAGTCTTGTCTGTTAATTCTGCCATGAAGGCAAACCATTGGGCCGGCGGATTTCCAAGATATAGACACACAGATCATCACAGATCCTCCTCCATTTTTAACTGTTGGAAGAAGGCAATCTGGGTCAAATGCTTCTTTTGGCTGTCTCCACACGTATACTCAACTGGGGGTCGGAAATAAGGTAATGGATGAATCATCCGAGAAAATAACATTCTTCCACTGCTCTGGGTTTTTTCTCCACTCTAGACGCTTTGCAACGTTTCTTTTTGAAAGTAGTGATTTTCTGATTGCAGCCCTCCCGTGAAATCCGGTTTTGTGCAGCTCCCACCGAACAGTGTTTGCGGAAACTGGGTTCTCGAGGTTAAGCTCTGCAGTAATTTTGGGAGCTGTAATTTTGTGATCCTCTCTAACAATTCGCGTAAGAGTCCGACGGTTCCTATCTGAAAGTTTTGGATTTCTTCCGGAGTTTTGTTTCGACGAGGAGGTTTTTTCCCTCCTCCTCAAAGACTGTCATTACTTTCGAGGCAGTACTTCTGGATACACCAAATATTTCGGCTATTTTCGTTATGCTAGTGCATGCCATGCGAGAACCAACAATTTGAAATTCTTTGAAAGTTCAATAGATCTGTCATTTTAATGAATTTTAATTACCTCTTTCTGATGATATCCGAAAAAAAATCCCAGCATATTAAGCAGCACTAATAATAACTCTAAAACATAAAAATAAACAAGCTTTTGACGATTTTGTAGATATTTCAAAATTTTGATGCTATGATGCTGGTTCTTTCCATTATTTTGTCGAAACCCTGTTTTTGAGTAAGGCTGTGGAATACACCCACAATTTGATGCATTAGTAAGTGTATAGATATGAGGTTATGACGAATTCCAGATACAGCAACTAAACACAAGCGAGTACACACCCACGCTCACACACACATACGTACACGTACATAGACCATATAGAGACAGAATATATAAACACACACGCATACTCACACACATATAGAGAGAAAGAGAGACAGACAGACAGACAGACAGACAGGCCGAATATATAGATTACAAATTTAATGGAAGAAAATCTATATTCGAAAACTAAAATAGTGTCAGGATTTTAAACCGGAGAAGCATAGACTACAAAAATACAACAGGGCATTTCTGGATGTTTACGAAGCTATCTGATTATTTGTACTTTCTGAAGAAACAAATGTATGAAAGACATATTCCCTGGATGATTAATCAGCGTATGTGCAGAGAATATGAAGACATCATATGCAAATAAGAAATGTGCATGGGCTATATGCTAATCATAAATACAGAGTAACGACTGAATTTGTTTAATTTTTTTTTGCTAAAATTAGTTCTGTATGTAGTTTAACAATTGGTGAAGCGTACAGAGTAAAAGTATTCAACAAATGTTTAACAGGCTATTGGAGAAACTATATTAAAATGATCTGTAGTTATTTACGAAAGAGTTGAAAATTGGTAAGTTTGTAGTAAATACTGACGTCTATAAGAGGATTAAAACTACAAAGGATGCCATCGCAGACATTGCAGATATTGCAAAATGTTTAAATTCTGTAATATGTGTATCTGCGTATATCTGAATGTGTAAGCATGTTTTCACATACATATATATATATATATATATATATATATATATATATATAAATTAATAAATAAAATATATGCATACATACATACATATATGTACGTACCTACATCCACATGTATATATACATGCATATATAAATATATATATGTGTGAGTACAGGACACCACAAATAGACGTAGAACTAAACGAGAAACGAAAACGTAAAAACAAACATGGAAACGGACTTTTAACAACGAAAAAACAGAGTACAAGACAAACAATACAAGGAAAATTCCCCTTCATCAGCTGTCCCTAGTTCGACTCCATGCTTGTTTCGAAGGTAAGGACAGAACGCGACTCGTCGAACAGCCCTTCCTCTGAAAGAATTAAATGAAATTCCTTTGCAGAGGAGTAAAAACAAGGAAAGAAAAAGATGTGACAAAAACAGGACGTAAAATCAATACAAATAAAAAACAAATACAAAACAAAAATACAAATACAAAAAATACAGTACAAGTAAAGAATAAAAACAGGACAAGGAAACAAACATTGAGGGCCTTTTTTTAGCCTAGACGATGGAAAAATTCAAGAGCGCAGGAAAAAAGCATGTTCACTTGTAGGAGGCCGCCAGCGAAAGGAAGTGGTCGACTCGGCTGTGTGAGAGATGAGGAGGAGTGAGATAGAGAGAGATAGAGAGGAAAGGAAACCAGAAAGGGTGAAAAATAAGAAGGAGAGAGATAGGCAAAGCGGAAGGGAAGGTCAAGCATAGGGTTACAGAGTTTCGCGTCATAATCATATATAAAAACTTACTTGGAGAAAAGAAAAGAAACGAAACGAAACGACGCGAGGGCGCTCAGTCATGCAATAAATTAATAAATAATATATATGCATACATACATACATATATGTACGTACCTACCTAGGTACATACATATATGTATGTATGCATATATTTTATTTATTAATTTATATATATATGTGTGTGTGTGTGTGTGTGTGTGTGTAATCTGATCAATAAGTACCCGGAACGCTGCCATAATAATGAAGCTAAAGCTGCTCGGCACAGATTAACCTTGATCTGTGCTCTGCATGCGCACTAAGTTTTAACATTCTAGCGCACTCCCGGTGTTTACAGTAGTGCTTGGAAGGAAGGTTTGTTGCGTATGATCGTCGCATCAAACATAACAGAAAAATTTGAGCAGTGAATCAGCATCAAATTTTGCCAAGCGCATGACCACACCTGCTCAGAGGCCAAGGTAAAGCTTTCAAAAAAGTGTGCATCATTCTCGACATAATGAAGGAGACCTTGTGCAACTGAAACCCCGTGTGTCATTTTCGTCAACTGAAAGCAGTTTTGGCACAAACTTGGCAGACTCGCGTTGCATACGAAAATCTTTGGTGACAATGAATTGAACCGAATCATAACTAATGTGCACATCTGATAACTCACAGGTGGTAATTCGTCGATTCCCTCTCAAAGTTGCACGCATCTCTGCAATGTATTTCTAAGTTCTGCTGATTGCGGGTCTCCCAGAACGATTCTCAATATCGACACTTTTTCGAAACGTTTGAACAACTCGTGCACTCTTGTGCGGCTCATACACACCTCTCCATACACTTTCTGCAACAGATATCACGATGACAACTTTCTCTGTCATGGTAAATGTGACGATCACACGCTACACTCGTTCCTTCCAGGCACAGCTGTAAACAGCTAAATCGTTAAAACTTAGTGCCTTTGCACAGCAGAGGTCAAAGTCAATCTTTACCAAGCGGCTTTATTCTGCGTGCTTTAGCTTCGTTACTATGATCACAGCCCTGATACTTATTGATCACACTTTGAACGCACACATGAATAACTTAATAAATAGTAATTTGATACCGGCTGGAGATTCTGCTAGCTCCCCGCCTTCATAATAAGTATTAATTAATGTTAATAAATATGGTACGTTGCTATCAATGTTGAAACTCCTTCGTTTGAATATTAGAATGTTAACTCCTGGATGCGATCAGTGGTTGCAATTTTGTATGTTTAAACATGTATAATATATACATTGCGCGAATTCAACGTGTTGAATTGATTTTCGTTTTACCTCTAATGCGTACGCATGTAGTTTACGTGTTTCTGGTGTAAGGGGTGACATAGATGAAATCACGTTTACATTATCATAAAATGTTGCAGATGGTATATTCTTAAACATTCGAAGGCGGCGAGCTGGCAGAAACGCTAGCACGCCGGGCTAAATGCGTAGCCGTATTTCGTCTGCCGTTACGTTCTGAGTTCAAATTCCGCCGAGATCCACTTTGCCTTTCATTCTTTCAGAGTCGATAAATTAAGTACCAGTTACGCACTGGGGTCGATGTAATCGACTTAATCCGTTTCTCTGTCCTTGTTTGTACCCTCTGTGTTTAGCCCCTTGCGGATAGTAAAGAAATAGGTATATTCTTAAACATTCGGGTTTTCTTTATAAATAAGAGTACTCTTCCTTTTACATTGACTAGATTTCGCTAAAAGCAAATATTGCAACCTTAGACAAAGAAGGAAGAAACAAAATGCACTTCTGCGATGCTTGCTGCTTTTTATTTTACTTACTTTTCGAGGTTTACCAATTCTACAATTTCAGCAATTTCTGTGTTGACAACATTTATCCTTGTCTTACAATTGAAAATGTGGTTATTATTACAGGTTTAACCGATTGTCAAGTAATTCTTAAATAAATTGTAACATAGTGGTTTATTGCTTTTCTAGATACCGTTCATCGTTTGTCAGCTTCTCAAGTGATTCGTAATCGAAAGTTAAATATTTGTCTATATAATCCGTATGTATAAATTGTGCAATGCACTCCTTGTTTGCATTTATATTCTACTCGCATATTCTCAGCACATGATTATGGTGATCAATCACCAAAGCAAATGCAGGATCAGGCATCTGTCTATTAAGCCTATACAAATAATTATATGAATTTCTGAGCATCCGTACATCCGGAGTCCACGATGTTGCATATATGCATGAATATGCGCTTGTAGAATTACGGCTATCTCAAAAGTTTAAATATACATTTTTTGAAGCTGAAAATTTTATATATCTACATTTTCTGTATTCTTTGCATGCTAGTAATTTCAATTCAAAATTTTTTGAATTCGGAATTTTGCTTTGCTATTTTCCCAATATTGTAATTTGCGAAATTTTTTGTTGTAATGTCAGCATTTCTGAGCGTATAATTCTAATAAAGTGGCTGTGGAATTTTTAAATACATTTTTTGTCCTTGTTGAAAATAATTTTGCCCTCTTTATGTGTGTAGTCATTCGAGACAGGGTATTGTGCTTACACTTTTAAGTTATCGCTCTCTTATCCTCACTTCTATATCATCTTCCTTCTTTTCTCTTCCATCCTTTGTTGTTCTTCTTCGGATCATTTACAATATTAAGCTAAATTTGACCTGCCTTTTACGGTTCATTCATGGCATTCTGCACTTCATATACAGCTTTAACAGTGTTTTACTCTCTCAAAAAGACAACTATTTGAATACAAACCAATTAATGAATTCAGCTTCTAGATTTATCGTGTCAATTACTATTCTATACCGTCATCTTTAATAATTCTTATATCAAAACGTCTATCAGAAACTCCTTCCTACAAAGAATATGAACACCAAATACAGACTCTTAATGTAATAGTAGTACCACCATTCTTCGCTTGATATACACACACGAACATGAGCGCGCGCGCACACATGTTGATGGAGACAGAGAGAGAGAGAGCAGTCAGCAAAATTATCATCCACACCGTTCCTTCGACATAGAAAAGTTAATATAGGACAAAGATTTAATGGGCAAATTATTACAGTACTCCCTTATAATCTGTTAGCAAATTTTTCCTGAGAACTAAAGACTAAAAGTACTACATGTCTGTTGGTATTATTGTAGTACATGTCTGTTTCTATCATTGTAGTAGAATAAACTTAGGGAGTATATACACAAACTATAATTTGGAGTGGCAGAAGAAAATAACAATGGGGATAATGAGATGATAATATAGCTACATTTATCATGAAAAGATCTAATGCAGTTAGTATTCAATATACCCAAAGAAGTAGAGCTTGCATTGATCGATTAAATGGAGCCTCCTGAAACGGCCGTAATGCACTAATACCCTGACATCCTTGTTATTTAATTCCCATATATATATATATATATATATATATATATATATATATATATATATATATATATATATATATATAAGAGTCGGAGTCTAGCAAAATTCTCTGGGATTTCTCAATCCAAACAGATCAGGTGTAAGAACATAACAGACTGGACCTAGTGGAGGCGGACAAGGTGCACCATACATGCTATATAGTTGATGTTGCATGCTCGTTTGACCCACGAATAGTCAAGAAGATGAAGACAGATAAATACGACCCTCTTAAGTACTTAATAATGCGTCTATGGAAAATGAAGATGAAGATAATGCCAATTATTGTTGGGTCCTCGGAGCAGTATCAGAAGGCATCAAGAGGAATATACAGAAATTGGAATAGAGTGCCCAGTCAAACTGTTACAAACGTTTTCCCTCCTTGGCACAGCTAGAATAATCAGGAAAGTATTAGATAACTGAAAAAAACGAATATCATGGTACAGTAAGCTGCAGGTAGTAAGTCCGCTATGCATACATGACTCCAGGAGCTCAAACAAAACCTGTGATAAAGATAAAATAATAACAATAATAATAATAATAATAATAATAATAACAATAATAGTAGTGGTGGTGGTGGTGGTGGTGGTGATGGTGGGTGGAGTAGTAGTAGTAGTAGTAGTAGTAGTAGTAGTAGTAGTAGTAGTAGTAGTAGTAGTAGTAGTAAAAACTCAAAATACAAGTATTCTAGACAGTGGCAATTCGAATGTGGCGCCTAAAACAAACACTTCCTATAATAGTAGGTGCATTATGTATGACAAGAAGCATCAGACAGATACATAACCAAAGCAACGGGACTGACAAATGTATATATCATACAAAAAATAGTACTACTAGGCTCCGCACACGTCCTACGTAAAGCATTTTTAATTCAGTGAAAATAAGAGCAAGACAACATACAACAGCACATATCCAAGACACATAGAGCTGCTAAAAAAATTATAATAATGATATATTATTAATGTTATTATTTCACTTACGCACAACGTATTAGACTTGGAAAAGAAACATTCATCACACCGGGCTACAAAAAGCAGCCTTACATGCCAAAGACCCTTCTAAGAATTCTAGCTGTCCCTAATAACACTATTTTCTGGACCTGTACTAAACTAAATGTTGTGTCTATCCCTTTCTCCATCTGCTTAAATCTTTAATTGGCTTATGCAGCTATAATGAGAGGGATACATTTTACCCAGACTTTCCAAAGTCTATCTCACTCAATGGCTACGTCCTAGTATTTTACTATTTTCTCTATACCGCTCATATTAATTTTCCCTGTTCCTATTCACCCCCAGTCGATGGGGGTGAATACGGACAGTGGATTTTTATTTCAAAAGTGGATGTGCCAACGAATTTTGATAAAGTTTCAATGCGCGTCGGTAGGTTACCGGTAGGGACATAAATCCCACTATATTAATCAGCAAATGCTATTGCAGTCGCTTAGTACCTTACCCTTTACGATCGACTGTACGGCATATTGTATTTGGGGGACATGTAAACTATATAATTAAGATATATTTGAATTTCATTCATATTGCGGGGACAACCAAGAGCGATATTAAACAATGAGATTTGAGTGGTAAATCATTTTGAATGCAGTTGTACACAACAGGCTCAAATATTTTGTGTACCAGCCCGGAAGCAATCCCTGCGAGATCCAATAATTCTTGTTCGATCACTAATAGACATACAATTTCAATTATTTAAAATTTTCAATATACGGAAACTCTACCATTGGTATATCAATATTGGCTTCAATATCAGAATTCCAGCTATCATTACTAGTAAAGAGAAATATAAATATTGGCACCTCCTATTTATCAGTAAATATGAGAGTTATCCTATCCAACGGCAAACATATTGAATCCTATTGAAGTCATTGAAATCATTCTCTTCTGATAGAACCCAGCTTTGACGATATTGAAAGTAGGATTCTTAACACACTCTACAATAGTTTGTAATTCTACAGATAATACTGAAGCTGCATCTATACCTGAACTTGTAGCTTAAGTCATCTTAACATTACAACAATTAATATGGGACTTGGAACGTGTAATCCAGTACTTGATACTAGTACATTTTTCATTTCCTCCCACATATCTTACAGTTTATTACAATACAGTTATCTACACAAACGTTGCTGTTACTCAATACGATGTATATTTTTCTCTGATTAAATTCCATGTGTAATACAAAATTGCCAGGAGAAAAATTCACTTGTTTTATGTAAATTAGCTATGATGAAATATCAAAATCATGGTAAATCTCACCTTTTAAATATCTATTTTTAAATATCAAGTGCCATACTTACAACATACCCGTTTCCATTTAAGTAATTTTTCCTGTATTTCTTATGAATATTTTTTGAAGTCCTTAACATCATTCGACATTTCTCTCCTACGCAAAGGGTGAGAACTCAGTAACTCAATTTAATCTCATATTTACCGAGCACTTCAGATAAGAACGATTGGACATTTTGCCGTCAGAATTTAATGCACATATATATGTATATTAATGTACACACACACACACATATATATATATATATATGTATCAGTGTGTGTCATTACCTACATAAGTGTGTATGCTTGTGTGTGTGTACCTACATATGTGTATGTTCGTGTGCGTGTGTGTGTGTGTGTGTATGTGTGAGTGTGTGTGTGTGTATGTGTGAGTGTGTGTGTGTGGGGGGGGTTAAGGGCAAGATCCAGGGATGCGAATGTCGGAAGTTTGTAAGCTTCAGGCAGTCTATGGCAGGTAGAGAGAAGTAAAAGTGGTGGGTGTACGCAAAGGAACATTAGCAATTTTTTTCCATAAAATGTTGCACATTTTTTTAATATATATCTAAGTACGAAGAATTTCCAAGCGACAAGGTAACATTTATTTAATTAAGGTTGATTAGCTAAGCCGAATATGTCTTGTTGAGTAACTATTATCTCAGAAATCAGCTACCTAAGAAACCCGTAGCTCCCATTTTATATGTTCCACTTCCTCAATTTGGAGTAGAGAAGATGGAGATAAGATTAATAAAAATTTATTAATACGTTAACAAGATCTACAATTGTTTCATTCAGCTCTTGTTTTGGTTAATTAATTAAGCAAACTGAT
>NC_043003.1:80468394-80520894 GCF_006345805.1 Octopus sinensis | reverse complement strand
ATATACGTTTAGATATAAAAACATATATCAATATATATATATATATATATACATACATTGAGAGAGAGAGAGAGAGATAATACATATATATGAAATAATTACTATAAAACATTGCGTAGAATACATTGTATAGAGGATCGTGGGTAAGGCATGGACAAGTAAATGCAAGGCAACTCACAAGAAAACAAATATGTGAATTAACGTAGACTTACATTGTATTCAATATTTCGGTGTTGTGACCCCGTTTTCAAAAAATTAAGGAATACGGCCGACGGGCGTGTGTGTAGTAGATATGTGCGGAAAGGTGTTTCTATAGCAACCTGCTAGCTTCCTGTAACTTTCTCAATTTGATGATCTTAGGTTTCTTTTGGTGTATGAGGATAGCCTATGATATTCTTAGGTTGCGCCTGTTCCGCTATGTTGCCTTGAAGTGCACTGTGAATTCCTGGGTCTATATATGTTTCTTCACGGAAGTGTCTGCATGTAGGTGTTCCTTAATGCGTATATGCAATTTTCTTATTGTGGTCCCTATGTAGGATGCGCCACATTTGCCACAGATGATCTCGTATAAAACATAGATCCTCTAGCACAATTCAACGTTATTGATGGGGCAGTTCGATAATTTGCACTCCACGGAGTAGTGAGAGGTGTTGTTCATGGACAGAGAATATTGATTTTTAATATGATGTTATTAATATTGCTACTCATATTATCTATCTTATATATATACATATATATATATATATTCATGAAGGATATATATATCTTTAAAATACAATATATTAAATCAGAGTATCTTTCATAAAAAATATCCCTATAAGAGGTTAGATATCCTCATAGTGACTATATATATATATATATATATATATATATTATATATATATATAAATTAAATAATGAGGGTGAATAAAATTATAGATATTAATTCACATTATTTAATGTATTGATTTGATATGCTGCAGTAAATATTACATGCGGTATTCACTTCCACTTAGCATTTACTTTCGGCGGGAAATTTGTAACTACAACAGAATGTAATTGATCGGACCATATGAGAATCGTCGCTTGTAAGGGTCTGATCAATTATATTGACAAATATTGCTGATGAATCATAGACAATAATGTAAGTATAATCTGCATTTTGTTAATGAAGAAACAATTGTACAACATTAATCCATTATTTAGTAGTAATTTAATTTCATAGCGTTGATTGTGGTGCTATTTCTATGTGGATTTATCGTCGGCGACTTTTACCGATCGGACCTATTTCTAGCACTAGAGTTAACATATTCAAAGTTGACTCTCTAATATTTACGGATATATATATATATATATATATATATAGAGAGAGAGAGAGAGAGAGAGAGAGAAAGAGGTTTGGAGATTTAATGGTGTGTGTAAGACCCAAAGGTGTCAGGTAATGCTGAGTAAGTGCTATGGACAGACCGTAGTTAAGCTCCACATTTGGTGATTATGCGAATAAGGAGTCCAACGTAGGTCATATGCAGCGTGTGCATATATATATATATATATAAAACAAAAATTCAGAATGAGATAAAAAACCAAGACTGTGAAGATTTTTGAACATTTATAAATAGGTCTTACAGCTGTTTCCAGGGTATTTATTATATCCCTTCATCGGAGACGGTGTGAGAAAATGGTTAAGCAATAGTTAATTTATATCTACTTTTAGGTCACTTTAAATAAAAGCCTTGATTCAATAGCACTGTGTACAAACTTTATACGTGGAATGACCAATTTTAGATACTATTGGATTTTACTCACAAGGTATTGGAATATCATATGTATACCATTCTGCCTAAATTATGGATCTACAAATGAAATATCGTTGCATATCTCACATCTATTTTCATTCCTCCACTTCACTCTCTATTTCGTATGTTATCTAAATTAACTATTGCTTAACCATTTTCTCACACCGTATCCGATGGAGGGATATAATAAATATCCTGGAAACAGCTGTAATACCTACTTATAAAAGTTCTAAAATCTTCACAATCTTGGTTTTTTAACTCATTCTGAAAAAACATTTTATATATATTCATACATACACGCTATATATGTGAGTGCATGTGTGTGTGTGTTCTTGTATGTGTCTCTGTAGACATATATAGGTATGAATATTTCGTGTTCTGCTAAGAAGCAGTGCTCGGTTCCAGAATTTTGAACTCGTGTGAAATGTAAAAAACTACTCGAAATCTAGAGTATCCGCACAAGTTGAGTCAGATCAAATAGTTTGTACTGGCACCGAGTCTTAGAAGATGTGATAATATTTTGAAATGTTTTAATTGGGGAGGTTTTACGTAATGCATGCATTTTCTAATATAAACGTGCATATTAAATGAATTCAGAATATCGCTACCTAATTTGACTTAATTATAACTTGTGTGTGTGTCTGTGTTTGTGTGTGTGTGCGTGCGTGTGTGTATGTTTGTTTGTTTGTGTTTGTCTGTGTCTGTGTGCTCACGTAGTATGTTAATGCGTTTGCGTTTGAGTGCGGAAAGTACATGTCAACCTCTAAATAATTATTTCAATACAAAGGAATTATAGGGATTACAATCGTGTATTACTTTCTGCTTCTTAACAAATATCACGTTAAATCTAACTGATCGTGTCAGTATTACGACACTTCACAGCAAAGAGAAAAATTTACTTTTACTCTATGAGACCAAACTTATGATAAGTAGAAGTCTAGCAACATTTAATCAATTCTGTTGCGAGGAACGTAACAAAACAAATATGTTGGAATTATACTGCTATTGATAATAAAAACGAACATCATGAGTTCCAGGATGAAACTGATTCATAAATGCTTGTTTTATTGGTAAGGTTTCGCAAGGTTAAGTTAAGTTAAAGGGAATCATACAAAACAGAAAAACAAGAATGATTAAAATGTTATGGGCTGAAAGCCAGGCTTCAAACTGACAAGCTCATTGCACCAGACCAATAATCGTATCTTCCCATCATAAACTACCAAATTATAGTATACATGCAATGCATTTATACTACAATAATCGATCCCGCAACAGCGGAATATACTTCACTGTACTGCAACGACTGATAAAATACGTAGGACAATTAAACACTAAAATATTAGCAAATATGTTTGTCATCGAATCATGTAAGGTATACAAAAATAAATATTTTATGTGTTATTCTTAACGGTAATTTCCTATTAATACCTTCTGTAGTTTGTAGATTCAATCCAAGTATATAGTTACATATATGGTAGATAATTCTAAACATTATGCTAGTAGAATTAGAGGATTATAACGGTATCAGAAAGGATAACTTTGAGATAGTAGTGCTCTACAAAAAGTTAATTATGTAATAATTCGCTATAATAACTAAAACCCGGTTAAAGAGTTATGTAATACTCATCTTGAAAGCATTACAGATACAGGCACACGCCTCTAAAGCTCTCAAAGTAAGTATCACTAAGCACCTTAAACTAAAAAATCGGTACCTCTTGGATCAAAGGGGCTATTCACATAAGACATCACTAACGAGACTTGAACAACCGACAAAATTTGAGGAAAACCGATTGGCAAGTGTGGGTTCTTCTACTGGCTCTCATTCAACGTTACGTTTGACTACCTTTTCTTTTCTCAAATGCATAGCGGATATCCTACCTATGAATAATTGCTTCCTGACGAAGGAATTTCAAACGTGATCTGCATTCTCAGTAATTTTCAAATTTTGCTGATCAAAATAACTCAGTAGAAACAATACAAACTTATCAGTCTTTCTACACGCTTCTCTATCTGATAAAAAAGCATGTTTTCACAAAATATTAGATTCCTAAATGTATTAAGGTAAATGTATAATGTTTGTCCTTATATTATTTCTCCCGAAACTATTTCATTTTCTGCGACATTCCTGTTCTTTTTTCATATATTCCACAATATATCAATCATGTGATAAAATACACAACGA
This sequence comes from Octopus sinensis, assembly GCF_006345805.1. Classification (NCBI taxonomy): domain Eukaryota; kingdom Metazoa; phylum Mollusca; class Cephalopoda; order Octopoda; family Octopodidae; genus Octopus; species Octopus sinensis. The sequence goes on along the minus strand of NC_043003.1, from coordinate 80,516,937 downwards.
TACATATAAACTTGCAAGCATGATTATATGTGTACCTGCATAAATGCGTACGTGTGTATGTGATTGTGTGTATATACGTATTTTTGTGTGTATATACATATTTTTGTGTGTATATATGTTTGTACGAATTATTATGTCTCTATGAATGTACGCCATTTCATCTTTTCTACTTCATTATCCTTCTGATCAAACTTCTGCTTTTTAAAACAATATGGACAAATAAAAATTTTAAAGAAGTTTTACACAGAATATGCTTAAGTTTTTCTTGGTGTTATAAGGTCACAAATGCTTCTAAACATTTGAACCTAAATGATTAGTTCAGAATTACCCGAAAGGCAATTCGAATTGGTAATGAATATATATAGTTAAGATAAATGTAAAAAAGCGTCGCGTTTTTATGAACAATGTCAATAAGAAATTGAATTCTTTCAAATATATTTTCAATAGAAAATTAAGGTTGGCTATTTGTAAGACTGTCTCGCACTAAACCAATATATTCTCTCTTCTTAAGAGTTACCCTTTCAATATATCCTATTTGTAAAATCACTTTATATTATACGTGTGGAATAGACTACTCACCTATACTTTTCTCTTTCTTATAAGAGGTCTTACATAAAAAGATAATGTTGATTTAACTCGTGATTTATTTTACTTCTTATGTCATTTCTCCTGATTATCAATTTATTCTTTCTGTAAGATAGGTTTTATTTTTTAATCTTATTTCTGTATTGTCACAGTTTATTCTTGTCGTGTTTGTTGTATTTCTATCTCATTTCATTCATTTCTCGAGTCTCCACTCTAATTTTTTTCATCTGCGTGCCTCTTTGCTTATTTTCTCTCTATTCGTTCCACTTTTCGTTTGGTTTTACTCGTATTTTTCTCGTTTTTATCATTTTCTCAAACTATTTTTCCTCATTATTTTAAAATCTTCATTTCCTCACTTACTCAGATTTTTCGATTTTCCTGCCTTGCTCTAACGTTCACTCTACCGTTCTTGTTTATTTTCTTCAATCCCTCCTTTATTCTTTACTATCTGTCATATTCTCATCGTAATATTTCTTAATATTTAATTTATTAATATTTAATCTCTCTCTCTCTCTCTCACATTGCATCTATTGTATGTCGGGGGGGGGTATAAATTCTGGCTCAAAGCCAGCTATTTCAGGGGAGGATCTAAGTCGATTATATCAAGCCCAGTGCCCCAACTGTAACCATTTTATCGACGCTGACAGAATGACAGGCAAAATCGACCTCCACGAAGTTTGAACTTGGAGTGTAGTCTTTAGACATGTTACACGCACTTATCTGGCTGCGGTAAGGATTTTGCTAGCTCCCTGCCTTTATAATAAACAGTATCCGCACTGTTGCCATAATACCGATGTTAAACCATGCGGAGCGAAGCCGCTTGGGAAAGATTAACCTTGACCTCCGTAATCTATATACCTTACCTTTTAACGTTCCAGGTTGGCGACATCTGTTTACAGCAGTCCTCTGAAGGAAGGTGTGTAGCATGTGATCCTCGCATTGACAATGACAGAGAAAGTAGTCATAGGGATACCTGCTCAGAGGCTTACACAAATTTACAGAAATTTTATGGAGAGGGTTATATAACTGTAGGAATGGTTCAGACGTTTCCAAGATGGCTGAAAAAATGTCGATACTAACAAACATTCTGGGAGACCTGCAATCAGGTGAACTGAGAAAACATCGCAAATATGAGTGCAGCTGTGAGGGAAAATCGACGAATCACCATCCGTGAGTTATCAGAGCAGGTACGGGTTAGTTCCGGTTTAGTTCATTATCACTGAAGATTTGGTTATGAGCACGTGTCTGCCAGGTTTCGGCGAAAACTGCGTTGAACTGACTAAAACGACACTCGGGCTTCACTTGCACAAGTCTCCTTGATTTTGTGGAGAACGATGGAGTGTTTTTGAATATTTTGTGTATGTCACTGAGTAAATATCGCCAAGCTTTTGGCAAAATTTGATGCTGATTCTCTGCTCCACTTTCGCTTTCAATCTGTTCTATTGATCAGATCACTATGTATAAGTGAATTTGCAGGGATGTATTATAAAGCAGATACCGTGTTAGCTCTCAGTTTGGTTCCAGATGCCGGCCAGCAGCCTATAATAATTTTTTAGACATAGGTAAGTTTACTGGTTGGGTAACTCCGTTTGTACTACCCAGTAAGGCAAAGGTTCCGTAGAGTCGGAAATATTATTAATAATATTTATATTACAGTTATTTACAGCATTATTAATTCATAGCGGACCTAATGTACATACCCTGATGAAACTGCACTGGCAATATTGCAAGTTTGCATCTCAAGCAGTGTACGGTCACTGCAATGGAAACACATATATAGGTCATAGTAATATGTTGTAAATAATCGTAAAATAAATTATTGATGTTCAAATCTCAAGTTTCCTTATTCTTAATGTGTATGTGTGTGTTTGGCTCTGTGTATGTGTGTTGTGTTTGACTGTGTGTCCTTGTGTTTGTGTATGTCTCCTACCAACAATTAGCGACCGATATCGTTTTGCTTATGTCCCCACAACTTAGGGGACATAAGCACTGAAGTCGATTCGTTCGACTAATCGTTCTTCAAAGCGGTGCCCCAGCATTGCTGCTGTCTAATGACTGAAACAAAAAAAAAACAGAAGCTATATATTTCTATTGAAGGCTTTTCTTTTTAACTTTAATATTGCCCTCGTTGTTGATTTACCCTCAACGATCAGAACAACCGATTTTTAATTTATTTATTTTCTTTTTCAAATATGAACTTTTAATTAATATCATTTTAACAAATTTATTTACGTTTGGTGACGTTATGATTTCAAATATTCCCACGATTCACTTGTCATTGAAGATCCTAAGGTAGAGAATATAATTATAATTATAGAACTCCAGTCAGCTCAACACTTTCATATATGTAATTGGGTGACCTACCGTTCATGCTGCTTATCTCATCACCATTATACCATGAGTTCAGTTCCTGGATTGGCTGGCACATTGTATTACTAAGAAATGAGCACTAGCCTATTACTTGTGCTGCCCACTTTCCTTCCGGCTGTCACATCTTGCATACTCCACTTGGCCAAGAGTGCGGGGTCAAACAAGAGGATTCTATCTACTGTCTAAGGACTAAAACATTTGGAGATTATACAATACGTTACCAAGCTGTAATCGGCTGGCGAATGATGGCTCTATATTTTCATGTTTTTTTTTTAATTTGTAATCTTGGGAAAATATTTAAGCTATTTTGTGGAAAGGATTCCAATGGAAAATATTAGCTCGCACTAAATTCTAATAACGATGCGGTTATCTTTGTTTTTTCGGGACACATTTCCATTTCTATCTTGATGGAATCAAGACTCTATAATTAAAGACGGCACATTCATGTATGTACCCTCTATTCTTTAGACATCACATATCAGGAGCCACGTCATCCAATGTATTTCCTTACCAACATTTACCTCAGCCACAGTTAAATTGTAGCATGCGGGACATCCTGAATGGCATGCGTAACGAAATATAACCTTTCTGTTAGTAATGCGACCCCACTCATGAGGAGCCGTAACGCATGAGGCTCACTTCTCGAAACATGTTGCAGATATCTGATTTAGACAGTAAAGTGGGTTTTGTGTGAGGTTCGGTGGCAGCAGTGGCGCCGACGTTCTCCTGTTGGCTTGACAATAGATGCTTCTGAATGGATTCTTTCAGATAAATTTTCGATAGATACAATTTTATTTTACTCAACGTAATAGCATAGTACAGGAAAAAACAATCGTTGTAAAACCCAATTCATGAAACACATAAATCCACATTTCCTAAGCTACTGTATAGCTTAGAGCTAAAATATGCTTATGGAATATGATGTCCTGGAAATAATTGTTATAATTATTATTCTGTAAATAATAGAATACTGCTTTCTCGATAGAGTTTCATCTGTCGTATAAGTACTTCTTTCTCATATATAATGCACACTTAATTGTTTATATCATTGTATGTATTACGATCCCACTTTTATATTTCGTTGAGATCCCTCAATTACCTGTCATTATCCATGGTGTTACCAGACAAAATCCAGAACTGGCTGTGCTTAAAATCTAAAAACTACAAGAAGCAAAGCGGGTAACTTCAATACAATCTGAAAAAGGAAACTTATGAGCAGTAATAAAAGTGACATTGGAGTAAAGCTTGTCCTAAAAATGAACAGGTAAAAGCATCAGGCATGTACCAGTAGTACAAGGTCTCATCAGTGATCTATATTCTACTCGGCTCTCATAATTTAGAAGCGAGCACTATATAGAGCAGCAATATCTGTAAATTTTTACTGAATTTCAACAATGAGGCGGAAGCGAAATCATCAAAGTGCAGCGGTATAAAAACTTAATATAAACATATGTAACATGATGCGTTATTTCTAAACATCTCGCGTGACTCAAACAGTTATTTACTGTTTCATTGAGCATCGATGCGTTTATGTTATTCGTAATTTACCAATTCGTTGTACGCGTTTCATTAATTTATCGTTATATCTGTATTGTCTGTATTTGACTTAATTATCGTTTAATCTATGTATGTTTCTAACGATATTATTCATTTTGAAATGCTGGTAAGGTCTTTGTCAGAGGAAAAGTCGCGGTTTCGAGGGACGGAAAGTTTGACACCACATTAAAATAAAATGAATATGTAAGTTTCTTTTATTCATTTACTCTTTTTTGAGGTCTCTGCCTAGCAAGAAATTGAATAAAATGGTTTGCTGATCCAGTTTCAACGACTGTGCATAGATTTTATTTCTGCTTAAATAAAATAAATATGTAAGTGAAATTGATGGTCTCTTTGAATGACTAACTTATGTCTTCCACACTGCAATTCTTTTATTATAACAAACGATTTCACATCAAATCACTTGCCATGGAAGAATATTTTCATAATTGTTCATTCTATCATTACCTTCCGAAGTATGCGGTCCATTTGATCTTATTTGTGCGGCTTCAGTGACATATTAGTTGGAAGGTTTTACTGTTGAAATGAGTTACTGCGCTCTCGCCCAGACCTCAGTTGCTTGTGAAACGACATTATCAGTGATATCCCATAGTTTAGTTAGCACGAATTTAGAATAACGGTGCCGCTATCGTGGTCTTTATTAATACGTCTAACTTGATGGATCCAAATCATCTTTCTGGGACTATGGCACCCATTGTGTGGTCTTACAAACATCTAGATCAGTCATGGCCAAATTGAAGCCCGTAGAGCAAACCGATTCAATAAGAAAATGTATCAACACCAATAGTCGTTATATACTTTACCAGTCGAATCCGGATGAAAAAAGAAACAATAATGGTGATCTGAGTGCGATTTGATCTCAGAGCACAAAGCACCAGAACTAATACCGTAAATTTTTTTATCTGACACTGTAACAACTTTCATCGTCGTAGCATAGTATTAGCGCGTGTTTGTTTATTTAATAATACTGCTGTCCTGATGGTTGCATTGACACGTTTTGCCTACTAAATCCGAGCTGTGTATCAATGCTATGACACTTTATTACATCTATCCATATAGGCCATCATTTAACATGATGCTATATGTACTAACTCAGAGGGATTTAGAGATGGAGTCTTGTGGAATATTCCTTTCCCCATGGGAGCTGGTTTTGTGTTTACAATTCACACGTTTCTTTGAATCTGTACAGATGTAACACATATACTCATGTCATGTTTGATGTACCTGCTTATTATTGGTAATGGCTTCTCTACAGCAATATTTTCAGAATATACGAGTGCCGAGACCTTCTAGTAATCAATCCAAATCATGCTAATGTTATTCTTTCCTCTCCCACAGTTATCGGTCATGGCTTTATCGATCAGCTACTGATCGATAGATCCAAATTATGCCTTTTTAGAATTATCTCTGTTCTTCTCAAAAAAAAAAAAGAAGAAAAGAAAAAAAAACATTGTTTCTCTTTCTTTTCGTGCAAATATCCTTTGAAATGAGTTTACCGTTTAGTTTCTTTTCTTCTTGTAAATTGTATAACAGAAATACTGGAGCATCGAACAAATTACTATGCTGCATTTACAGAGTTACCCCTCTTTACGTTCTGAGTTCAAATTCCACATACATCTATTTTACGCAATTTCCTCCAAAGATCGATAAAATAATTGCTTGGTCGATGTAAGCGACCTTACTCTTTACTGCAGTGACATAGCATGGACATATTTCATTACAGAAAACGAGTAAATGAATAAAAGAAACCTGTTAAATATCTTAGCTAAATCTCTCACGCTCTAGTGTTTTTTTATTTTTGCGGATTTCGTTTTATCTAGATTATTTATTATTATCATTTCTTTTCACAAATATTCTGTTGTCACACATACTCAATTGAACATCATCTCCGGTATGTTTTCCATAATATATACGCTATACCCTTCTGTCTCTTTTGCAAATAACTCTCTACTTTGTTCTTTGTTATTTTTATTTGGAGCTTTAGTCTCTGTAAAATCATTTTTCTTTCAGTGAAGCGCTATTTATTTTTCAAATAAATTTTATCTCTTATCATAACAGTGGATTCATTGCGATATTGCGAGACCCTCTCTTAGCGCTCCTTGATTTTGCGAACATAATTTTGTGTTTCTAACAGTTGTTGTTTCTCTCTTCATCTTTATTATTTTGGTAGTATTTTCGATCACATTAAGTATTAAGTGATATTTTTCTTTAACCTCTAATTTTATCTCCACTTTGTCTTTCATTTATTTTCATTATTTTCTTTTGCAAATATTGTGGCTTCTGCCTAGCAAGAAATTGAATAAAATGGTTTGCTGATCCAGTTTCAATGACTGTGCATAGATTTTATTTCTGCTTAAACCTGATTTTACTATGTCAGCTTTCTGAATAATGCTGTCTGAAACTATTTTATTGCGTAGAAAAAGAATGTATGGACTGAATGGTAAAGGATCGGTGAAAGTCATGCTTGATATCATATTGTTAGGAAGAGTTGTAATTTTCCACGCTTTCAAATTCTACAGATTTAATAGTCTTTAACATTGAGCATTTGAAGATTTTAGCAATAATACATTCCTCTCCTAATGATCTCAATCTGAAGTTGCTGCTGAGTTTTTTCGGTTAGTGGTAGCAAGTTCGGGACTAGTGTGAATGTGAACAAGGCAAAGATTATATTATGCAAAGATTCCGCATAGACACAATGTCTTATTTACAATGAAATATATAAAAAAATTAGTGTATTGTTTCTTTTTCTGGTTTTACCACCACTTCCCAAATATTTTGTCTCATACTAATGAATCTCACCAGATGTATAAATTTCACAATGTGGTCTTCTATGCAACATGTTATTGCTCTTTCACAAGATATTTAGCATCATTAGGATTTTTCGCAGTTTTCAGCAACCTTTTACTATTATACTCATAAAGTGTCTGCAACATTATCCTTTGGAAGTATGGACTGGTACATGTATGCTGTACAGGGATAAGTCTCTTATGGGATTTATTTTCTTGACCCTAGAGTTGCTCTAGTGTTTCAACAATTTCTCGTGTAGAATATATTGTATGAGATGTGTTATATTTCATACTGCCGGGAAATTCTGGAGTAGAACGTGTGTTGAACAGATTACGAGAGTTGTGTTAGAGTGTCTGTTATCTCAATTAACTATATTGTAATATGTGTGGTTTATATAAGGCAAGGTTAGTGATATATGCAATTGAATTATAAATAGTTTCTTAAGATATATATTAAGGTAATCTGGGGTCATTATAGCGTTGTAAACCCAGGGGTGGGACTTGGTATTTACATTTTCATTGAATGTTCTTTATTATAATTGTAACCCAATAATAATAGTATTATACACCCCTATATCCTGCATATCTATATTTCAAGATCCCTGTATATTCTTGGTTTAAACTTCCTTTTTCTGATGTATTTGACTTTTATACTTTCTCAAAGAAAGCCTCATATTACAATATGATGGGACTTTCTGTAAGAAAAGCTCGCTCTTTCAATTATGTCTTAGAGTATTTTTTTTTTATTGTATTATTGGTTTTCCAACTCTCTACCGATTGTGCAATTATCTAAATCACTGTATTCAGATTCATTCTCTTTAAGGTTCCACGTCGTTTTTCGTTTATTCAAAGTGATGTATATACTATTTACTTCATGTTTTCTTAATAAATAAATCAGTTTTATTTTTACATCTACGTAGATCCATTCTACTTCCAATATTATATTTCTGTTTTTACAGCAACCTCCGGCATTCGTTTATATTGGATAGATATATTTTATCCTTTTGGTGTTTTCATAATATATGCTCTAAGTTAAAATTTTTTCTGTTTATTCGAACTACTTGGATTTTTTTGTTAAAACTCGTAGATGACAATCTGTTTTTCTACCTACGTTACTATTCATATAATTATCTTAATATTTCTTCATATTATATAATGTTAGTAAGGTGGCGAGCTGGCAGAATTGTTTGCATGCTGGGAAAAATGCTTAACGGCATTTTATTCATCACTTCGTTCTGAATTCAAATTCCATCAAGGACGACTTTGACTTTCATCCTTCAGGGTCCGATAGCATATGTAATAATAAAACACTGAAATCGTTGTGATCGAATTATCTTCTCTCCCCGAAATAACTGGGCTGGTGCCAAAATTTGAAATCAGTATTGTACAATATTTTTATGAATATAATTGTGGTGAGAGAAATGCAGAATTTTAAATGTATTTCCGTGTAATTTTGTACTTCTGATTTCAAATCCAACACACTTTGCATTTGAACTTCTCAAGGTTGATAAGCTAATTCTCCTCAGTTACGAAGAAAGCAACTTGAATGGGTTTCTGTCGGACTTGAATATGCCCCAAGAATATTACAACTGGTAATAACCTTCTGTTTATACACATCACTACTTAGCTATCCAGATTAGTGGTACCATGCGTAGTATAATGATGAGAATATCATAAGAGAGACAATCTTTCTTAGAAGCTCACAACGTTCCCAGTCTGTTTTGGGGGGCTGCAGAGGAGATTACCACTCCGAAATAATTGCAGCACACAACCTATATAAGTAGTGATGCGATCTGATTATGGTGTATTTGACAAAATAGTGACAAGAGAGTGAATCGCTTTCATACCGGTTCGAATATTCTCCAAGTATACTTGAACTGGTAATAAGCGTATGTGTATATATTGGGTCTCCCCGTAAATAATGCGCGTTTTTATAGTTCTTTTATTATTTTAAAGTTAAGATAAACAAAATTCTTTCTTAATCTAAAACATACTCTCCTTCATTTTCTATAATGCTCTTCCATATATCTGGTGGACTTGCAGCGCTCCTCTTCCAAAATTCACTAGTCCGTGACGAAAAATACTCTTCCAGTATTGGTCTGACCTCGTCTACAGGATTCATATTTTTCCGGAATAAATTATAATCAGATGGAGCAATGTATGGCGAATATGGTAGGCCGGGCATCGTTTCCCATTCAAAATGTTCCAGACTTTGCAATGACATCTTCGCTGCATGTGGCAAAGCATTATCTTGATGGAAGAATACCATTCGTCTTGAAACTGAAGATGGTCGTTTATCTTCTAGAGCTGACTTAAGCCACTGAGGCTGCTTGCAGTAGATCTCCCTTAATATCCTTTGGTTTGGGTTTAAAATTTCAAAGTGGACTAAGCCTTTCGTATACCTTCCAAACAACAACACCATACGAAGATGCCAGTGTTTCTCTTTTCCCTACCCACCGTCTTCGGCGCTTGACATGTTTATAGAGATCTCATTTCTCACCACGAGTCACTATGCAGTCCAAAAAAGGTTCATTTGTGAGACGTCACTGACACATTCACTCTCTCCGCCCGTTAAACTCGGAAAGTTTGTGAAGAACCCATTGATCCGATCTGCTGACTTTTCCAACGGCACGCAGGTGTCGATGAATGGTTGAATGACCAAATCCAAGCTTCTCTGCTAGTTCCTCAACAGTAAGGATGGGATTTTGCTCCACCAGGGTTTGCAGAACGCCCTAGTCGAACTCTACATATCTTCCAAGACGTAGCTTGTCTTCTAGGCTGTAGTTTCCAGCTCAGCATTTGTGGAACCACCGTTGAAACTAGCTTACGCTTATTTCCGATCCCCATATACTGCATTAATATTCCTCGCACTTCCCGTTCCGATGTTCCTTTATTGAACTCATAAAGCAAAATATGCCGAATCTGCCCCTTTGTCACTTCCATTACATCTTTGAAAAAATAACTGCTAAAATCAAACTGCACTCTTCAAAACGTGCACTAAGAATAAGTACAAGGTAAAACTATTACCTGATTTTATAACAAGTTCATTCTGGTAGTCTATCTCGTCCCAATCCGACTTTTAGTTTATGCAGTTGCAAAAAACGCATTTTTTATGGGCTGACTCATATATATATATATATATTATATATATATATATATATATATATATATATATATATATATATGTATATAAAAGAAGTTTGAAAACGCCACTACATAAGATAAATTTTAATTTTCTTAGAAATTTTGCATGTTTCGGTTATTCTTGAAAAAACGAACCTTATCAAAAATATTTTAAAAAGTTAAGTGTAATAAAAAAGTTCATAATTGTTTCTTACTGGTTTTGTGGGTAGTAAGCATAATAGCTGTAAATTTAAAGTTGAGTGTAATAAAAAGTTCATAATTGTTTCTTACTGGTCTCAACAGAAGCCACGTGGTTGTTTTTAGCTGTCTTATGTGTCCGAATGACCAGTGGCTGAAATGTCAGTAGCAGCAGTGACTGTTGGTCGTAGTAGTAGTAACCGTGATGGTGGTTGGGGTTGCAGCAGCTCAGCTGCGGCAGTAGCAGCAGCAGCAGCAGTAGTGGGGAATTGTCGATCGTAGTAGTAATAGTAGTGACCATGGTGGTTGTAGTATTAGTAAAAGTAGCAGCAGTCGTAGTGATCGTGGTGGTAGTGGTAGAATTCCTTTTTTCTTTTCGGAAGACCAATGTATCGTTTTAATTTTCCTAGCCCAGGGTGTTCATATATATATATATATATGTGATGAGCGTGTTTCAGTTTCTCTCTACCAAATCACTCACAACGCTTTAGTAATTCTTAGGATAGAGTACAAGACAGAATACAGTGGACCAAAGTTTCGCATTGTGGTTGAGAGCAAACTTCTTCTATACTGCCATGCTTGCGCCTGTGTGTGTAGCTGTAGATATAAATGCATGTATACATACACACATACGAATATATATATATGTGTGTGTGTGGTGTGTGTGTGTGTGTGTGTGTGTGTATGTATGTATTAATTAGTTACAATGTCTGCTGACGAAAGTCCTGAGGCATCAAAATTATGACAAAGCTAATTTGATTCACCTGACATATTGTGATGTAGCATACTGCAAACTAAGACGATTTTATTAAAATTAAAGATAGTAAATAGCTCTCAGTAGAATATCTTGAAACTGACCACAGGAACGTTGAAGAAAAAGTGGAATTTACATCACTATTATTAAATAATGAATGACATTTCACCTTCACCTCTAATACTGCATATAATGCCTGAACAAAGCACACTTCGGTTGTTGTTATTTTTGTTGTTATTAAATATGTCAAATTTTGGAGTTCCCTCACTCTACTTGACACCACGTGCACAATCGTGTCCCTGAGGCTTATGTACAGTATTCTGTTTTGACAGTGTGGGATTTAATGTGTTTGTATGCCGCATCTGTTTTGCTTTCCTTACGATCGGTCTCCTAGTTTCTTTTAATAATTCGTTTCATTTTTAGCTATAGTACATTATATGCAATTTAAGCCATGTTTCTTTTTTGTTGTTGCATTGCGTTTATTTCAGACGTGTTGTCTGACTTTTAGTGACTGTTATAGTACAGTGTCGGATGGTTATTTTATAGAGTAAATGTTCTTTCCATTGTGTCCGTTCGGTTGTTTTATACTGTTTTCATACCAATTGTATAAAGTATGAGATGTAAAACTTCATGGCCGTGATTGCTTTTATTTTATACTAACAGGTTTAAGATATGTCAGAGTGTGCGATGCGTCTATAGTATTAGACAGTGATTATGTATGTTCGATGTGGGTTGTCTTGGCGTATTGTGTGGTAATTATGGGGAATATGTTGCTTCAGCTGTGCAAATATGATAATTATGTGTGTTATGGTATGAAACTGATGCAGAATGAGCCTAGCGTAGTAAGGTCTGTTGTGTATTTTCTCGTTTATGTACACAATATTTTTTATGATCAAAGATATTCCGTACATGGCCATCCGCACTGTATATCATCCGATGTGTACTACCGAGTTTAAATGTGAAGGACATTATTTCTCGACGATTTGGCAGCAAATAGAGACTTGATCATTGGGGACTTCGGTGAACGTTAACATAATCTACACAAGTAGGAAACACAGTCACAAATGAAAATTATAGCATGCAGGATCAATGTTAACCTACACAATATGTAGACTCCACGGTGACCAGCAATTCATAACAAGTATAGTCTATGTGATCTCTACCCACGCAAAACAACCTACACAATATTTACACAGAAATCACAGCCTACACAATCACAACAAACATTCCAGACTACCAGTTTACACATCATCAGCAAACTTCCTCGAAACACAGTATACGTAATTACAAAAAAAAATCTCACACAAGATAAAGTGTACACGATCATCACCACACGAAACAGGAGTGACTGTATGGTAAGAAGCTTCCTTACCAGCCACATGTTCCCAGGTTCAGTCCCACTGCGTGGCACCTTGGGCAAGTGTTTTCTACTATAGCCTCGGGCTGACCAAAACCTTGTGAGTCGATTTGGTAGACGGAAACAGAAAGAAGCCCGTCGTATATATGTATATGAATATTTATATGTGTGTGTGTTTGTCCCCCAACATCGCTTGACAGCCGATGCTGGTTTGTTTACGTTCCCGTAACTTAGTGGTTCGGTAAAAGGGACTGAGAGAACAAGTGCTAGGCTTACAAAGAATAAGTCCTCGGGTCGATTTGCTCGACTAAAGGCAGTGCTCCAGCATGGCCGCATTCAAATGACTGAAAGAAGTAAAAGAGTATCCCCATACAGCACATAGTCGTCACTGTAACCTTCAACGTCCTCACACACCATACTAGCAACGAAATCACCATCAACGCCTCACATAACAATATTCATAGTTACCAAGCTAGGTAACAGAGCACAAAGGCAACCCGCTACTACAACGTGAATGACAAAATATATACGTGTTGTTTTATATGGCTGCTATTTCTAGGAGAGATTTCGAATGTGCAGGTCAGCTCTATTCGTTAGTATGATGTCGATGTTGTTTACACTCAAGTGATCACAGATCTTGCAGACTTAATTTCTAAAGACGCGAACATCCTGTGTTGTGATGGATGGTATTATTTATGTTTTGAGAAAAGAAGTTATGGCAATAATTTAGGGCGCGTAAAGGCGGCGAGCTGGTAGACACGTTAGCGCGCCGGGCGTAGTGCTTAGTGGTATTTCGTCTGCCGCTACGTTCTGAGTTCAAATTCCGCCGAGGTCGACTTTGCCTTTCATCCTTGCGGGGTCGATTAAATAAGTACCAGTTAGGCACTTGTGTCGATATAATCGACTTAATCCGTCTGTCTGTTCTTGTCTGTCCTCTCTGTGTTTAGCTCCTTGTGCGTAGTAAAGACATATGTATTTTGTCTGTCTTCATGTTTTGAGTAAAATGCCACCGAGGCCGACTTCGGCTTTCAACCTTTCGGGGTCGATAAAATAGTACCTGTTAAGTACTGAGGTTGACGTAATCGACTTACCCAATGCCCCGAAATTGCTGGATTTGTGCCAAAATTTGAAATCAATCGTTTGGGGCTCGTATTGTGGCCATATATCATTGAATGATGGGTGTATAAAGAAACTGACTGTGATATATTACTGGGTAGCAATTATTTATAAGGTGTTGTGGTTATTGGATTTTCATATTGGATAATTGTGTTTGGGATCTGATGTCTTATAGGTTGTGCTATAATAATGAATTATGGTTATTTAGACTATTTCTGAAATGTTATGCTAGAAGTGGGTACCCAAATTTACTGCAGATATTTTTTGTCTAGATAAAAGTTTGAGCGTCAGCAAAAATGTTATTCTTAAGTTTCCTAGCCACTACTATGCTAATTAAAACATATTAAATAATCTTCTAATTATGCAATAGAAGCAGCTCTGTAGTAAATACATTATCAATATAACATACTTAACATATGTGCTTAATTGAAAAACCGAAAGCTGCGGTTTACGTTAAGGAAAATTCCTCTTATTGACAAGTAACTCAATATGTTTATAAGGAAAGTTTTTTGGGGTGAAAAGCGCGGGTTCTAGCTTTTCAACATTAGGTACAGTATATAGATAAAAATAAATACTAATTATTCCGTATTTTTACAGAATTTTTACCCCATGGCGTTTATCTTTATTGTGCAATGAAGTAAACTAACACATGAGAACGAATGGTTTAGAGTATGTGCTATTGTATTTTGAGGCTATGTTATATTAATGGTGATATTGAGTAACATATGTGTTGTGTTGTAAAATTTGGTAGATAATGTTAGAAAAATGTGCTGTGTAGTTTGCAGTATAAAGTCATGCATCGATCTTTTTCAGGTTTATCACGGTACAGAGGCATTTGTGCCGCTTGTTAATAGTTATATCTCGTGTGCTTACCTGCATCTGCTTTTCCTTCCTACATGCATGTTACCAATGATTGTACGAAGAATGCCATTATGGTATATATTGATATCATATCATATCTGTTTAAATGTTGACGTGTCACCGCATTTCCCATTATAATAATTTGCCTACTTGATCGTGAGACTGTAAGACCTTAGCTTATATTGCCGTGCAAAACAACAGTAGACAAAAACAATGTCTGTTGTCTCATTATACTGTCTGCATAGATTTGTACATGGTATTATTAATCACAGGTCATTATTAGTTTATATAATTATAACTGGATATGTATCGATCTTTTGCAGCTAAGAGGAAATCACGCCAACATTTAAATAATTATTACATATTGGTTTAAAATTTTGGTACAAGGTCAGTAATTTCGGAGAAGGTGATAAAGCGATAATATCGACCCCAGTGCTCAACTAGAACTTATTTTATGAACCCTTAAAGAATAAAAGGCAATGTCGACCTCGGTGGAATTTGAACTAAGAACGGAAAGATGGACGAAATGCCGCTAAGCATTTTGCTCGTCATGCTAACGAATCTGCCAGCTCACCGCCTGAAATTAGTTTCAAATTTTTAGCACAAGGCCAGCAATTTCGACCAGGGGCTAAGTCAATTACATGAATTCTAGTCCTGAGCTCGAAGCTGGTACTTACTTAATCCACTAAGAAAGGATGGAAGACGAGGTCGATCTCGGCGAAATTTGAACTCAGAATGGAAAGACGGCTAAGTATTTGCCGCTAAGCGTTTGGCTCGGTGTGACAACTGTTCTGCTACATCGCCGTTTTAAATTAGCATGGAATATTAAGGTGATAAATTTAAAGCAACAACTAGTTAACACGGGAAAGCGCTAAGATATTTTCAACATTAATCATCATGCATACACACACACACACATTCACACATATATACACATACATCCTTATATATATATATATATACATATATATATATATATATAGGTCAAGTTTGTGTCCACGCTAAATTGAAGACTTTAAAATATTTTAAATGATTAGAATATTCGTAACTAGATAGATAGATATAACTTGATTTCTACTAGTATAGCACTGCTTTAAGTAGATAACTAAGAGTTCTCACACTACAGTTATCTTTTTCCTTATATCTGCATCAGTTTTTTGAGAACAGGGAAATGAATAGTACTTATACGCTGCTTAATTGAGGCTCTATTTAATTTCAAACTCATAATTTTTAAATTTCTTAATTTTAAATCTTAATTGTAATTTTTAATTTTAATTCCTAACTTAATCTAATTTAAGTAGCATAACTCTAATAAAATAAAATGAGTTACTATAGCCCCATAATTCTATTTCAAAATTAAATAAATAAGGCTACCCCCTCGGTGATAATATGATTATCTTCATTATGATAGACAATCCCCTAACACCTTGTAAATGATCTTCTAAGATTTGACCTGTAGTCCGTCAATGTATGAATAATAACAGCAACTCCTTAAGACAATAAAATGAATAAATTAAATAAGTAAATTTTAATGAATTTTTGATAAGATTATACTTAGATTTTCCTAATGTATTTTCTTTTGATTTTAGCATCTGACCCCTAAACCCCTGACTGTGTTATCTCTTTAGATTCTCTTTAAATTCATAGCTGATTTCAACAGCAATAAATTAGCTGTTTTACTGGTCAAAGAATAATATTCTCCTCTAGTTCCTAGATGCCTATAAATTAAAACCAGACTTACCGTCTACTAATTCTTCTGTATAACTAGAACCCTCTTTTTTCTTTTTCTTTTTTCCTTTCTTTCCCTATTTCTTTCTCTTTTCTCTTTTTTTCTTTTTCTTCTTCTTATTCTCTTTTTCCTTTTCTCTTCTCTTTTAGTCCCCTTCCCCCCCTTTTTTTGCTCCCTCCTCCTTTATTTTCTCTCTTTTCTT
Source organism: Octopus sinensis (assembly GCF_006345805.1). Classification (NCBI taxonomy): domain Eukaryota; kingdom Metazoa; phylum Mollusca; class Cephalopoda; order Octopoda; family Octopodidae; genus Octopus; species Octopus sinensis. The sequence continues at coordinate 80,500,299 of NC_043003.1, read as the reverse complement.
CTATTCACTTCCCTTTTCTATTCTTTGCCTCTCTAGAAAGCCCTTCAGCCTTTAAAAGTTAAATAGCTACAGCCTCTTGTAAATAGCAGTAATGTGATTAATGTGGCAAATACCTAATCACATAACAAGAATTGATACCTACCTCATTGTGTTCAACCATTGATAAATTTATCGCCTGTGAATATGAAATTCCTCTTCATTTCTCTGGAAATTTACATCTACACCATTGGAAATTGTGCATCTATACAAAGGATTAATTCACCCTCTCTGTAATGCTAATAAGCAGGAATTGAGACCCACCTCGTTGTGATTAACAATGGATAAATTTGTCTTCTGTGAGTATGTAATCCCTCATCATATCTCTGGAAATTCATATGTGTACTATGGATTAGGTCACCTTCTTTGTGATGCTATTAAAACTTTTTTTAAATTCTGTGATAAGACTGTACATCATCTTTAAAGAACTTTAATGAACTTTGGAAATCTGTTTATGTTACTTAATTATCTACATTACTTCATGAGTATAGCCTCAACCACTAGGATGTCTAGAGAACTCACATGTATTTTAGCTGATGAGTACGGGACACGTTTATATGCTGTAATTTTTGCAACTTTTAATAAAGCCTGTCCTTGTATGAAACGATTGTACTAAAAACCTATCCATTCTTGTTGCTTCTTTCTCGCTTATATATATTATATATATATATATATATATATATATATATATATATATATTATATATATATATATATATAAACATTTATATATATATAAATATATATATATATATAACATTATTGGTGAATTGAAGAAATGGAGCTGAACGCAGATTGAACAGAAATCGTTTTATTTCATTCTACACGTGTTTCGAAAGGCACAAATTACCAAAATCCGATTGAATATTGTGTCTTTCTCTTCAGGAAGAAAAAAGGAAATCCGTTGGAAAAACAAAAACAGAACAGAGGCGGAGCAAAAAACAAATCGAACTGTGCTCCTAAGAGCCCATGGCGAAACTGTTTATCAGTGTATGTTGAGAACCGGTGGCTGAAGAATTCAACGGGTCAGGCATCGGTCAATCATGTGGGTGAGGGTGTATAGATGTTCTTTGTGACCGAGAATAAAGTTCTGACTATTTAAGGAATATTGGATGTTTTATAAGGGGCGAGAAAAAATCTACTTAGAGACGTGTGTGTGTGTATACTGTTCTATATATGTGTGTGTTGGCGTAGGGGTAGAAAACATTTTTTGTGTACGTGTGTGCGTTTTTTCGTTCGGCTGTCAGTGGCTACTGCCGTGATAACCGTTGGGTGGCAGAAAGAAAAAAATTAAAAATATATATATATATTATGTTTTATGTGTGTGTGTGTGTTCATCTAAGCCTGCCTTGTCAAGGAAACCCCCCGCTGTGAGAAAACCAAGCCCCGGAGATCGCGGGCGGCCTGTATCGTGACGATTGTCTGTTTTACCTGCAAAACACCACGAACAGAATAGTGCAGAAAACTAAGAGCAGGTTAGCTAGGTTTTTTAATAGAATGGGCATGAGTATAGTTTTTGATAATGAACTCACCAAGGCTAATTTCCTAGACGTTACACTTAACCTTAATAGCGACTCATACTGCCCTTACCATAAGCCTTCCACTAATTTGAAGTATGTCAGTGTCTTCTCAAATCATGCCAAAACGTAACAGACAATTTGGTTAAAAACATCTCTCTAAGATTGTCTGGCTTGTCCGCCAGTGCCGATATTTTTATGCAGAAAGCGGAATTTTATAACGCCGCACTATCCAAGGCCGGTTATAGGCAGAAAGTAATTTATATTGATCCGGCCCTTCCGATGCCATCATTCGGTCATCAGGATAGGGCCGTATATAATAACATTAACATTTTAAGTAAGGACGGGAGCGCGGCGGATGCCGGGGTAGTCGCTCCCGCATTTAATTTAGCGAACAAGGATAATTATCGGTCCGGGAGGTCTTACACTAACCCAAGACCCGTTATTCATCCGAGAATCACCCACCCGAATGCGAGAGCTGGCGTCCCGACCCATCACACTGATAGGAATAAGCATATATGGTTTGTAATCCCCTTTGGTAAGCAGATTAGAACTAACCTCCCCCTCATGTTTAGACAAGCCATCGCCAATAACTTCCCCAGAAATTCCAAATATTACTCCACGGTTAACTCACATAAAGTTAGGATAGCTTTCTCCAACACTAAAAACCTCGCCCAGATAATCGCCTCCCATAATAATAGGCTACTTACTAAGACCCTATCACCTTTTTCCGGAGGCACAGCCTCTTCCGCTCCCGGTTTAATGCTCAGTAGGAATAATTATAGTAGTAATAATGATATGAGAGCCAGTACAGTGACACATAATCTCAGCTCCAGCCAGGGAGTACCCACTAGGGTATAGTTATAATAGGGGTGTTGTGGTTGACGGTAATAATGGGAGTAGGGTAGAGAGCCCCATTAGCATCCCCAGCATCATTTCCCGCAATAGCAGTACCACGGGCAGTAGCAATGACAGCACTCTGATAGATAGTGGAGAATCAGGGGTTATTCCTATAGTTAATAGTGACGTAGTGGAAAATAGAGTAGTAAGCGGCTGCAGGTCTCGGAACGAATATAGTGACAGGAACGCAGTTCTAATTTCAGAAACTAATCCTAGCAGATTAAGATTCACGTCGGCGAACTCCAAGATCAAAAACGCCGTCTACCAATGCAAGGTTTACACGGACTCAGATGCCTTCACTTATGTAGGGGCATCATCCTCAAGATTGTCTTTGCGTGTCTCCAACCATTACGCAACTTTTCGGGACGTGAACAAGCGCCAGACCACGGGACTCAGTAAGCTAATATGGCGACTGAAGGATGCGAACTTAAGCTATAGGCTGGAATGGTCAATTTTGTCGGTGGCCCTCCCATTTGATAGGGGCAGAAGACAGTGCAAACTTTGTGTCTCCGAACTCTTCCATATTTTGTTTGCCAGAGGCCGGATGGTAAACGGGCTCTTACAGTCGGCTTTTCGATGCCCCCATTGGCGGCGTTACACTTATCTGGCCTTTAAATAGCGTTTATAAATAATACCGGCACCCATAGCCCTTGGTAACAAATTCTGAAATAGCCTTTAAGATATGTACGATTAACCACTGCAAGGGGAATTACTCCTGTAAGACAAACGGGGCTTGGTTTTCTCACAGCGGGGGGTTTCCTTGACAAGGCAGGCTTAGATGAACACACACACACATAAAACATAATATATATATTTTTTTTTTATTTTTTTCTTTCTGCCACCCAACGGTTATCACGGCAGTAGCCACTGACAGCCGAACGATCAAACGCACACACGTACACAAAAAATGTTTTCTACCCCTACGCCAACACACACATATATAGAACAGTATACACACACACACGTCTCTAAGTAGATTTTTTCTCGCCCCTTATAAAACATCCAATATTCCTTAAATAGTCAGAACTTTATTCTCGGTCACAAAGAACATCTATACACCCTCACCCACATGATTGACCGATGCCTGACCCGTTGAATTCTTCAGCCACCGGTTCTCAACATACACTGATAAACAGTTTCGCCATGGGCTCTTAGGAGCACAGTTCGATTTGTTTTTTGCTCCGCCTCTGTTCTGTTTTTGTTTTTCCAACGGATTTCCTTTTTTCTTCCTGAAGAGAAAGACACAATATGGTCCCATTATTCAATCGGATTTTGGTAATTTGTGCCTTTCGAAACACGTGTAGAATGAAATAAAACGATTTCTGTTCAATCTGCGTTCAGCTCCATTTCTTCAATTCACCAATAATGTTTTAACTTCAATTATCCGCACCAACGCACGGTTGCAACGCCAGATGGTTGTACCTCCAACCGTGCTGTTTACTGCTGTGATTTTTGCTACTAAGGTATCGGTTAAACTTTTGATTAATCTACTACAAGATTATTCATCTTTCTATTTCACATTATATATATATATATATATATATATATATATATATAAACATTTATATATATATATATATATATTATATATATATTATATATATATATATATATATAAACATTTATATATATATATATATATATATATTATATATATATATTATATATATAAACATTTATATATATATATATATATATATATATATATATATATATATATAAACATTTATATATATATATATATATATATATTATATAAATGTTTATATATATATATTATATATAATATATTATAATATATATATATATATATGAGAATTAGTAGAGAAGTACTTAACGATTTGTTGATATACTAAGTAGGTATTTTCGTTTTATATTATGTTATAACTAACTAACACATGTAATAATATATTTCAGTGCAATTTTTGATATAGTAAATTAACTTGCAAATTAGATCTCAGCGAAAACATAGAACTCATGGATATAACTAATATTAAATAAATAGTATAGCTACTAAAGCGGATTTCGATACCAAAAGTAGCATTTATATAATTCTGTAAATTCAATCATTTTAGGGGAGAAAATGTTTGGTGGAAAACTTATAATCGTCTTTCTACGTTTATAACACAGGAATAGAAAATATTATATTTATATGAAAATGTATATCATACACATCACACGTACTTCTCTCATCAAGTCTGTCTCAACGGCATCGCCTGACTTGCTACAAGTGACAGTTACGTTTTGTTTCAGTTACACCCAACACTCCTGATAAAGCTCTAAATTATCTGTAAGCGAACAGATAGTTACAACTCGTATGCATTGAACCCAGTGTACCCTAGGGCTAAAAAGCAACCATTGCTTCTATCATAAAAATGAAACGCACACTATTATAGCCGTTTCAAATAGTATAGCCACGTAGAAAGTTTTGTGAATACATTTGAAAACGTCTATTTGTTGTGGCCCCGTTCTACATCACATATGTCACTGATTATGGGCCCACATTATAGCGAACGTTAAGTATTCGAAAGGATTTTCCAACCCAATATGTATATGGTATTATTTATAGGTTTATGAGCTTTTAAATTATTGTTCAACACACACACACACACACACACACACACACACACACATATATATATATTAGCACACCGGGCGAAATGCTTAGCGGTATTGCGTCTGTCGTTGCGTTCTGAGTTCAAATTCCGCCGAGGTCGACTTTGCCTTTCATCCTTTCGGGGTCGATAAATTAAGTACCAGTTACGCACTGGGGTCGATGTAATCGACTTAATCCGTTTGTCTGTCCTTGTTTGTCCCCTCTATGTTTAGCCCCTTTGTGGGTAGTAAAGAAACATATATATATATATAATATATATATATATATATATATATATATATATATATATGTTGTTTTCCTTTTACTTGTTTGTCATTTGAGTGCAGCGATGTTAGACCAAACAAGTCGACTCCAGGACTTACTGTTTGTAAGCTTAGTATTTATTCTATCGGTTACTTTTTCCGATTCGATAAATTATGGGGACGTAAACATAGCAACATTATAGCGAGGCTATAGAAGACACTTGCCCAAGATACCACACAGTTGGAATGAAACCGGAACTATGTGGTTGAACTGCAAGCTTCATACCACACACCCACTCATATGCACACCAATATATATAAATATATATGGCTCAGTGGTTAGAGCGTCGAGCTTTCAATCGTGAGGTTTCGAGTTCGAATCGCGGACAGGGCTGCCGTTGTGTTCTTGAGCAAGACACTTTATTTCACGTTGCTCCAGTTCACTCAGCTGTAGAGATAAGTTGCGACGTCACTGGTGCCAAGCTGTATCTGCTGTTGCCTTTCCCTTGGATACCACTGGTGGCGTGGAGAGGGAAGGCTGGTATGCATCAGCGACTGCTGATCTTACATATACAACCTTGCCCGGACTTGTGCGTGGAAGGGTAACTTTATAGGTGCAAACCCACGGTCAGTGATGACCGAAGGGGGTCTCAGCATATATACACATACATATACAATTATATACAAGCATATATGTATGCGCAAGTGTGTTCTCAGTTTCAATTCCACAATTAAAATCATCTGTTCTAGGTTTGCTTCAAAGTTATGCTCGAAACAAGTCGCCACGACCCTGCATGCCACAAATGCATACGACATAGATAGTTATAAACAGGTCTACGTTACAACCAAAAAAATAGAAAGGAAAGGATATATATAATAAGTCATTATCTACCATGCGAACTAATATTCGATACACTTCTAAACTATTAGTAGATGTAGCTCCATTAGTAAATAGTTCCCATCTGACCTCTGACTCCACAAACTAGGAAATAAAAATACCATAAAACCATTCTACTCTCTTGTCAATAATATCTGACAAATAATAGCATATTTCAACCAGCTCAAACTGAGGCAAATCTGCTAATACACGCAGATAACAACATCCTTCATGCAGCCATATTTTACCTCTCTGCCATGACGAATATTACATTAAATGTATTATTATCAGATCATTATTAGACGGCTATATGCATTTCTGTTTTGCTATTCCTTCTACAATGGGGGACACTAAAGAGAGATAACCCTGAGTTGACTAAAATCTGTAGGTTGTAATGAATTACGGAATACTAGCGACTGATCTTTGATGAGTTGGCCTTCCATATATCGGCTTTAAATTTCTATAATTATGGCATATATATGTGGGTATTTTTTAAATATATTTAAAATAAATTAATTTAACATCAATACTTTTGACATAATCCCATTTGTTTATGCATTATGCAGTTTATAATTTTTAATACTCGTATATATATATATATATATATCAACATCGGTAGTATCTCAGATTCAATCTTTAAACACATTTATGAACATTTATATCATGCAATTTCGTAATAATTCTTATATAAGCATTGTAGTTGTTACATTATTTTCCTACTATTAGCTAGTACCTTGTTTGTTATAGGTAGTGCATTTGTTCATTTAAACTAATTAGTCTAATATTTATATTTTCATTGCTTTTTCCAAAGTTTTCTAACCGTTTTTATTTTCCTTTACATACAACACACACACACACACAGCACACACACACACACACAGCACACACACACACAAACACACACGCAAGCGCAGATATATGTATATATATATATATATATATATATATATATATATATAATAAATATTAGGGAATGAATCCAAAATTACAGGGAAAAATCAGATTTAGGGTTAAATCCAATTTTATAGTAAAATATTATATAATATAATTCGAGACAAAACCACTATTTTAAAACCAAACAAGGAAAGACTTAATCAATACATAAAATTTTAATATAAATTAAATAAACCGCCACAACAATTGTTTCATGTCTGCTACCGACAATCTTCAGGTGGATTTTCGATCTTCTAATCAGTATCAAATTTTGATATATATATATCATTGTCCTTGAATACTCTTTCATATAATTCCCATTATATACATCAACCTTCTCTTGAAATTAAAAAAATAATTAGTGCATTTCAGTCCATTTTCGAGATACGTAAATCATGGAAAGATCATTTCTAGAAAGATAGCGACCTGTTTACTCTAAATATCCCTCTTCCTTACTTTCTTCTTATTTTTGGTAAGGAAATTAGTGTCTATTAAAGTTCCCGGGGGAGCGTAAGAAGTAGTCAGACCGGAGATAGTTTTGACTTCCCTAAATATCTCCAGCATATCAAGTGGTATTTTTAAACCTGACCGAGGAGTAAGACTCCTACCTAAGTAGATGATGCGATTTGAGCTCACAGAGAATATATTTAATGCAATTCAATCGATCCGAAGTTCATACTGTTCCTCTCAATCATACACCTTAGTTTTGCATGTTTTGCCACCACACAATAATTAAAGGTGAAGCTGGATTCGGTGAGATGATCAGAGAGTCCGAGGGTATACGACCAGGCATTTCTTGCGACACTCTGTTAACTTTTCGAATTCGTTGCTTTGACTTTCCCTAAACTTTCCTTTCACCTCTCCTATCCTGACAATATACTTAATGATTTTCATGGCTAACTATTTATTCAAATTACCTCCACGCTGATTCCAACTGAAGATTACGTCAATGCTACGAGTGTATGTTGTGTGTTCAGCTACCTCTACTCTCATTCATTACGACGTTTAATCAGTCAATTGGCCATGTGATTTCTCATTGACGAAATCGACAGATATCCAACTATTTGTTACATACTTATCACCACAATACCTTGCCAGAAATATATTATCATTAACATTGTTGGTGGTTATGTATGGGCTTCTCCTTGTCTTCTAATAGTTTCAGTCACTGCTTCACGAACCATTCTGAGGCAATGCTTTCTTGACTCTTTAGTTAATTATACAGATATTAGTATTTTGTCAGGTCTTCAAACATTCGCCCTCGTAAGACACGAACATGTGCAGTGCACAATGCCATAAGAGAATATGTAACAATAGTGCACGAACGCCACAACGCATTCCTATGTCAGTGGCTTTTTTTATACGATGATCTCACGTCAATCAAATTTTCATCGCAAACGTTGACTAACTCACTAACCAGGTAAAATGTACTTGCCGAAATATTTGCGATTTGTGGTCGAACTAGAATTTATGATATCATGAAGCGAAACATTTAACCATTCAGCTAAGATTGTGCTCATTGCAGCTCTCATTTTAAATCATTTTATTGCGTACCGTCTTCTATATTCTACTTAATCAATGTTGTAGACAATACAATTAAACACCTCCCACCTTTTCTAAACACTGTTATAAACGTCATATATGGCTACCATTTCCACTTACAACAAAACCCACATGAGATTCTGATTTGCTCCTTAAGCTATAAAATTAACTTGCAGTATTGTTGCAATAAAAATTGAATTTTTAAATATCTTTATTTTTAACATATATTTTTGATTTTATTTAGAAATAAAATAAAAATATACAAAGTGATAAAATGCGTAAAAGCCATCAACATTTTAACGTCACTGACAGATCGACTCCTTTGAAAGGTCTGAGGAGAAACTTTTAATTAAAGCGGCAAAATTTTAATGTTGAAATTCAGTATTATTAGCATGCGCTGTTTCTAAAGTCATAAGGCGTTGGAACCTGTTTTCAAAACAATCAAAATCAGACATTTCAATTTTCACTTAACAATTAAAGAAAATATCACACTAAATATATAAATGAATAAATAAAATACAAAACCAATATTTGTTTCTATATTCTTACAATAATATTATGTTGCAATATGTGGTGAGTTGTTAAAAACAGTAGAAAATCAGATTAAATAACTTGTAATATTTATTTTCCCCCTCCTCTCCTCCGTGCTTTCATCACACGATTTTATTAGTTTCAATATTCACACAACCCTGTATGTCTACAATATGTGGATATACAATATACAGATCGTTCCTATGGAATTCGTGTTGGTATGCAGGTAAAAAATATATGATACTGTGAACTAATGGCACGGATTTGGATGTCGAACACCTAATTCATTAACTGTCAATTCATTATTAATTGGAGGGAAAAAATTAATATCTTGCATCTTTTTATTTGAAATTCTCCAAGACAAGGGGTGGTAATGTCAAGAAATTTCGACATTCTTTGATAGTTCATTTACTGGCTTATTGGAAAATATGAGCTTATAAACAGATTACCTTTAGAAAAGCCTTATTGATCTGATAGCCAACATTTTTACATGAACTGTATAAAATATGAATAAGTTGTGCCTGTAAAATTTGCGAAGTTAAAAACGTGAGTTATGTGAGAATTGATTAAAAAGCGGCAATTGTTATATTTGGAGCTATAGACGATACACTATATACATTATACAAACGTTTTCTTTAACTGGAAGTTCGTTCATCATTAGAAAAAGAACACGTAAAAACAGAAACCATTGTTAGCGACTCTGCAAAGAAGACAAGCGGCTTCAAGAAATTAGGAGTTGATCTCTCAAAACTATTTTGGATGCTTAGGAGGAGTGGTCTTTGGTTGTGATTAAGAGAGTAAAACAAAGATGCTTCTCACTATATTAGATTTCATTAGCATTTTCTACTTGAGCCAGTTTGCCTAAGTAACAAAGAATTCCTCTTATGAAAAACAATTAGAAATCAATTTTGACGTGTATAAATTTGACAATTAAAAAATATAATTGGTTGTATTTTTTCTTACACAAGGCGTTCCATAAATCATACTACACACTGTGTATCCAAATTATGTATGGCACCGATGAGCAAATGTTTATTAGATTTACAATCGCTAAAAATTTGGAATAAATGCTTTGTTATTCTAATATTTCTACATGGCATTCAGTTGTTAGCGCTTAAAATTATTTATGAATACCTTCATCAATGATTAAAAGATTCCATTATGATATGTGCTTACTTTAAATTATGCAAATAAGACGGGACAAAATGTATTGCATCGTATTTTCTAAATGCAAAAATCTTTTCCATTTGTGAACTATATGGGGCTGACTATACCTGATAAACAGAAAGAACTAGCTGAGACATCTGCATTGATAACTTTTAAATGATTAAGGATGTTTTCTCTGAAACTAACGAATGAATACCACGGAAGAGATCTTAGGGCATTAGTTCTATTCTCTGTAATTTATAATTTATGAAATACTTTGATACAATTAATATTTGTGAATTTATGTCGACGTCACACTAATTACCTGCTGTTTACTTTTGTTTTCTTTGACAAAGATTTATTGTCGAACTTTATGACGTTGTTTAGAAGGCATGTCGTTTCACAACTAGAATAAGGGCATGTTCTGTTTTTATGTAAATTTTCAATGTTTAAAACTGGTTTTCAATTATTTACTTCCTATTTGTAATCTACGATGATACCAGAGAATTTCAATGAATTGGTAATTCCTAATTTCTAACAATTGTGTTACATTAATTTAAATGCCTCTAACACTCGTCGTTAAATTTCCTTTCCCTAACTAGTCGGAAAATTGCTATTAACCAAATATTTTGCCAATAGCATTCTGTTCGACATTTCTTAGCATTTATCCAAATTTATTCATGCCATTGGCACTTGTTCTTTAGCATCTTTAGCGTATTTTGCTATTTAATTACTCAGACGTGTCCATATTTGACTGTTGCTTGCAATCAAAGGTCAGACTTTGCCCTAAACAGCTAAATTAAATTTGAGAGCTTAATTCTTAATGTTTTGAAATTATCAACCCTTACTGGAAGAGGTGCTGACAATTGCTGCTATACTTTATTTCTTCTTTTCCCAAGAAAATTTCTAGTAACTACAATTTTTGTGTATGGCGTTCGCTTCATCACTATTTAATGATGCTATAATGGCTGCATAAACATCTTAGAGACGCAATTAACTTGCAGAGAGATGAGTAGGTGTCAGGATTATTTTTATGTCTTAGTTATCACAATTTACTTACACTGGTCGTTTAATTCCAAGAAATTAATTACAAATACTTTTACTTGCACTCGCTACGTTATGGTTATGGAAGATTCTCTTGGACATAGTCTGTCTCTCTATCATTACAATTTCTACAGAATCAATCCTATCGGAGACTTGCTTTTCCTGGTCACACAACAATTATGGACCAATTCCTTTCTTTACTTTATTTTATTTATTTATCATTTATTCATTTATTGCTAGCTTTGGATAAAAAAAGTCAATTTCTTTTTTTTTTTACGTCCGTGATAGATTCTACATACTACGACACGAGAAATTGCTCGTGAGAGAGCCTATCGTTTTACCGAAGACAGATATCGAAAGTAAGTTTCAAAAACACTGCATTGTATACACAAGCAGAAAGACCGTCCTCCGGGTGGCTTTCTGTTGGCCCCTTGATAATATTTTCACATTTGATTCCCATTTCTAATAATTTTTATATTTTACGTCTACTTATTCCTTTGTATAATACTTCTCACTTGCTTAGTAAATATTGTTTTCATTATTTTATCACAGTCGTAATCTCTTTTTTAAACAAACATCACTGTAGTCCAACAACAGAGGGAGAATGTTTGTCAAATTTTACCTTTCAATCAAAGCAACATAGAGATTTCAATTCAGCAGCTCATCTGCAAGTTTTGCAGGTTGTGTATGTGTGTGTGTGTGTCTGAGAGAGAGAGAGAGAGAAAACCATTGCAAACAATGAATGAAATAAACATGAAGTGAAAAAGTTGTATAAATAAAACGACATCACTACAGATGTACACGCCCCCGAATTTGTTCCCTCATAATATCCAGAAAAATGGATACTTCTTAACAAACTTTTCTACAAATACTGTTTAGATGTTGTGGTTTTAAAGTATTTATGGATATCTTAGACAGAATGTTTGCGAGGGGTGGAGAGAGGATTTTACAAATTTCCCATGATCTGAATTTTTCCCTCATAACTTTCAAGAAGATAGGTATCTTTTAATGAAAATTTATACAAATCCCTTACAAATGTCATAGATTACGATCATAAAGAAATTTATGGGAGAAATTTATGGGAAAAATTTTCCCACCTTTTTAACACATTCGGTAGAAAAAAATTCTTAATATTTTCAGTGGGAAAAGTGATTTAAGGGCGATTTCGCTATTGTTTCGAACACAACTAAAGACAGCGGTCCTCGTTTCTTAATCAATCTCGAATGTATTAATGTTTTTTCAATATTTTCTTCCCATATGACGGCAAGCTGGCAGAAAAGTTAGCACGCTGAGCGAAATCCTTAGCGGTATTTCGTCTGTCTTTACGTTCTGAGTTCAAATACCGCCGAGATCGAATTTGCCTTTCATTCTTTCGGTATCGATAATTAAGTACGAGTGGCGTACTGGAGTCGATCTAATCGATTGGCCCCATCCTCAAAAAATTTGGTCATTGTACCTAAAGTAGAAAAGAATATTTTCCCTATAAATGCATTTATATGCTACAGAAACGAAAATTTCAGAAATTATGAATCTTTTGCAATCCCACTCTCTGCCCCCGATTGTTTCTGATTAGAAATTAAAGTATTGGAGAGCCTGAGATGGTCATTGCTATTATCTACAGTGATTTTTAAAAATTACGGAGATATACTTGCATAGCAAGTAACTTAATTCGAGATCCTGTACTGAAACAAAACTATTGCAGCGTGGAAGATGTTTGTAAACCATTCAAGAACTCAAAAATACCGTTAGTTTCACTTCAATATTAAAACTTCATTTGTGTCAAAATATTTTCCTTGCTGTACTCTTTCACCACAACTTTCTCTCACTCTTTTTTCCTGTTTCTGTTGTATCTGTATTTCAAAGGGCCAGCCTTGTCACACTCTGTGTCACGCTGAGTCTCCCTGAGAACTATGTTAAGGGTACACGTGTCTGTGGAGTGCTCAGCCACATGCACGTTAATAAATGAGCTGTGACATCACTGGTGCCAAGCTGTATCGGCCTTTGCCTTTCCCTTGGATAACATAGATGGCATGGAGAGGGGAGGCTGGTATGCGTGGGCATACCATAAACAACCTTGCCCAACTGGTCTTCCATAAACAAGCTTGCCCAGACTTCTGCCTCGGAGGGTAACTTTCTAGGTGTAATCCCATGGTCATTCGTGACCGAAAGGGGTCACACAAATACTTTCTGAGATTAAGTCCCATGGCTGTCACTTTTGCTTTTCATATCTCCCAAACCGCTAAAATATAGCGGGTGTGACCGACTTACATCTCCTCAAAACTGTTGACTTTGTGACTTAATTAGAAACAGTTATAATACAGGTGTTCTGCTGTCTTCACATAAATTCTTTCGAATACTCAAAAAGCACTTGAACTGGTAAGCTGTGCACCACATGAATCCTGCCACAGCATTCTATTCAATTTGTAACCCCTACCCTGACGCACCTATACAAATTCTCAATAATAACACAATTATTCCTTCCTAGATTCATTAAATCAAGAAATCTCTGCACTGATTGTTTTTCCTACAAGTGTCATATTAGTTACATTGATCTAATTAATCTAATAGAGGGTGTACACGCTTTGAGCACCAATGTTCATTCTTCGAATAAATAATGATGATCACGATGACGACGATGTCGACGACGACAATGAAACTGACGATAATGATGATGATATCGTTTGATGACGACGACGATGACAATGGTGATGATAATGATACTTCTGCTGATGATGATCGTGAGTAGGAGGAGGGGGAGGGGCGTACGATGGGGAAATTGATGATGATGAGAAGAAGGTTGATGAGAAGGAGGAGGAGGAGGGCAGGAGGAGGTCAAGAAGTGGGTATGAGGAGGGCAGAACGAAGTGAAGAAGAAGAAGGAGAAGAAGAAGGAGAAGAAGGAGAAGAAGAAGAAGAAGAAGAGGAGGAGGCGGAGGAAGAGGAGGAAGGAAGAGGAGGAGTTGGGGAGGAAGACGAGGAGGAGGAGGAGGAGGATAGGAAAGATTTTAAATCCTGCTTCTCTAATGTTTTTTTTTCTGAATATCATATGATATGCGCAAATACTCAAGTTTCATATTCGTATATCGCAATTGTCGAGCGAGTTAACATCTAAATGTAAGCGCATATATACGATGTCATTCGGTTCACATTATCAGAGAAAAGGATGAGAGTATCGATAAACAGAAAATTCAATGAATTAAACTATATCATTGTATTCTACAATGGGATAACATAAAACCTGATCGAGATTTTCCGATATAGAAAACTTTGCATTAAATCAAATATGAAATTATTCCTGTTGTAAGACAATGTTTTATCTCCTATTTAAACATGAGTAAATCTATAAAGGTCGCCAGTATGTCTTTGTCAAAGAACACTTACAAGTAAATAGAAACTAATTGGTCTAGCGTCTGCATTTTCTTTCAGATATTACATTCTATCAAAATATTTCAGAATGATACGTTATAGAATAAAGAACCGATGTCATCCAAAAAGTTGTTCCTAAGGCCTTCATTAGTGAGTTTGACAGTAAACAGGCTTAATCATATAAAAGGCGTCAATGCAGATGTCAGAGCTAATTGCTGGGTTACATGTTTGAATGACTTTATAACAAATGTAACTGTAAGAAAATAAAAAAAGAAAGTAAACAAAGCTATAATTTCCTATAAATTAGGTGGCAAACAGAGAGTTTCCATAAAGTTTTAAGTTGAAGAAATTCTAATTTAAATATCAACAAATAACAAAAGTACATAATATATTTGTTTCATCTTTCATAAACACAAAGACAAAAGCGAATACTGGGACTTCAAATGAATACATTTATAGCTATATTCTTCTATGATTCAAATACACAATTCACATAGAAAAGATATACACACACAAACATGCACACACATCATTCATTCCTATATATATATATATATATATATATATATAATATATATATATATATATATATATATATATATATATATATATATATATATGTTCCTGCAATCGCCAAATAAACATTATGAATAAAAGTAGAGAGAAAGAAATAATGAAAATCACAGAAGGTGCATGAATTCGTCTATCGATGAACAATGGAGACAATAACTTCAACCATACGTCACTTAAACACGGAACGTAGCCATGGAGATGACCAGAGAATCACGGTTGCATTCCCATATGCAACACATTCCATGCACCTGAAACTACGTCAGTGTGTCTATATTTTATTGTCGCAAATATTCTTACTGGCGCAATGAGAAGTCAAACGTTTTTGACGCCACCAAATTCCAGTCAGTTGTAATCAATGAAAACCATGTCTTATTAGGCAGGCGACAAGTGATAATGTGAGAAGGAGTTAGGACAACAGAACAGTATTTGCGTCGTCTTAAACCACACCATTGCTGAGCCTTAAACAACAGAAGTTTCGCTTGAGTTCGGTACCGCGCGCTCATACAAGATACAGATTTCTAAAAGAGCACAGGTTGTGTTTTATATGTGAAAAAGGATTGCAGATGTATCAGATTTGCACTTTCTCTTATATATTACACACAGCTGAAAGATACCTATTAAATGATAATAATAATATATATGAATATATATAGAAATATATCCAGGTTTATATCTGTATATATGTTTAAGTATACTTATTGCTATGTATTCACTTACATATTTCTTACTGGCCTTATTTGCAATAACTAGTTAGGCTTCACTCTCGATCTCTCCGCCAACGATTAATTCATTGATATTCCCCGTTCTAATTGTATTTCATTTTCCGCTGCGATCATTTCCACATCTGACATATGGCACGCTTCTGCAACTGCACAAGTAACGTTAATTTGATGGAGTGAGTGGGTTTGTACAAAGACAAATATTTAATCTCAGTAAACAAATCATCTGTGTGCTTCATGAGGAACAAATTGCTAAACCGTCATCAGTCGATTTACGAATATAAAATCTGTGGAATATAAACTGAATACATTCTTCAAAGTGGGGACAGAAATCTGTGACGGTCAGTTAATTACGGCCAGTCAAAAATTATATATTGTTTTTGCCTTACATCAGTCCGGGCATAAAATTTTTACGGTACTAATGGACGAAAAGGGTATCCAGTCCGCACGCTTTCAGAATTCCATGACCGTCTCAGTTTCGTATTTCCAGTTCGAAAAGTGTTTAAATGTCTGCGGAAATTGGGGTTTGACGATTCGACTATAAGGATATATTATCAAGTGACGTTCCGATATATATATATATACTGTATTATCAGAACTGTACTGTCGGATGAACGAATACGCGATACTCTGAGTAGCAGTTTGTGAAGCATTTCCTTTTTTTTCATTTTTCATTTTGGCTTTAATAAAATCGTATACTAAATTATACGATTTTATATCCCATGCTCTCGTATTCTGACAAATGCAATTCCATAATATCATTACAAGTCTGAAGAGAGCGTAGATAATGAGTTATTGCTTATATCCCAGCAATTCGACTGGCAAGCAAAGGAATCCAGGAAAAGAATATAATAATGAAAACATATTTATCTTTTATCATTTTTTTCAGTCAATAGATTACGGCTATGCTGGATCATCGTCTAGATGAATTTTTATTCGAATGTCTGAACCCCTGCGGTTATATTTTATTCGCCTGTATTTATACTGAGCCGCTAGATTATGGGGACGTACTCACACCAACTCCGGTTGTGAAGCGGCGGTGGACACACACAGACACGTACACACACATATATATATAATAATATATAAGATGGGCTTCTTCCATTTCCGTATTGTTACCATTTTGAGCATTTAAGAAGAAATAACATATGAGCATTGGCTGGGGGAAAGAAGAGTATCATTATCTCATTCAGAATAATTTCTCCTCTCTTTCCTCCTCTCTTTCTCTTTCTCTCTTTTTCCTTCTTCCTTTCTCTGTTCCTCTCTCTATTCCTTCCTCTCTCTTACTCTCCGTTTTGTTTCATTGATCCACTCAGCACAAAGTAATATAGAATGAGGTTTACACTTTTTATATTTATAATTGTTTGGTCACATTGCATTTTATTGAGATTCTAAGACATGCGGGAATAAATAATTTCAAAAGTTAAAACTTGGGCCAAGATCCTAACAAAACAGGGTCATTTTGAGGTGTTAAACACGTCCCTCTAAAGTTTATAGTGCACGGACATCAACACCTTTCCGACAGGCTTCAACATAATTCCCAGTTAACCAGCTGATGTGATGACACAAAGCTGTAAGAGAATGTACTTCACCATGAGATTGCAAAAAATCAGAAATCCTGTAGATCCAAAGATGAGTTCCAATCAACAATGACATTACTTTTCTATATTTAGAGAGGAGGAATTATGTACAACATTTACGGGCATATGGCGTAGTGATTAAGACCGCGTCCTACTAACCCCGAGATTCCGAGTTCGATTCCAGGCAGTGACCTGAATAATAATAATAATAATAATAATAATAACATCGAAAAAAATACCTTAGGAATGCGAACCCAGGTTCGAAATTTCTCCAAGTCACCTGATGAAGCCTGGAGGGTATATCAGCGTAAACGTTGGGTTAACAACAAACAAGACGAGGACAAATATCCGTCAAATGTAAGTAATTAAATAATGACATTGCTATACTCATATTCTTTAATCTTTTATCTTTTACCTGTTTTGTCTGCTGTCATACATTTGTGTGTGTGTGTATGTGTGTGTGTGTGTGTGTGAGTGTAATTTTTTCGTAAGGAGATAAAAAACCAAGGCTGTGTAGATTTTACAACATATATATATATATATATATATATACACGACGGACTACTTCCAGTTTCCGTGAGTCAAATTCACTCACAAGGCTTTGGGTTGGCCCGAGGCTGCAGTACAACACACTTGCCCAAGGAACCATGAACCATGTATGTGGGAAGTAAGTTTCCTACCACACAACTACGCCTACTGAGAAAATTGTAAAATCTAAGTATTATGCAGCTATTACCTTTGTTCGTGAACGTCAGCGATGCATTAGCAAATGGATCTACTGACATTGGGAAGAACTTCTGAGAAAGAGAACAGCTGCGTATGCACACAAATTTAACTTATACAAGACAATGAAAAAAGCCAGCGGTTAAGATAGATACAGCTTGGCAGCATACTCGTCGTAGGTGTTGCTATGAGAATGCAAATAGTTGCAACAGATACCACAAGATACCTTGCCTCATACTCTTACATTGCCGTAAATCACCTATAATAGTATTGCTAATGTTTATCGACATTAAAGGATGAAATGTTAAAGTTAAGAAGATCTCGGTAGGTTATACTCTCCGCGCAGGAGTCGGGAATATATGCGATAGCCCATCTCTAGCTCGTTAAAATCTTTATCAATTCAAGATCTGGCATAATATAGATAAATGGGAATCATGGAATAAGTCTATAGAAAAACTTACTATTCAAATATAGGGAGTGCTTTTAATTACATGATAATTAAATTCTAAAAACACTTCCTGTTGAATCAGTAAACATGAAATATAGCACACATTGTACCAACTCTTGTGTTTATCTATGCAATTTACTTAACTTTGCAATTTACTGTTTACTTTATCTTTGCAATTTACTCTGTTTTATTATTGAGCGCATGGCTCAGTGTTTAGATCGTCGGGTTCACAATCATGATTCTCGAACCGGACCGGGTTGTGTGGTGTTCTTGAGGAAAACACTTTATTTCACGTTGCTCCAGTTCACTCAGCTATAGAAATGTTACGACGTCACTGGTTCCAAGTTGTAATGGCTTTTGCCTTCCCCTTGGATAACATCGGTGACGTGAAGAGTGGAGGCTTGGTATGCATAGTGTGCATGGGCGAATGCTGGTTTTTCCATAAACAACTTTGCTCAGACTAGTCCCTTGGAGGGTAGTTTTCTCAGTGCATGGCCATTCATGACTGGGGGAGGTCTTTACGCGTAAAGCTTTTTTATTGAGCTAATGTATGACCAGAATAGTTTTGTGTCTTCATTCCCTTTAACAATGTGTATTTTTAAAAGCTAACAGTTATAGTGCTATATTTTTTGTATTGTATTGATTTTTAGCTTTACAAGCACATTTTAAATAACAAAAAATATTGGAAATGCTGGCAAATGACACTTATTAATGTCATTGTATTGCATATCTCTATC
This sequence comes from Octopus sinensis, assembly GCF_006345805.1. Lineage (NCBI taxonomy): Eukaryota > Metazoa > Mollusca > Cephalopoda > Octopoda > Octopodidae > Octopus > Octopus sinensis. Next base: position 80,480,769 of record NC_043003.1, on the reverse strand, counting down.
GCAACACACTCCATCTATTGATAATGCAGAGATTAATCGCAAAGATTAAAACTGTAATAGATTTACGAGTTAGGAGGATCTTTAACGATAAATGACAAACATTAAGGAGATTTATTAAGATCAGGATGAGTATGTATAATAAGTATTATGATATTTATGAGTTCCGGAATTAATGTGGTTTGTGTATGCGTTTAGTGTCATTTCTGACATCGGAACAGAATTGTTTTAATTACATCGTAATAACTTTACACTCTCTTTTTCTGTTTGTTTCCTTTCTTTGAATGTTTTCAGGTTATAGAATTATTTGTATTCTGAAAGTACATCTGTCAAATTTCCTGCTTTCTTGTATATAGATGAGCACTAGCAAAAGCCACATAGCATTATTTATTTATCATAATCATTGTCACAGCTAAATGAAATGTTTTCAGGGGATGCATTTCTCGTTGAAGTGACTTATGTAAATAAAATATATCCAATTGCATTAAAATGTTTAGCCATATTATAGCATCACTAATCCAAGGTTTCCAAATGCGTTACCAGGCGTAGGAGACAAAGAAACCACGCCTACCTCCAATTCATTGCTTGACTACATTTATAACAGCCACAATGGCTCTAACTATAACAAGTTATATTTGCAACCAGTATAGTTTGTGATCTCATCTTTTCGTCGCCACTGTTCCCCATTTTCCATGTAATGCAAGATTTACAACATCTTTGAGACTTTACACAATCTATAGCGAAGACATTTCTGAAAACCAGCACATTCCCCTTAAATCAAGATTAATATTTGCGTACACCATGTCTTCTTCTGAAACATAGCAGCGTATACGAGTTAATGCTTGAATCATGTTCAATTCGTAATTTGTTTTATAGAAATAAAACAAATTCATTAATGCAAATTTATTTTAATACCGCGTGAGTCATATAATACGTTAGATCAGATTACATTCAGCGAAGATATTTTTGAACGAGAGCAAGACGACCAAATAAATAATATTTTCTTCAAAGTGACAGTACAGCAGCAACCATTTGAAATTGGTAAGTTGTAACATATTTAACACTGTGACGTGAAAGCGATCGATTAACTGGACTTATCTCTGCAATTCGTAAAATAAAATTTCTTTTCGATATGATTAAGACCTAAAAACAAACAAGAATTAATATAATGTCAAAGAAATTGAGTAATGAAAAATGCTTGGCATACAAATATAATGCAGATCGAATTAGATAATGTCGTTAAAACTGACCAGTTAAAACAACATACATGTTTCGATCTTGTAAGTCTTTCACAGCAAAGTATGTTCTTTTCAGTTCAGAAAAGTTAATTTGGATCAGTAAACACATACACACGCATGCACACCAGAAACGTGTGTATATATGTATATGTATGTAAATGTATTTGAAAAATGCATGAAATAAACAACAATAGCTAAAAAAAACGTACACGTAGGGCAGACTCAGAAGGACCCTAATTCTTCATCACTTATCAAAGGAATGGCAACACTCATTTTCATGCCTTTAATGATAATACTGAGAACTTGCCATATTGGCGGAACCCGTAATATTTGTGGAGACTTAGGGCTTCGATCGAACAGAACGATACAGAGTGGACGTACGAAAGTAAACAAAAGTAATTTAAGATGATAAATAAAGAGGGAATAAATACGCCCTTTCGGCCAAAAAGACATGAATGATGGGTAACGCCTGGAAGAAATCCTGAATGGATATAGAAACATAAATGGCAAGAGAGGAGATAGATATCGATCGGCTAGCCAACCGTCCGTTGCGAAACAGGCAGAGAAATAGGAAAATTAGCCACGAGGCACGTGTGACCAGTAGATAGAGGGGAAGGAGGATAAAAAAGAAAGAGAGAGAGGTGGGACGGCGAGACAGACAGACAGAGAGCGGCAGAGAGAACAGGGATGGAAGGAAGGAAAGAAGAGAGAAAGTCTATAATTAAAAGTGAGAGGACTAGAGAGAAAGAGAAAGAAAGCTGTGGAAATGCTAGAAAAATAAATGAGGAGGAGTAAGATATAAGTATAGAGGATAGAGTGGCAATATACAAGGTTCGGAAAAATAATGGAAACACCTTAAAATTTCATACAAATTTATTCTAATTTGGTGTAGGATCGCCTTTGGCAGTAATTACAGCATGAAGTCTATGAGGTATGAATTCGTACAAAGTCCGAATTGTTTCCAATGGAATTTTTGTCAATTATTCAGCTGAAACCGTCTCCAGTTCTTGTAGTGATGGTGAAGGAAGAAATACATCCCTTACATATTTTTCCTAAAATGCACCATATATGTTCAATAATATTGAGTGGTGACCAGATAAGATGTTCCTCGTGCCATTCTGTAATAACTTTAGCTGCGTGAATTGGGGTATCATCATCCTGAAAGATTGCGTTTCCCTCCAGAAACAGTTCCGCAAACATAAGAAGAATTTGATCAGATAAAATGCTTCAATAGTCTTGACTATTAACTCTGCCGTGAACGGAAACCATTGGGCCGGCGGATTTCCTAGATATACCCCCCCCCCCAGATCATCACAGATCCTCCTCCATGTTTAACAGCTGGATCTGGGTTAAAGGCTTCTTTTGGTTGTCTCCACACGTAAACATTCTTCTACTGCTCTAGAGACCAATTCTGTAGGTTTTTACTCCACTGTAAAAACTTTGAAACGTTTACTTTTGAAAGTAGTGGTTCTCTGATTGCAGCCTTCCCGTGAAATCAGATTTGTACAGCTTCCAGCGAACAGGCTTTGTGGAAACTGGGTTTTTGAGGTGGTCATTAAGCTCTCCAGAAATTTTGGGAGCTGTTCTTTTCTCAGAATTGTTCCTTTCTAACAATTCGCGTAAGTGTCTGATGGCCCCTATCTGAACGTTTTGGTTTTCTTCTGGAGTTTTGTTTCGACGAAGAGGTTTTTCTTTTTTTTTCAAAAACTGCCATTACTTTCGAAACAGTATTTCCTCATACACCAAACATTTCGGCTGTTTTCGTTACCCTAGCTCCAGCCATACGAGCACTAACAATTTGACCTATTTAAAGTCCAATACAATTCTCATTTTAAATTAATTTTAATTACCTTTTTCTGATGATATCTGAAAAGAAACCACAATTTTAGCAAAACATATTAAGCAATAATAATTATAAGTAAAAAAAAAAAACAACATAAAAATAAACAAGATTTTGACTATTTTATAGCTATTTCAAACTTATGGGGCTATGATAGTAGGTGTTTCCATTACTTTGTTCAACCCCTGTATGTATATATATGTACATATATATATATATGTTTATATATATATATATCTATATATGTATGTATGTATATATATATGTATATATATATATATATATATATATAAACATACTGTTAACGAAGGTCGGGATGCGTGGCATTCAGTTCCTCAACAAATAAAAAATGCATTAAATAAGCAACGATAGTTAACACACTAACACATATACATTTGTGTGTATATGTATATATGTATATATATATATATATATATATATATATATATATATATAATATATATATATATATATGTTGGCTTGCTCGCTTAGCCAGCGGGGTGGCGTCATTCGAAGGCTAAAACAATGCGAACGCATTGTGACCAGCGATGTGTAGCAACATCTGGTGGTCTAGTCGGTCACGTGATCACGTGATATATATATATATATATATATCTGTGTGTGTGTGTGTGTGTGCGTGACTGCATGGAGATAGAGAGAGTGGGGGAGAGAGAAATGCGGAGGAATGTAGAATGCAGACAAAATAGTGGAGGCAAACACTGACAATGTGGTGCTTCACATCTTAGTTTCCTATTTTGGCACAAGGCCAGCAATTTCGGGGGAGGGGCCAGTCGATTAGATTGACTATAGTGCCCAACTGGTATTTATTTTATCGAACCTTAAAAGATGAAAGGCAAAGTCAACATCGGCAGCATTTGAATTCAGAAAAACATGCAAAATCGAATACATGAAATATGTCGATATGAAATACATCGAATTGCTGATGTTATTTATGCCATATTTATTAGCAGACAAAAAATACACTCATCCAAAGATGTTCAGATTCTAAAATTTCGAAACAAAAGAAATATCATCGGTAAAATAGGATGGCTGAATGCTTTTTATTATGGATATCTTTACCTTTTGACCTACAAATTAAAAAAAAAATTTGTAACTAAACTTCGGACACTGGTAGAATGTGTCATATAAAACATGTTTTACTCCTAGCATTTTTGAGTCCTCGTATTTCGGTAATCTCAACCAATCAATGATGTGTATTCAGCTCAATAAAATTACTGCCGTTGTTTGTCAACAACAATTATCAGCGGTGTATTTTTCGTTTGTCACTGTTATTTATGACATCGTTCGTGCGTTTTAAGATTTTGGGGTTAAGGTTAGGGTTTTAGGGTTAGGGTTAGGGTTGTCATAAACAACAGTGACAAACGAAATATACACCGCCGGAATTTCTTGTTGACAAACAACAGCAGTAATTTTATTCAGCTGAATACACGTCAATTGTTGGTTGGAATTATCGAAATGCGAGAACTTTAAGATGAAATAGGTTCGTAAATATAAGTTTTTCTCAAAAAGGCTAAGAGTAAAAGATGTTTTATATGACACATTCTACCAGTGTCTGAAGTTTGAAAGTAATTAGTTACGTAAAATTATTTTTTTTAATCTGTAGCTCAAAAGGTAAAGATCCTGTAAATTTGATGCGCAAATTCAACCAACAAAAATATCAAACAAGTCAGCTCAGCTGCATCATCAAGCAAACGGATTCCTCTTTACTTCTGATGAAGAATAAATAATAAAAACTTAGGGATATATCTAACGTAATACCTGAAATTACACTGGAATTTTCAGTGAAACTGTTTTGAATGGGCCAGTTGAAATAGTCTTGATTGTGGAATGCTTGTACCTCTGGTATATATTTTTTAATGTTGCTAGACCGTTAATATGTTCGATATGATATTCACCCATCTAACAGTAAATTTTCATTATAACATTACACCACTGCTATTCAGCAAAGAAAGGTAAAGCAAAAAAAAAAAAAATCGTATAAGATAGGATTTAAGTTGTACAATTTTCCACGAGATAATTGGTTGAGTTTCTTTCGATATATGCCTTCTTCTCTCTATATTGACGTAATTAGCTGTAGCTCTGGTGCATTAATTCAAGATAGATGTCTATATCAAACATAAAATGTCTTGGAGTCAAGTAATACGGTAATACACACCACCAACACATACACATGCACAAACACACGTACACACACACGTACACACACACACTCACACACACATATATATACATATATTTGTATATTTAATATATTCGTATCGTCGATGTATTTTCTATTTACAAATACAAAGTTATTACGCTAATGAAATTAAAACTTACTCTAAGGCATGTTTTAAAGTCTCCTTCCTATACTGTTCGCACATGAATACATAAATACATTCTTCCACAAATGCATAACAAACACACACACATATATCTGTGTGTAGGTATGCATGTATCTATGTATATATATCCTTGGGCATCATAGCAAAAAGTATGGCATGTTGTGCTAAATGCATTAATCTTAATGTGTCTGTATAACTATTCGCCATACAATAACACAAATTGGAATCTAAATGCCCTAAATGTAGCTGCAAACTATATTAATAGATGGCATTTGAAATTATCTTCTATTCTCAAGTATATAATCTTTCTGCTAATGATACCTTTGCAGCATATATATATATATATAATATATATATATATATTATATATATATATATATATATATATATGTATGTATATAGATAGATATACATATACGTATATATATATATATATATATATATATATATATATATATATATATATAATATATATATATATAGATAGATAGATACATACATACATACATACATACATACATACATACATAAATACAGACAGACATATAAACATACATAGATATACATGTTTATATATGTTTATATTGTTATCTTATTTTTATTTCATATTTTATATATTTATATATATTTTTTTTAATATCTTTCTTATATGTATATGTGTATATGTTAGTGTTGAGCAATCAACCCAATCATTGGTTGCTCAAGCCAGTCAATCTACTTAATCTGCATCCTTGTCTGTACCTGGTAAGTATCACATTGTGCTCCAGTGCAGGATGTTCTTTCTGGGTGAAGAGAGTGGGTTTTCTATACTTTAAATAAAGTCATAATGCAGGTCTTTCCCAACAGCATGAGGAGAAATCAAATTCCACGGCGATGAAGTGAGAGCGGCGAGGACAGGTGGAAAATGTCACTGGAGGTCACTGGTTTGAGCTTCGTTCCCGTGGTGGTAAGAAGCATATGGCCGTTCTTTGAAACCTATGTGACACAATACTTGTCGTCTTCGCATTTACAAAACAGCCTATTTAGGATGGCACTTCTTTCCCTTGTGTACGGAACGGGCCAGAGAAGGTGCCCTAAAAAGTGATTGCTCTCACGATTTTGTAATTATACTGTGATTGACATGACTTTCAACTAGGCAGTCGAAACATAATATTAGAAAACACAGGAAATGGGATATAGAAACAGATATGGAACGAATGCACTCTCCTGGACCACAAGAAGCATCTTGAGCGCGAAACAGCACGTATAGCGCACTTTCTAAGAAGTAAAAATGTAAGCAATGCCGCACTTTTGAAGACAAGGCTATCAGATTCTAGTCAGCTGAATGAATTAATTAGAGGGTGCGTTTTCTTCTGGATTGGTAAATTTGGGGCGGAATAAAGATCATTTGGTGTGGGCTACGCTATTAGTAATGATATTGTAGTAAACTAGACACCTTACCAAATGAAATTAATTACCAGCTTCTGTTATTCCGAATTCCAAATTACCTAGAAGAATATGATACATTAGTTGGTAATAAAGATGCAGCAGAAGATAAATTTTATTCCGTTTTACGAATATTAATGGACCGAGTTCTCAATAAAGATAATATTTTTCTGTTGGGAGATTTTAATGCGCGTGTCTGGTGAAATTAATTGTGGCCAAGTATTCTTGGTAAACATGGTCTTGGCAAAATGAACTCAAACGGACTATGATTTTTTGCAGTGAGTTTGGACTTTCTGTCACCAATACACTTTAGCAACAGTCCAATAAAAACAAAATAACATGGTATCATCATGGTTACTTGATTTACTATGTGATTTTCTAAAGGCCATCTAGAGTTTATGCTGGTATGACCACGTTTATGGTTTGTAATAAGATAAAAATGAGACTAAAGCCGGCCATAAAATAATATCATGAAAAATATAAAGAGACTTGATAGCTCAACTAAAATAGGCAACTAATCAAGAGAACAAGTGTATTTGCGCAAACAACCATTCTTCATATTGTGGTATCTCAGCTTGTTCATGTGCTGGATTAATAAGTCGTGTTCATGCTCATATTGCTTTTGATGACCTGGAGACTTCGATGACAGGGAAAATAAACACCTTTCAGATACTCATACTCCTATTTTGCACAACGTATTGAGAATGAATAGAACCTTTATTTTTAGATTTTCGCTCTTCTGCGTGAACCTCATGAAATATTATCTTATTGGCAGGCATTAGCACCCATCAGCAATTTGCTTGTTGATTTGATTTTTCTAAACATAGTAAAACTTTCTATCGAAATGATCGACATGTCTTCGCTTCTAGCAGGTATGAGCAGCATAAAAAAGTGTTTATATTAGGATTTATATTATAGGAATTTTCAAATGAATTGTGGAAGACTGAAATCTACTCTTGACCGTAATATCCTCCAAAAGAGTAAAGCACTCGAGTTAAAGATGCCGTTTTCCTGCCGAATTTCCCTCTCATATATCAAGGGGAAATGAGTAAGAGCTCCAAAGAAACAGAAATATACGACAGCTAAAAAGAATATTAATTAACTAACAAACATAAATTTTAAAGAATGGTAAAAATAATGGCATTTCAACAAAAATATGTTACAGAATACACGTTTGACAATGGGAATATTATTTCGTATTTTTTATCATTTATCATTTATTTGTTTCAGGCATTAGATGCCAGCTATACTGGGGCATACATATACATTATAGAAGGGTCGCGCATATAAATCATAGAAAAGTATCGGCAGATATCCACTGCATATGTGAGAGGTGCAGAAGAATCCTCAATTCTTTTGAGACAAGCAGTGGTTTCACTGCTAAGAATGAACGCGAACAAGGGATTTCACATCGATAAGTTTGGTTCATAACTTTACTAAATGCAGATTTCGTTTTTGGTCATGGGGTTAGCGGAGAAATTTTGCTCTTGTGGTTGAAAATCAGTGATGCTCAACATGAGCTATTTCCAACGCGTGTACGACAATCTACACCGTATGCAATACATTATAGAGAAGGTTGATTACGAACTTCTCGGGGCAGTCTCTTTCTCAGCTTAGATCAATCGAAAGCTTCCGATAGGTTTGACCACCAAAACTTGGCGGCTGTCCCCACGGTAACCAATTTTGGTCCTGTGTTCCGGGATTTGACAACCACACTGTACAATGTGAACGGCCACCTATTTAAACCAAACCACATTCAACTAAATTGTTGTAGAAACAAAAAAAATATTCTGCTGTCTATGACACTTAATAGAATCGATGCTAGCTCAAATACAGCTAGCTTGACTATCATAGGCAGAATTACCGAAAAATAAACAGACCAGACAAATATGCGTACAGCTACAACAAATACAGCAACAATAACAAAAACAACATGAATATCAACAGTTACAGCTACAACAACAACGGCTATTGCAACAACAACATTTGCAACCGGAGGACAAAAATGTTCGTAGACAAATGTGCATTACTACCGCCGTCATCACTAAACAAACAGAAGCAGAACCACCTCTAAAATATACAACAACGGCCGTAATGAGGAGGAAACATTCGACTTCACCAGTAACAGATATAGCAGCAGCAACAATAATAATGGTGAAGGCAATAACATCAACAAAATATAAACTATTAGCAAGAAGTTTGCTGGCGTAATTTTCACAAAAATGATTATAAATTCTCCCACAGAAAAATGTGTAAAAGACAAATTTATGACACACCGTTCGATTTAGAAACATTCGCTATGGGGCGGAAGGCTGGTGCCCTTCCTTAAACTGTAAGGAGGACAGTCATTTATCGTTGCGTGGAATTAAATAGTCATCGCCTGAAGGGAAGTTTGAGGTCCTACTCATGACTGAGACGCTTACAATGCAATAGTTAGTGACCAGCTGTCTCGACAAGGACCTTCCTCTAATCCTCTTATATTTAGCAAATATGTTGATAATGGTAACACTATTAGGAGTCTCACCAGATCTACTTCTGTGATGGATATCGGCATGCATTACATTGGTGGAAAGTGACACTTTACTGGTATTAATAGAACGAGGCAAGAGAACTGGTTTGGAACCACACTTTCTCTCCACATAAATTCAGAAGATCGGAACTGAGGGGGAAATTAGTATGACTGTGGAGGGCAGACAGCCAGGATAGTATATGTGTGGAAATATTAATCATCTCAGATCTACTTCACAGAAACAAAATAGAAACGTAGCTACAGATGGCTAGATATTTTTATAAAGAAATGGAGAAACTAATTAAATAGAACAATATAAATATGATAGTTATGAAGTGAGGATTAAAAATATATCTAGTTGCTATAATTGGCAAGGGAAAATTTTAAAATATATGGACATTTACACAAACCCCATAATAGATAGACAGCATACAGAAAAAATATATCAATGCATAGAAAAAATTATATGTAATACTGTACTTGGAATAGAAAAACATGGGGGTCCATTGTTATTTCATACTTCAAGCACGTACTGTCTAGAAAAGCAAAACAATCAGAGTAAATGTGAACGGTAAGCCTTCGATTTGGGAATTATACAAGGGCAATAATAAAAACAAAGAAAAGAATTAAGAGGGCAGGTGCACACATCTGTCCCCATTTGTGCAGTGAAAACACCCAATAAGAAATTGCTGAGATATTAATAAGAACGATGAGGCGGCGAGCTAGTAGATCATTAGCACGGCCAAGGAGGTCAGGGTACTTAATTGCACGCAAAAAATCTGACTTTTTAGCACGGCGGAGAAAATGCTTAGCGGCATTTCGACCGTCTTTATGTTTGGAGTTCACATTCCTCCGTGGTTCACTTTGCCTTTCATCCCTTCAGGATCGATAAAATAACTATCAATTGAGCACTGGGGTCGGGGTAATAGATTTAACCCCACCCCAACCGTAGAATTGCTTTCTTGTGCCATAGCTTGAAATGAATACTGATGAAATCAATACTGATAAAATTTTGGGTGAAGGGGAAATTCGATCACATTGACACCCGTTGCCCACTTGTAATGATCTCATTGACTGGGAAGGATAAAAAGCAAAGTCGACCTCGGCATAAAGACGGACGTAATGTCGCTAAGTATTAAGATATATTTGTTTAATCGCTTCTTTGTAGAGAAACAACTTTATTTTCTATCTCTCCCACTCACACAAAAGTTAGTTTGGCTGCGAAAGAATTTTGTTTTCTTTTCCTAAAACGCTGGTATAAAGCTGAAAATATTTAGTCGAGAAAAAAGTGTATTGTGTTGAGAGTTAATCCATTTATTTGACAACATGGAGGTAAGTGGTGAATTTTTACCTGTCTACATATGTATATACACTATTATATATATATATATGCATACACTACGACTGATCATTGCTGGACAAGACCAGGCTCTCGCTACTAATTCAGTAAAGTATAACATCTATAAAGCTTTTGACACCCAGAAATTCAGACTCTGTGGAAAGTGTGTGGAAAATATGACGCACTTGGTAAGTGGATGTGAGACCCTTGCATAAAATGAATACAAACAAACGCCGCCACAATGAAGTGTGTGTGTATCTTCATTGGCTCTTATGCCGTAAATAGCAATATGCAGTAACAGAGAACTGGTATGAGCATGTACCACGTAAAGTTATGCCGGTAGATGAAAAAGTAACTGGGACTAAGATTTTCAGACGGATCTAGTAATCGAACACAGCCGGCCGGATATTATCATATTGAATAAGAGAGACAAATACTGTCATTGATCATTGATGTAGCCATACCATATGACATGAATGTTTTGAGTAAATAGGTTGAAAAAATCAGCAAGTATTCCGAATTTAAAGTGGAAATGGCAAGATTGTATAGAATGCGAGAGGGTAATGTAAAAGTGATACCAGTGGTGATTGGAGCGATGGGCTCAAACCCATTGAAACTTCAACACTTCTAAGGTAACTGGAAATTCCTTGCAAGATTGATGTCTGACAAAAAAAAGCAGCCTTATTGGGCACGCACAAATCTTAAGTAAAGTATTATCTGTCTGACTTCCTTGTTGTGACTTGACAGATGACTAAAGACTTCGGTGCATTTTACCTGCACTGTTTTACGAAGAAATGATAATGACTTGTTTTTTTTTACATATAAATGATCTACTGTAAATATATAAAAATTAATAATTTGGGGTTGATCGTACATTAACTTTTATTTCATTACTATAAATAAAGATAATTTAAACTGAATATGTATTACTCATGAATTTGTATATGCCAGTAATGCCTAGTAGACCATGTGGTTCACTCTATTTTTGACTACATATACCTACTGTTGTTGAGTAAATATTATTCTTTGCACTTGCTCTGTATGTCACTTGCATTTTCATTATAATCTACCCGGAGATTAGTTTATCTGCATCCAATGTAGCTTATTTTGTCGTAACCTTTGATGTTTCTCTAAGAGATTGAGTCGAATTGCTAAGAAACTAATTCTCCATAATCTTTTTGTGAATTCGTCGGATCTCAAATTTAAGCCACAACGACCCACTATATGTCTGTCTAAGCTAGTCCACTGTAACCAGGATTGACTTCTTTGTGGTATTAGTGGTGTCATTGTTTTATGTCTGAAGCCTATATTTCATGTTTAGAAACTGTGATCCAAGAAAGTTCTGAATTATTCTTGAGCGTATTTTAGTTTCTGTAATACTTTTCGTTCCGAATGCGTACTAATCACTTTTAAATACCCTTTTGCCATATTTACTTGCTCACTGATTTAAGGTTAACACGAATGCTTGTTTCTTAATAAGAATGATTTTTTTGAAAGCTTTTAAACACTAAGTTAAATATAAAGGGTCAATATTATATTAAAGATAGATATTACGTGAGCTTAGAGAATACTGGTAAAGGCATAAAAATTTAAGTTGATAATAAACGATCATAGATTTCGCTGTTGTAAGCTTCCGTGATATAGAAAATATAACGAAGCTTTCTTTAGCTACCGTTTAGCTG
>NC_043003.1:80425894-80465894 GCF_006345805.1 Octopus sinensis | reverse complement strand
GTAAGTTGAACGAAATACTATAGTTATGTAATTAAGTACGTTTATAATAATAATAATAATAATAATAATAATAATAATAATAATAATAATAATAGAGAGGAAATGATTATAGACCAGCCCAGGGCGGATAAAAACGAAGAGAGGATTGAAAGAGTTAGTATAAGTGATAGGCAAAGTGAAATACGCCCTGAACCAATCATAAACACTAAGACAGATGAGCATCAAATAGATAAAGAAAGTCACACAAATATTGACCCAACAGAACTACATGAGCTAAAAGTCAAATCATGATTGAATGGCTGAAAATTAAAGAAACCAGCATGGATGAGCGTGATACACTTCCTAAAATCCGCAACTCTAACCAAAACATGAAAATAATTGGTAAAAATCCGGCTTGCACTTAAGGATACAATTTCAGTTAATGATGTTGATATCACAAACCTCAACCACCTATACTATGCATCCGCGAAAATCTCAACGATCCTATGTGGTGTAAAGATTAGAAAACGGCAACGGTCCCACAAAAAGCCTTCTTGGCAAGAGCGTCTGCAACAACAAATTAAAGTATTTAGATCTGACATTGAATATTTGAAAAATTAAGGCTCACAAGACTACCAAACCTACAAAAACCCAAAAATTACTGAAAAATACAATATGAAAACTATACTTGATATTGATGCCACCATAGAAACCATCAAACAAAAGGTATCTGCCAAAGCTGCCCGCATAGCGAGGTATGAAAAGCGTGTTAGATTTTTCAAGGACAACAACATGTTCAAAAATAACACAAGAATTTTTACAGGAAGATAGGAAAAACAGCGTTTACTGCAGGGTCTGTACCATCAAAAGAAGAAGTGCAGAGATTTTGGAATAAAATCTGGGCAGAAGAAAAAACACACAACGAAAAGGCCCCCTGGATTGACAGAATATCTACAGAACTGGACCCCTTAGAAGAGCAAAAGTGGGAGGGTGTCAAAGTAGAAGATATAAGATCTGCTCTCAGGAGGTCAAGCAAATGGAAGTCTCCAGGAAAGGATAAAATTCCTAACTTCTGGCTGAATGCCTTCCCAGAGAGCCATGAACTGCTAACAGAACTGTACAATGATGTTTTGCAACACCCTAGTAGGATGCCTCCTTGGCTAGTTAATGGGTTAACATTCCTGCTTCCAAAAAGTGAAGAACAAAATGAACCAAAAAACTATAGACCATAACCTGCTTAACAACTATGTACAAAACACTAACATCTGTCCTGACGGAATATACCTATAGTTTTTAACAGACAGCAGCATATTCCCTAATGAACAGAAAGGATGTAAACGTGGATCCTACGGCTGTAAAGACCAACTACTCATCAATAAGATGATCTTAGAAGATTGTCACAAACGACACAAAAACTTATCAATAGCCTGGATAGACTATAAAAAGGCTTTTGATAGCCTACCACATAGCTGGATTAGGAAATGCCTTGAAATGTATAAGATAGCACCAACTCTGCGAAACTTCTTGACTGTAAGTATGAGATCATGGAGAACCACACTAACTCTGAACAGTGACAGTGAATCCCTAAATGCTGGTGATGTAAAATTTCGTGTGGCATTTTCCAGGGTGACTCACTGTCACCACTCCTCTTTTGTTATCCTTAATACCTCTCTCAAAGCTGCTCAATGACGCGCAGTACGGGTATAAAATGTTTGATAAAAATATAAATCATCTCGTTTACATGGATGATTTAAAGCTTTTTGCAAAAAAATGATCAACAACTCAAGGGCTTACTAGCGATAGTCAAACAATTCAGTGACGACATCAGAATGCAATTCGGCCTCGATAAATGTGCAAAGGCTACCTTTATCAAAGGAAAAATGACAGAAACATCTAACGTTAACCTTGACCAACAGAATGTCATAAAAGAACTAGACCCAGCGGAGAGCTACAAGTACCTAGGGGTAATTGAAGGGAACGGAATAAGGCATTCAGAGATGAAGGAAAGGATCAGGAGAGAATGCTATCGAAGAGTGAGAGCAATACTCAAGACAGAGCTGAATGCAAGAAACAGGATCGAAGCAATCAATGCATTAGCTATACCAGTCGTGACTTACAGTTTCAATATGTTAACTGGTCAATTAATGAAATATGTCAGCTCGACAGAAAAATAAGGAAACTGTTGACAATGCATAGAATGCACCACCCTAAGGCAGATACAGAACGACTCTATCTGCCAAGAAAAGAGGGAGGCCGTGGTCTTTTGCAACTGGCAATAACAATGAAGATTGCTACAATTGGCCTAGACACCTACCTGAAAAACTCTGAGGACTGGATGTTAAAACCTGTCTCAAAACATGAAAACAAGAAAGCATCATACTCAGTCACAAAACAGGCAAAGGAATATCTAAGTGAATTCCGAATACAACCAATTCGGAATTAGAGATAGACATACAAGAAACAAGCACAGAAAAAGCTAGGCGCATGAAAACCGTGCCAAAACTGCGGCCTTAGATATTCTGAATAATAAATGGCAAGAAAAACCTCTCTATGGCAAATACCCAAAGAGAGCGAATAATGCAGATATCGACAAAGCCCTGACCCATCAATGGCTAATGGCCTCTGGCTTAAAATCTGAAACAGAGGGGTTTATCATAGCAGCTCAAGATCAATGCCTACCAACCAGAAACTACCAGGCCAACATATTAAAGATCAGAAGCAGTCCAACGTGTCGTGTATGCAAGCAACAAAATGAAACCATTGACCATGTGGTCTCCAAGTGCAGTCTTCTAGCGCCTACAGAGTATCTCAACAGGCACGATAGAGCTGCACAATATATTCACTGGGTAATCTGTAAAAACCTGGATTTGCCCCATGAAAAAAACTGGTGGGAACACAAACCACCCCCAGTGCTTGAAAATGACCACATCTCACTCCTCTGGAATTTCACCATTCAAACTGACAGGAAGATAGATGCAAATAGGCCAGACATCATATTGAAAGACTTCAAACAAAGAACATGCCTCCTCATTGATATGACTGTCCCAATCGATATAAACGTATCTGTCAGGACCTACCAAAAACTGAGAAAATATAAAGATCTTGAAATAGAAATCAGCAAAATGTGGAAGCTGAAGACTAAAACAATACCTGTTGTCATAGGTGCCCTGGGAATGATAGCAAAAGGGGCTGATAGCTACCTAACTCAGATACCAGGAAACCCCAAAATGGCAGAAGTTCAAAAGATAGTGCTCATGGGAACTGCTCATATCCTACGCAAAATACTCTCTATGTAACCTCAAGTTAAAAACAACCATAATTTTCGGTTTAAAAAAAAAAAAAAAAAAAAAAACTTTTTTTTTTAGACATTCATTAGTACAACATCCCCACCCCCCAAATATATGGCACACTAGGCATAACAACAACATGAACTTCCAACCTGTTGTCTCTTGAGGTCTCTGGGTGAGACTTGGAGCCAACTTGTACAGATATAAAGCAAAAGTCAAACATAGAATAATAATAATAATAATAATAATAATAATAATAATAAATAATAATAATAATAATAGTAATGATAGTAATAATAATAATAATATAATAATAATAATAATAATTAATAATAATAATAATAATAATAATAATAATAATAATAATAACAATAATAGAAATTTAAACGTAAAATATGAACGAGAGCAACCAGTGTCCACACGTTGATGGAATGACATTATCAGTTTTCAATTTACAATTTAGTAACAGGCGAAAAGAAAAAAAACAGAAAAAAACAGAAAAAAGAAGACGACAGAAAAAGGGAAGAAAAACGAGAGAAAGAAGAATATTTAATCAAACAGTTTTGTAGAAATTAGATGATATTCTCCTGTCATCTTATTCATTCCCCCAGGTCGTGATGTTAATAACCCGGAAACATATTTCTCCCCATACATTCTGAGAAGTGAAAGTGAAGCAGATTCAGAATATTTTCTGAGAATATGCATTTTCAAGTCTTCTTCAAATTTGCAGCCACTTGAAATGAAATGTTTAATAAGTTCTGTCGAACTACTGTTCTTATGCCTGACGTTGAATCTGCATTTTGCCCGGCTTGCTAACGATATTTCCACCTCACCCCATTAATGATTTTATAATGTAAACAGGAAGCGAGCAATTTCGGTAGTCGAAGACATTAGATGTTTACGCCAATCCCAGCATTTGACTGGCATTCTATACTATCGACACTGAAAATATTAAAGCAAATTTGACTATTGATAGGATTATATTCAGAACGTAAATATCCGTAGAAAATACCGCATTGCATTTCTTCCAACACACTAAAGTTTCTTCCAATACTCTACCCTAATCCGATTTCTCACTTGAACACAATGCCAAAACTTGTGAGAAACAGAGGAATCGATTATAAGAACTCACTACTTCATTGCTATATTATTATCGACTTAAACGCGTTTTTCTAATCCGAGACATATTCCTTACTCTTATGCGTATACACTCTGCAGCAGTGTTTCTAATCGTTATTGTCTGCTGTATACAACTTGGAGTTGGTCATCTAAAAGTGATAGATGCTTCCAGTCTATTTGAACATGTTCAGGAATGTGCCATTTTATTTCGTACATAAAATCTTGGTAATTATCAATGTCACTAGTAATAATTTCTATATAATTCAGAAATAGTGTATGATTCGCCTTCAGGAATATTAAAGTATTGTTTCTCTTTTGTTTTGTTCCTCATTCTATTTAATACAAATATTGAAATCAGGTTGGCGTTTACAACGAGCAAAGTAATTCTCTTTACTAAAACATTCACTTCGATTGCTATTCAGTAATAGTTTCATTGACCGTTGGGTTTTGTTACCAATGTTTTTATTTGTAGGGTTTAGAGGAAGGTTCAGTGATCTAAGACCATTATAGTATAAGCTGAGAGAGGCAGGGTAGAGTGTTTGGTGGGTCACAAATGGTTTTCTAAGCTACTTCATACCATTTAGTAGTAAGGTGGACACGATCGTCATGGTTTCAGGGACACACGAAAGCCGGAGGTAGGGGTCAAATGAGACGTGAGAAGAATACTCCATTTTTGGACTCAACTGAACTTCGTAGAGTATCAATATCTCTTAGCGCTGAAGATAAGACCTAATCATTGGGATACGGTCATAATCATGTCAAGAATGCGGTTCTGCTTTTGTCATTTCTCTGCGATAGTGAGACCCACCAGCAAGAATGATTTTGAGATTTCTAGCTGAGTACTGCTCAGAATTAAGGCGTGTGGCACAATGATGCTTTCGGGAAAGATAGGCGATTCTCGTTAGGATATGCTCTAAATGTCTCTGTTTATTCAATCAATGTGAATTTAGTATGTGAGGTGTAGTTGCGAAGAGTCGGGTAATATTATGGGTGAATGGAGTCTAGTATCATCTGAATAAATATTGATAATGATGATGGATGTGGCTGTGAGTTAGTCACTGACATATAGAATGGTTTTGCAGAAAACAAATCAACCCTATGATATTGCGTAGCTACTAGAATCAGGAACATAAAAACCACCGTCTTAGAAATGTACTGGTATTTTCACATGAAGACGGTCTTTTTAATCAGTTAAGTAGGACTCCCTGCAGAGTTTCCTTTTATTTTTAACATGATAAACAAATACAGGAGCCTGACCAGGTACTATCTATTTGTCCCGGTCGCTGCCAATAACTCAGATTTTCTCGGACTCCGCAATGGTGATATGCTCTCAGAAATCGAGTTAACTGCGGCTTGTCTAAGAAACGAGTCCACGACGTGGGCAAGATGTTGCAGTGAGTGTCACAATGTCTTTGCAATTATGTACAACCTGTTACTCCCTCTGCGTCTCTTCTTGCATGATACTCCCTAGTTTTCTTTTATATTCCTTTTTGTTCTCTTTTTTTTTCGTTTCCTTGGTGAGGTGGCGTTGGGTTTTCTTCTCAATAATTTGACCTTGTATAATTTTGATGTTACCGTTCTTTCCTTCCTGTAAAAAATGTTTATAAATTGTAAGTTATAGAAATACAGAAAAAGAAGCATGTTCACCTGTGATAAAATCTATATCGGCAACTTCTTTAGTTTTCGAGAATTTCAAATCTTTTGGAACTTCCTCTACAACGATTTCCTTTGCGTTTATCCTATTATCTCCTTTGCTAGAGGCTGTGGTCATATTGAGCAAAACTTGTTCCCCTTTTGTTTTCGTTCTTCTGAAATCTTAGACACACTTTTTACCTTTTATTGATAACATCCTGTTTACGGTTGCGCTGCAGAGCAGTTGTTTGCATTCTCTTCTCAAGGTTGTTGGAACTCTTCTTGTGGAGGCAAATTCTACTGTTTTTGCCTTCCCTTCAATCCAACTTTCAGCTTTTTCTCAGCAACGTTTTTCCACTTTTTTCCTCTGTGCTTTATGCTTCCGTTTAATGTCTTTATGGTATTTCTCTTAACTCTCTGTTACCGTCACATATCTAAAACACACACATATCACTGATAATATCCATTGTTCACTACGTTTTCCTTTCTTTCTTCCTATTCTATTTTCGGATTTCAGTCTTTGACTTTTCTTCAGTATTGATCTTTATAACTTTCTGCATTTAATGCAGCATATCGGCTCTTGCGGTCTAGCTGATACGATTCTCTGATGCTACTTTCATTAAGATTGCCAATATCAAAAGCCATTGAATTTTTTAGATTCTTAAATAAATTTCTTTTGTTTTATGTTGATAACCATCTTCCCCATGCAATGATCAGAACCAATGTCTACTCCTTTGAACACACACGTGTCTCGATCAGTTTTTTAGTTATCGCCTCTAAAAATAAGATTGAGATCCATCTCATTTTCGGAGCTATTATTGGGAAATGTGCAAGTTTTCTTGTGTATCAATATATAATCAAAATACGTATTTGTTTCGAAGAGATCATAAATTTCAGACGATTCCAAGAAGTTTAATATAATCTCTTTGAAATTTCTTGCTAAAAATTGGTGTATAGTAACCCAGTATCTATTTCTTTCTCGTCATAAATGGTCATTGGATTCACTCACAAGAATTTGTCATGTTTCAGAATTTTCTCTTATGTAGTATTTAATGAAGAGTAGATCTTATCAGTTTTTTCGACATTAGCATTCTTTTTGTGTATTTGGTTTATAGATATTGGTTGTTATGATCCCAGCTGTGGTAATCGTGTCACTTACAGCTATTCAAATCAGTATAAATTTCACGTACTTTTTATCTAATCATCTCGACAGTGAATTAAGGCTTTATCCCAATATAACAACCTCATCTTGTTATAGTCTCCAGGTTTAACCACGCTCGGTGCAGAGATATCATATCCATCAATTTCTCTAACGGTACTTCATGCCTTAATGGCTGTAATCCTTCCAGCGATTGGTGTTAGAATTTTGTTCTTTATAATTTCGTCCTTCAGCTGGCACAAATGTTAGCACACCAAGCAAAATGCTCAGCGGTTTTCATCCGTCTTTACGTACTGAGTTCAAATTCCACCGAGGTCGACTTTGCCTTTCATCGTTTCGAGGTCGGTAATCGATGTGATCGATTATCCTCCTCCGCCAAATGTCATGCCTTGTGCCAGTAGCAGGATAGATATAATTTGATCCTTCCTATAGTCTTTCATCATTCTCTGACATATTACTAACATTTTGTTCTTATCATCATCATCATCATCACCATCATCATCATCATCATCATCAACAACAACAACAACACTTCATCACCGTGATTCTAATCATCAGTTCGAGGATTCCTTTCTTTAATTTTTCCAGATGGTTTACTTGTTGCAAGCTATAATTCTTAAAGAACAGATTATTTATCCTTAATTCAGCCTGCATCTATAAATTTGACTGCAGATCAGCTGTTATTCTCATTCCATTGCATATAAAGATTGATCAGTAGACACCCTCTTTTCTAGGAATACAAATATATGATATTTGTCCATACCATTTATATAACTGTAATCACTCAATTATGCGATGGTCACTCAATGAGTTCGTTGTTCTAAAGTCGGCAAAATTCGGATTCATCATACTTGGAATGTTTTTAATAATGGGCCTGCTCGATATGGTGCTGGTCTGCGTTTAAACTAACAAAATAATAACTGCGAATAAAAGTAATATTTTTAAATATTAATGAGGTATCGATCGTTGTAGGTGAAAAGACCAGTTCACATCGATTTCAGATAAGTGTATTATAAATCAGCTGATGGTAGACACACACACACACACACACACACACACACACACACATATATATATATATATGTGTGTGTGTGTATATATACACACACAGGCACATACATATACATGCATATATATACATACTTATAAGTATATAAATACACACAGACGCACGCGCACATACACACACACAACATATATATCTGAATAAATGCATACATGTATATTTCCATAGTCACATATGTCTTACGTGTGTGTGCGAGTTTGTGTGTGTATGAGTGTGTGTGTTTGTGTGTGTGTGTGTGTGTGTGTGTGTGTGTGTGTGTGTGTGTGTGTGTGTGCGAGTGTGTTTGTGTGCGTTTGTGAATGTATGTGCATGTGCATGTATATGTGTTTATATGAATGTGAATATAAATAACAATGGTGACTTGAAAATGTTTTGCAATAGGTCGGTCGCCAGCCAAAATAACCCGAATTTTTGCAAATTCTAATCGTGTTCCTGTAAATTGTCTGATTCAAACGGAAGATATTTAAAAGTATTCCTGTATCCATTTTCTAAAACATTACAAATATCTATCATTCTTGGTGGTTCTAATTGTCTTTATACATCCCGCGAAACCAGACTTGTTTGTGTGTATGCTAAGAATAATTACAAACTATTTTATATCATAATAAGCTGATGATTTCATTTTCTTGTACATCGCTTTATACTCTACAGCAAACTAAAGCAATCGAGTGATAAATTGAAGATTATACTGCTAAAAGTGCTTAAATCATATTGATTTTCGTAGGATTTGAGTACTTTTAGAAATAAGCCCCCCCCCATTGAAAAACGTGTATTAAATATGTTACGTAGTTGCATACTAATTTTCTGTAAATTGCATATGTTGAATAATGTCTAAATAATATAATTCTCAGATGTGAACATATAAATCTGTGAAGTGAAAATATAAATCACCGAATAATATGTAAATATATATCACTTTAGATTTGTTCCCACATATAGTTATCACACATTATCACGTATCACTCTCATAGATCATGTACAAATAAAACGAGTAAGTAGAATTCAGTGTTAAGTCTATGCATTTGAAGCGAGATTCAATATTTTATATTTTTATCCAATAATACATTAATGGTTGTTGATATAATTTTTCTTCAGTTACACGTGCCATGTGCTTTTATCTTTACCACTATTAGACAATGAGATTGGAGAAACATGCTAATTATCTCACCTAGCGATGTTATGCATTGTTGGAGCACATTCTAAAGACATGCGCGCTTGAAGGTATTGCCAAGTTACCATCTTATTTACCTATCCACTAAAAGAGGCAATGCAATAGATTCAGTGTGATTATAATGACATCCAAGATTGCCTCTGTTTTCCGCAAGAAGGTAGCAAAAGACAACACGGGAGCGTAAACAAAATAGAGCAGTAATCCAGATTTCTGAACAATTCTAGTAAGTTAAAGCTGCCGGGATATTTGAAGGAAGTATTCATATTCCCTAATTGTTACTCTAAAAAATCAACTCCCTGAAATTATGGTACCATCTGACTTACCAAAAATCCCTTCTGACAATAGAACAATGTCGCTGAAGAGCATTGCAGATCCAAATGCTTTAAGGATTTGTGTGAGGCATGTGGATGGCAGGATTATGAGTTTTCTGTAGAGGTGAGATATCGTGTATGTGTAATTAAAGCACTAATGATCTATCTGCTGAATATCTGAAGTCGTTCCAGCTGCTCCAACCTTGTGGTGGTTACAGTAAAAAATTGTGGTACAGTGTAACCTGGAAGTCAATGGCCAGCAGTACAAACGGACAGTAGTTCATGTGTGTGTGCGCGCTTATGAGTTTGTGAGTGTGTAAGCATGCATGTGTAGGAATCTACAAGAAAATTCAACATAAAATAATGCTTCATTTCCCCGTAGAGCTATCTAGATAACAAACAAGAAAAGAAACAACGGGAAAAGAACAATAGAAACACGCGAAACTAAACATTTAAGAGTATCGCGGCATTTTGAAATAAGTTGACAAGGGAGGTCGTTCACTTCGATGAAATTGATACTACGAACAGACTTGCCTAATTGTGGGATAACTATAAATACAAAATCCCTTCCTGATGTGCTGGGAGAGCACATTAAAAAAGCGATGACATTGTGATGCTTTACCTATCAGTAATAAGAATCAAATGACATGCATTTAGGAATGTCGAAATTATGGGCCATGTGCTAAAATTTAAAATCAATATTTAAGCATTGTAAGGCGGCGAGCTGACAGAATCGTTAGCAGCATATCGTTCATCTTTACGTTTAGAGTTCAAAAACTGCCGAGGTCGACTTTGCCTTTCATCCTTTCGAGATTGATTAAATAGCTACTAATTCAGCACTGTGATCGATGTAATCGACTTACCCCTTCCCCCGAAATTGCTGGCTTCGTACCGATATTTGAAATCAATATTTACACATTTATACTGATATCACTTTGCATTTAGTCTTCTATTTAACAGGTAGTTTCTGATAACACTTAGGAAAAATTTTAAGGTCTTAGTTACAAAATAAGGAACAGTGAATCTTGAAACAAATAAAGTTATAAATAATTTTTTTCTTTTATAGGCATAAGGCTTGAAATTGCGGATGAGGTGGTTTGCCGATTACACCCAACCCTGCTCTTGACAAGTAATTATATTATCGACACCACAAAGGTGAAATGAGAAGTCGAACTCGAACTCAGGATGCAAAGCCGGAAGAAACACCGCTAAATATTTTGTCGGATGTGCTAACGATTCTGCCAGCCCACCACCCTAAGGTTACACACAATCTTTTCTGTTATAGGCACAAGGTCTTAAATTGTTGGATAGCAGACTAGTCGAGTACATTGACTCCAGTGCTTAAGTGGTACTTATTTCATCGGCCCCGAAATGATGAAAGGTAAAGCTGACCTCGGCAGCATTTGAACTCAGATTGTAAAGACGGACGAACTGCTGCTGAGAATTTTGTCCCATGCGCTGTCGAAACAGCTAGTTCGTTGCCTTGTTAAAGTTATAAATAATAGCATAGAACATTGGGTTAAGATTTCTTTTATTCGCTTTGCGAGGGCTGATTTTCCCCCTTATGCAGTCTCTACTTAATAATATATGTAAAGATGGAATAATTAAGAAATAGACACAAGCCGCTATACGTATCTTAGTATAACAGAACTATGGAATCTTGACGTGGATATTCGAGTTGGTAAATTTAATAGCCAGTATATTTTTTTTAATCACATCTTAAGTCTGAAGAAAATATTGAACAACAAAAAGTATAAAGTATTCCGGTTTTAAAGATGTTATTCTTCCCTCGTTTGAAGTGACATTCTGATAAACTGAAATCGATCAGAACTTAACCTGAAGTTGGTTTACTACTACTACTACTACTACTACTACTACTACTACTACTACTTCTTGTTCTTCTTCTTCTTCTTCTACTACTACTACTACTACTACTTCTTCTACTACTACTACTACTACTACTACTACTATTACTACTATTTCTTCTTCTTCTTCTTCTTCTTTACTACTACTACTATTATTATTATTTTCACCAAAACATTCACCTCAATAACCGCTATTAATACTATCGTCACCACCGGTACCACTGGCATTGCTACTACTGCGATGACAGCAATTACTGCCACGAACACCACAGTTACTATTACTGCTACTGCAGGTGCTGCTGCTACTACCACTACTACTACTACTTCTATCATAAGGAAGACCTATAATGCTAATAATTAAAACGAGAGAAATTTCATAGAATTTATGAAAACTTTCTACTAATAATTCTATTTATATTAGCATTTTCATTTAATCATGTTCATTTTATATATTAATGAATAAAGGATCGGTTTTCCCTCTGTATATTTAATACAAAGATATATTTCAGGAAATTTCATTTATAAGCCAGTTATATGAAATGAGCTACAACCTTTTGTTCATTTATGCCTTTAATACCAAAGAGATATTTTTATTTATTTATTTATTTATTTTCTCTTTTGCAGCATTCACTTTTAATCTGAAAAATCTAAATCACTGATTTATATTCTTTATTAAAATATACGCAACACAAATAAATACTCACAGATATGTAATACAGTCTTTGCGAAATTAAATGTCTATGAATGCCATAAATAAAATAATAATGTAATGGTTGCTATTAGATTTTTGCTATAAAATCTAGTACAACAACTAATATTACTATTAATACAGTCATTGCTTTAATATTGTTTTCATTTAAGTATGATATTTATGATCTAATACGCATTAATGACTTCAAAAGAAATCATTAATGTGTATTAAATCTTAGATGCCATAGTAACAATTTTCTCAAGAAATACAGGATAACTGCTTGTTATTATTTATTAAATTCTGTTTAAATTCAAAGTAGACACCAATAACAATCGCACTAACAGCAATCCATTATTTGATCCTGTATTCTTGCAGTGTTAATTTCAACCCGTAACGGTATAACGACCACTGATCTTAAACGATACTAATAATTGTTTTCTTGTTAAATTCATATTTTGGGGAAATTAAACAATTATACTTATTGCTATTTAGTCGCCAAAATCATCGAACTAACAGGACCGTTAGCACGTCAAACAAAATGCGAATTGGCATTTCGTCTGGATTTATGTTTTGAGTTCAAAATCCACTGAGATCTGCTGTGGCTTTCAGTTTTTCAGGATCGATAAATTAAGTACCAGTCGCGTAGTAGTGTCGCTGAAATCGTCTAACCACATTCTGCAATTTTCCGTCTTTCAAAACTGCTGGCCGTATGTCTAAATTCCATAAAATCATGACTATTATTATCATTATTTTATTTCTCTCAAAACTGCGGACCTATCCTTAAATTAGAAATGATTGTTTAGCTCTCAAGTTTACACGGACATGTATTCAACAGTCTGATGCTTTTGGTCATACTGTCGAAGCTTTTATCTGTCCGGGAATACGCAGTTCGAAATAATTATCTAATAAATCTTATCGTTTAAGAGTCAATTGAGCATTGTTCCATGCGGAGTATCTGGCTTCTATTTCTATTAGGTTTAGTAACACGTAAACCGGTTCCTAAACAAGGTGAGCGAGTATTTGTTTCCTCAGCTTTTGATACTAAACTTGGATCCTTCCACTTACAAATCCGAGGTGGGGAAAATGTTTAGAGCCAGAGTCGAAATACAAATACATGAGAAACTGTGGGGCTGGAATTTTACAATTCGTGCTACGTAAATTAGATTAGTAGTTTAGTTTTAAGGTATATGTTATTACTTTTCTCTCATTTCCATGCAAGTCCTTTAAAGACGGTGAGAAGACATTTTCAAACATCGATATTGTTCCACGAGGAATCAGCAGCGACATATCCGACGGATGTTGGATACCGTCTGATGGCATCAGTTCCTCATGACCAAAGCTACTTTCACTGATGTGAATGGAAATATAGCATCTTCTTTTAGGTGTTATCAACAGCACACACACACACACACACACACACACACACACAAACGCACACACACATACACACACTTATACACACACATAGATTAGGTCATATTTTGTTAAGAACGTAGTAGAGTGCAGTATAAAGCTGGTCAACGTTCAGATTTCACCCGGTGCTATAACTACTACCAGATTTGCGTTGGGGTTTCTGCAGTGTGTGAATGAATAATTTAATAAATTGGAGTCAACAAGGAATACAGAGGAACGTTTATTTATAATCACTACACTTGTTTGGTTGCAACGTGGTTCTCCATGCTCGCAGGTATTTGGTTATGTAATCACTTCCCTGCATTATGAGATATTGTCTTTCATCAGGTGATATATATAAATATTGATTCTGTGTCCTGCAAACTAAAAGTCTCGACTTCGAGTGCATCCTTTCTGTGGTAGCTTGCGAGGTGGTTGTAACCACGCAAACCACGGCAGACAGAAAGGATGTGCTGAAAGCCGAGTATTTGAGTTCATGTAACACAGATAAAACATTTATATATCACCTGATGAAACACAAAACCTCATGATGCAGGAAAACGGGTATATAACTATATAAATGCGGACCTGGAAACGATTGTAGTGATTATAAATAAGCGTTCCTCTATATTCCTTCTTGTTGACTCCAATTATTCATATATTTATATATATATATATATATATATATATATATATATATATATCATTAATGATTTAATGATTATATCATATTGTATTTTTGGTGACCTAAGTTATTCCGGAGTCCATATCATTCATAGCCTACCCTCTGTGATGTCGAAACCTATTCAATAATGCATTATAGTGACCCTTAGCCCCGATTTACAATTACAATATGTATTTACCCCTTCCAGTAGTGAATGTCTTCTATCATGATTGAAATATATATATTTTTTTAGTGAATTCTTAAAATTCGCATCTCCCCTAAATTTAAAATATTCCCTCCAAGATCTGTTACTATTATACCTCGCTCATTTTTTTTTTATGTACAGGGTGAGAATTTCGCAAGAGCGATACCAGAATACCCAACAGTTGAAGGAGGCGATTTCAGCAGCATTTGCAACAATCACCAAAGCACAGCTTTATAAAATATCACGGGACATGGCGCCGCATCATTTTCTGCCACGAATATGATGGTGTTCATACAGACCTTCTCGATGTATGAAAATGTCAATGTCAATGAAAGAGAATATACTAAAACGAGTACATGTGTTTCATATTATAATAGTGATCCTCTGTTGTTCTTATTGCTTTTCGGTAGAGAGAGACAAAACTTTAGAATTACTCTGTACTTTAGATATATCTTGTAAAACCCATTCCCAAATGTAATTTTGCTTTTGTATTAAAATTTGATATATTTATAATTTATTTTATGTTGCATAAATAATAATATCGTGGCTATAACTTTTACTATATACCAGTACCATTATTAAAAAATCTTTTTATTTTATCTCAACTTATATCCTTCTTTATATGTTTTATACCATCATTTATACGTTTTTACTAAATAAATGTTTAACTTTTTCATATTTTATAATTTTTTTATGTGTTGTATTTTTATATTTTATGCCTTTATATACACTTTTATTTATTTTCATTGCTTTTATAGTTTCTGTTATTACATATTTATTAATTACACATTATATCTTTTGAATTCTTATATTTTATTTTTTGTAATGTTATGCCTTTATACATCCTTTTATATATTTCTATAGATTTTATAGCTTATAAATTTGTGAAAATTTATACTATTATATTTTTAATTATAAATGATATTTATTATGGAATCTTTGAGGTTTTCGTCATTGTTTACAATTTTGTTCCAATTGTTTTCAAATGTGATAAGTGGATTGCGTTTTGTGTACTAATTATCAAAATGAAATTCATTTTCCCTATAAATCCACAATTAAAATGTTATTAGCCTTTAAAATTTACAAAAATTTGAGTATTTTAGCCAATCAGAAGCGAGTATTTTACACTTGACTGTGGCGAAAAACTGTGTCTCCGTAGTACCCAAAGAGGCTGTGCATGCACACAAGGATGAGGAGATACGAGAAAGATAATCTTCTATTATAATAATACTTATGTGTTTTTCTCCGTCACAACATTCTAGTATTTTCGACACTACATAGACTCTTTTCTAATCTCATTCAGCCAAAGCTAGAGAAGGAGAATAAATGTAAATATTTAGGCTCCGTTGGTGATACGAATATTTAAAGCAGTTGATTTGTCCTTTGTGTCTGAGGTCTGTGTGTGTATATATATATATATATATATATATATATACATATAGGGAAATACAAGACCAAAATCCATGGCAAAAACGATAAAAGCCTATTCGACGCGAGAATAGAAGTAGAAATGAGCTTTCGAGTGTGTCTCTTTGTCGGATAAGAGAAAAAGTCCAGGGAAGAGGTGGAAAAGGAAGAAGCAAATAGACCGGAGAAAAATATTTGTGTTTTTACGTGGTCAAAATATAGAAACTGACTGGATGTTGAAGAGGGATATAGAATGGGGTTTTTGAAAGGAGGAGAGTGCAAAATAGCCATTGTGTGTATCTGTATGCAAAAGTGCGCGAGTGTGTTTGAGTGAGTAGAGTAAGTGTGTAGTACTCATGTATGTGGAGTGAATACGTGTGCATATGATATTGTTTTTGTATGTATGTTTATATATACACGAATGCATGTGCGGGTAGCAGTAGTGTGTTTGTATATTAGGGAGTGTTGCACTGGAAGGTAGTATATGCATGCGTATGTGCTTAGGTGTGTGTGCGTGTGAGGGTTGATCTAACAAGTTCGTAGCACTAGGGTCAAGAAGTCAGAGGATGGGAGGTCGTGAGGCTGGGTTATATGTGCGTGCAATTGCGTGTGTGCGTGTGTGTGTGTTTGTATGTACGTATGTGTTTTTTTCTGTGCACGTATGAGTGTGCGAGTAGACGTGTGAGTATATATGTAAGTATTTGCAGGCACGCATGTGTGTTTATGTGGCAGTAAATATTCATGTTGTGTTTGTGTAGGGGGTGTAAGTTATATATATAATATGTGGAAGCTTAAAGATGATAAGAGGAGAGACAAAAGGATGGGGAAAACAGAGGAAAGAAGATGAGAATGGTGAGAGATGGAACCTGGAAGGTGTTATAAGAAGGTTTGTGCGTTATGTCCAAGCGTCGTGCGTTAGTAATAAGAAGAACCGCTTTTGCCCTGAGAAGCCAAATATATACATAGATAGACAACTGGTGTTCATGTGTTTACACACTGGTGTACCCGTAACTTAATATAAGGCCTATAAACAATAAGTCCTTCGATCGATTTCGTCGACTAAAAGAGCCCTTCAAGCGGCTTTCCAGCATGGCTGCTGTCTATATATATATATATGAATAAGGATAAGATCGTTATTTAAAATATCGATCATATCAAGTGGCTAGCATGGGAATAAAAACCTCATAGGTAATAATTATTATTAAAATTATAATTAAGTGTTTCTAAAATATACCACCATGCTAGATATAGCAGCGAAAACTTGAGTGTAAAACCACGTTATATGTTCATACAACACTAGGAGAGAAGACAAAGAGACAAAAATGTACTAGTAAAAAAATTATTGGATAATTCCAGATCTCTGATTTCTGGCGTTGCATAAGAAATGCTTTGCCGCATCTTAGTTTTCTCTGTGGTGCTGTATGAACGTATAATGTGGTTTTAGAATCAAGTTTTGTCTGCTATAACTAGTATGGTGGTATCTTTTCTATATATATATATATATATATATATATATACATACATATATATATATATATATACGCACACACACACACACACATATATATATATATATATATATATATATATATATATATATGTATATATATATGTATGTATGTATGTATGTATGTGTGCATGTATGTACATATATGTATTTTAGTCATTACTTTGCGACCATGGGGAGGCACCGCCTTGAAGAATTTTAGTTTCTATGAATCTAAATAAGTACCTAATTTTGTTAACCTAGCCCACATTCTCTCGAAACTTTTGACGGACCACTAGATGAGAAGGGACATAAATTCGCTAACACCGCATGTAAAACGTTGGTGGCGTACAAACACAGTCACAACGATACACACACGCATATATATATATAGAGGTGTGTTTGTGTGTGTGCGTGTGTGTGCGCACGCGCGCTATCTTAATTCTCGGCCTGATGAATTACTGACGAGAGTATGCCTTCCATGCTTGTCTATGTGCATGGCTTTCTAAAACCTATTAGAATTGAAACACGTCATACGGAATCAATGATAATCAAAATTCCTAGTTTTCTATTTTAACAAATAATTACACACCAATAAACATTCTCCGATATTTAATAGTATCCTTTATTATTTTCAACTCTCATATAAATCATAACATCTACAAATATACTTTGGAGAACTGGAATATGCCGTTGTGCTTCATGAATACACAGCTTGGATTATAGCTCTATCTCCTTAGTAAGTGCGTGCGTGCGTGTGTGAGAGAGCGTGTGTGTATGTGTACGTGTGTGGGAATGTGAATGTATATATATATACATTTATATTCAATGTGATGCGTCTCTCTCTCTCTCTCTCTCTCTTTCTATATATATATATATATATATATATATATATAACTGATATATATATATATATAACTGATATCCCATTGTGGGTTACCCTCATAACCCCTATCTTACTTTGTATATATATATAAATATATATGTATATATATACACACACACACAGAGGGACAAAGAAAGAGAGAGGAAGGCATGTATATAAACATACAAGTATACACATACACACAAACAGAAAAATACTCACACACAAGCACACATGCATACACACGCGCCTATTCCTATATACCTCACGTGACTTAAACCACGCTGTTCAGTTATATATCAATATTTTCAAGTTTTATGTGTGTGGTGGTAGGGGGCATTCTATTTAATATACATGTGTTGCTTTTTATTTTTATTTTTGTTGTTTATTCATTTCTAATTTACATTGGTGTGAGTTCCATCGTGCACACACGCACTCTATGACTGTCTATTCCACTTATTGTATAGAATTTTAACAGTGACATTTTTAAACTTTACTACATTATACAGCAACTAAGAACGGCGGCTGATTTTATCATAACCTCGTTCATTATTGCTACGTCGTAACACTAGCATCAACGTTTATATTTTATCGTGTATATTATCATATTAGAGCTGCAGCCTTCAACTAATACCTACTTTTTAGTTATGCTCTTTTAATATTCCTCACTATAAATATACGTTAATATATTCTCCAATTGATACATATCTTTACTTTTTACAATATATTAATACGATTTGTTTCTCCGCCTGCTTTGATTATATTATCAACAATTGGGATTTCTTTTTCTTTCTTCTTTTCTTTTATTTTCTTTTCTCATTCTATTACAGAGAAAATAAAGGAAATAACCGTAATAAATTAATCGTTATTTCTAATAGTATATTCTTTTTTTCTTCCTTTTTTCATGCTGCTGATCTAAAACTCGGTCAAACACCAGCAATATTACAGTTGTGGCTGGTCATTTGTTGTTGCAACAAATCTTGTCTCCTCCTCCTGCTCCTGCTCCTGCTCCTCCTGCTCCCCCTCCTCCTCTTACTACTTATCCTCCTTCTCTTTCTGCGTTCTATCAATCCTTTCTTTACTTCACAGACAATAATATTTCCTGTCGTTACTTTCCCATCTGAGCTACACTAACATTAAAATAACATTCCACTCTTTGATACCAAGCCTGCTTTCCATTCCACGATATCAATCACCCATATTCTATTTTAGCAACAATCTTATATTAACTCACATTGTTCGAATATCAGCCCCATACTTTCCTACTTCAACTATTTCTTTATCACACTTCTTCTCTCACCCCTTCTACCTAACTCTCTTTCACTTTCGCTCTCTATCTCTCTCCCCATCTCTCTCCACTCTCTCTCTCTCTCTCTCTATCTCCTTGTTTATATACGTCTCTCTTGCTCTCACTAAAAATTGTTCCACTACATTTAATTGCCCTTCTATTTCCTCCATTCAGCGTTTTAGCCTTTTTTTTTTATTCTGTTTTCAATTTACTTTACTCCTTGTCTCCTCTATCCACTCTCTGTTTTGTTAACCAATCTTTTATTTTTTGTTTTCTTGTTAATCCATCTTTTCACTCTTTACTTCCTAATTCTCTCCCTTTTTTTCCCTACAATCCTGCTACAATTGCTCTTTTCCGATTGCTTGAACATAGATTTTCTCTTCTTTCATATATCTTTCCTTTCCCTCTATCGATGATCCATATAAGTACAGAGACAGTCTTTCCGCAAGCATTCCCTTCTGCTTTGTTTTATTTTATCAACCATATGAAATATAATAAAACAGAAATAGAAATCCTATTTATGCTTTCAATCTTACTTCTCTTAAAACCCACGCATTGAAACACGTACGAATTTATCTTACCCTGTATTTATTAATCCCTAATACACATATCTACATATCTGTAGCCTTATAGTTATACATACACTTATAGTTTCACTACTATACGAGGAGATGCTGAAAAATTTCTGGCTTTAGGGGTGTTGCGAAAGGCCAGGCTGGAGGTTCAAACTTCCAAGTTTTTTTACAGGGCTTAGAAAAACTGAAGGGCCTCTGCAATAAATGTGTGAATCGGAGAGGAAAATATGTTGCATAAAATCATAACGGTTCCCCTTGCATTTTCTTTCACCCAAAGCCAAGAACTCTTCATCCCCCACCTCGCATATTTTCGCTTTCCCAAATGTCCTTGCTTTTTTTACCCCACGAAACAAATTTCTAACTCTTCATCCATGTAATTTTCTTAATAGCATTTCTCTACAAGGGGTCCTCTCTAGAATACATTATACACCCTTGTATGAGGAACGAATTTTATTCTTTATATTTCTAAGCTCCTTCAAAACCCAGTTCCTTTTCTCATCCTTTACATACCATGCTACTCGAAACACAATTTAATTGTAACATGTTTCTAATATTTATACACCACCACATCCCTGTAACATCCTTGTATTCTTTGCTCAGTTCACATCACTACTTCAATATTTAGATGTAGAAAATCCTTTTGTTTTCAATCTAGCAATATTTCGCTCTACATATACTTACAGCGGAAAGATATTCGTATAAAAAATACATTTAATTTCCTAATACAAAAGAATGTTTTGAAGTATCATCTTGTCATCATAATCATCGATGTATTATTACAATTCCGTATTTCATGTTTACTTCCAGAGACGCCATTGCAAAAAACAGTTCGATCCGATTTGCTAAAAGACCTAATATTGAAATCAAGTCTATTCATAATAAAGAGCTACAGTGTATATAACAAACATGAGATCGTTATAAAGATACTTGTTGAAAACTAAAGTGAATTTGCTTTAATAATCTAACAGCAAAGAAGATAAAAATAATTTTCAAATAATATCAAGGAAGAGTTTAATATATTATCACCAGTTGTGCTCTATGAATCAATACCCGTGTGTGTGTGTGTGTGTGTATGTGTGTGTGTGTGCATGTGCGTGTGTGTGTTGTGTGAGTGTGTCTGCATGCACGTGTGTATATATGTTTATGTGTGTATGTTTGTGAGCCTGTGTATGAAAGACTGGCCGATATTTCAGTTAGTTGTATATTTCTCTTGATGCCTCTGTATATTGGTGATGAAACTGATAGGATGCGCAAATATTTTCAGTTTTTACTGAATACAGTGCATGTAGACAAGAATAAGCACACTCATATACACACACACAAAAGCATGCACGCACGCACATACACACATTATATATATATGAACATATACATACGTATATATAGAGAGAGATATGTATAATAGATGTATTACATGAATTATATACATATATGTGAAAAAATAAAAGTATTATATATAAACTTTTGTGTGAGTATACACACACACACAAATTCACATACACACACACATATATATATATATATATATATGTACACACACATGCACACATACACACACACGCGCGTGCGCGCACGCACACACACACACACACACACACACACACACATATATATATACATATATATTTACTCACACAAAGACGAAGTGAAAGAGAGTGAGAAAGAGAGAGAAACTGAGAGACAGACAGACAAAGGCAGGGGCTTATAAACGCACAAAGAAAGAGAAAGAATGCGGGAGATGGGAGTATGTAAGATGTGTACAAAGGCTGAATTGTTTAAAATATCGCTTCTTAACCATAAATTACTGATTTCGATTCAGCTGTGTATCTGTCCTTGGGAGCACCGTGGTACTTGATTGTTATTCCCTTCGGCCTCGTGTGACTCAAACTGGGTAGATAGAAACAGTATGGGACTCTGTCGAGATTAATTCTACACAAAATTCACACTTCTAGCATTAGCACGTGATGTCGCGATGATTTTTTCTGAGAATTATGTGTCTGTTGAATACTCGCCCACTTATAAACTAATTCCATTCACGTGGTAGTTTTCTGGTTCGGACAAATGACCCCTACAGCCGGTGATTCTAGCTACAATCGTTTATATATGCGTGCAGCGCGTAGGTCTCTGTGTGTTTGTGTGAACATGCATGTCAGTGTGTGTTTATGTGTTTACTTTACTTTGTGGTAAATGGCGTATGAGGAAGGGGCGGCCCGTGTGAAAGGAGTACACGTCGCCCTCTTCGGCTTTCACCTCTATCTGGCACTTTGACCTCTACCTGGTTATTTGCAATCAACAGTAACCCGCATCGAGGGATGGGCTAAAGCAGAGGAGGATAACCAATGGATAAGAATGTTATGGCTTACCTACATATGCCTATGAAAACTGGATCCGGCGGAGACCGCGGAGGAAACATTCATTGTTCAGTAGAGAGGGAAGTAGTAGGAGCAACGAATTGTGGAATATGGACAGGAAGATGAGGCAAGTAAGACTTCTTGGTCATCCATTAAATCAGTTTCCATCCCAAGTCGTTCTGACCTGCTCTTGCCACTGGACGTGAGAGTGAAGTTGACAATACACAACGAGCTGGCAGAATCGTAATCACGCCTGGCGAAATGCTTAGCGATATTTCGTCTGTCGTCATGTTCTGAGTTCAAATTCCGCCGAGATCTACTTTGCTTTTCATCTTTTCAGGGTCGATTAAATAAGTACAATTTACGCACTAGGGTCGATGTCATCAACTTAATTCCTTTGTCTATCCTTGTTTGTCCCCTCTATGTTTAGCCCATTGTGGGCATTATAGAAATAAATACACAACTCCTCTTCATCTTATGCAAAGTTCTAACCCAGTCACGGCTATTTGGTAACAAGCTTCTCAACCACATGGTCCTGGGTTCAGAACCTCTGTGTGACTCCTTGAGCAAGTGCTTTTTTCTATAGCCTCGAGTCGACCAAAGCATTGTGAGTGGATTTGGAAGACGGAAACTGGAGAAGCCCGTCGTATATATGTATATCTATATATAGTATTATTAATGATCAGGAGAACGGAGATCTACATAATTTTATTAAATAGTTGTTTACAGTTATTGCATCATTCATTCGTGGACTTACACGCGTTTCAACTGTATGAACTGCACTCTGTTAGGTGCACATTTTGGTGTTATTTTCGATGTAACATCTTCAGGATTCATTATTTACTGTCATTCAAAGTTAATCTGAAGAAATCAGGAAGCTAACTGAATAGAGTTTCTTTCAGGAAGTGTTGGTGTTAGTATATATATTTGTATCATTCTTGACCCAAGGTTTACCTCGGCTACTTTGGTATGTGAAGTTAAGTATAGTTTTCAAAATAATCAAGGTCAGGAGGATTGTGCAGGATTATTAGTATTAGTATTATCATAAAGCTTACCATCCAACACATTCTAGAAGGATTTTTCCATGTATTTAATTTTGGTTTATTATTTGTAATTGCTATTCTGTTAATTAATAATTTCCTTGCTCTTTTAAGTATAATGCTTTTATTTGAAACTGAATTTATTAAACGTAAGCTTACTATTCTACTCATGTGGAAGAGAATTTTTATTTTTAAGGTGTTGGTTTAATTTTGATTTATTATTTGTTTTTCTTTTATATTTTCACAATGCTTTTTCTAGTAAGTTATAATTTTCTTGTTTATTATATGTAATGCGTTTATTTTAATTTATTAAAAGTATATTTATTCATATGAATGCATTTTACCACGTTCATGTCTAGAGTTTATCAGATTCCCCTTTGAAGTGAAAATTTGGTATATTTCCGCAACACAGATATCACATCGTTTATTCCCTCTAGTATACAGTTTAGCACTACTAATTATATCTACCAACTGAGTATATTTTAATATCTTTAGCGACCAAACTAATTTACTCAAAGCCGCATTAAATGGACTAACACCTATATAGAAATATCCGGCGCCTTCTGATATGACTTTAGAACTTTAAACTACATTTTGAACTTTATATTATTGACAGTAACACCAAAATCTGCACCTAACTATGTGATGCAGTGGAAACGCGCGTAAGTCCACAAAAAATGCTCTAAATAACTGAAAATAACTGTTTTATAAACTGAAAATAACTGTTTTATAAAATTACCGATGTGGAAAACCTCGTTCTCCTGACCATTATTAATACTATTACTTACTCTTTGGAAACTATGCAGTCCCGATAAGGACATACGGATTTATCAAGCGTGAATAATTACCGGAGTCATGTTGGTGATACTCGAGAGTCACCAACATTCACTGTAACTAGCCGGTATTTAAAACCGATTTAAGAGGAAACTCGGTAACCATTTTTGGAAATATGTGTGTGTGTGTGTTATAGATGTGTGTGTGTGTATTATATAGACGTGTGTGTTTCCTACAACCGCTTGGCAACTGGTGCTAGTTTGTTTGCCTACCTCCAACTTAGTGTTTCGGCTAAAAAAACGATATAAGTATCAACCTTAAATATAATAATGGTTTCATTAATTAGGGTTATTTTATTCGGCTTCAATAAAATAATATGTCCTGAAGTCGATTCACTCGACTACAAAAATTCACCAAGGTGGTGTCCCAGCATGGCCGCATTATATTGACTTACGCAGGTAAGTTATATTTAAAAAAGATCATCTGTCATCCCCGCAGGCTGACTAGAAAGTTGACGTGCCTTCCACGTACGAACGTTATATTCGTTCCTAGGGAATGATTCATTTCCTCATTACTCTAGGTTTTGTCCTATGAGATCTGGTCAGGTAACACATAAATGTTTAGAACAGTCGTGGTTAGTTATATTTATGACCATTTCTAAAGCAATCATTCACACACTAACACATTTGGAGAAATAAGAATCACTTGTCTGCGTAAATTATCACCTATGCAAAACTAAGAGTTAGGAGTCTCTGCGGCAAGTTTCTTTGTTTTACTCCATTCCACATTGAGCGGATTGCCGCTTGATAGAATGCAGATAGTTAGTAGTTGAGAAAAGGGAATGACTGAACTATAATTTTTGAACGAAGTGTAAAACACATTCTTTGAAACACAAGTGCCAACCCCAGACTGGCAGAATCGTTAGCACGCCGGGCGAAATGCATAGCCGTATTTCGTCTGCCGTTACGTTCCGAGTTCAAATTCCGCCGAGGTCGACTTTGCCTTTCATCCTTTCGGGGTCGATTAAATAAGTACCAGTTACGCACTGGGGTCGATATAATCGACTTAATCCGTTTGTCTGTCCTTGTTTGTCCCCTCTGTGTTTAGCCCCTTGTGGGCAATAAAGAAACATATATATGTATGTGTGTGTGTGTGTGTGTGTGTGTGGTGTGTGTGTGTGCATGCGTGTGTGAATGTATATAAATATATATACATATATATAAGGCGGCAAGCTGACAGAAACGTTAGCACGCCGGGTGAAATGCGTAGCCGTATTTTGTCTGCCGTTACATTCTGAGTTTAATTTCCGCCGATGTCGACTTTGCCTTTCGTCCTTTCGAGGTCGATAAATTAAGTACCAGTTACACACTGGAGTCGATATAATCGACTTAATCCGTTTGTCTGTCCTTGTTTGTCTCCTCTGTGTTTAGCCCCTTGTCGGTAGTAAAGAAAAAAAATATATATACATGCATATGCATATATGTATGCCGATACATATATACACACGGGCGCGTACGCACATATATATATATGTAACAAATGAAAGACAGAAGATGGAATATACGAGAATTTTCTCTCTTTTTGTCATCTACAATATTATTTTTGATCTTCCTCCGTCTGGCTGTTTTTCTCGATAAAAAACGGAAAGTTACATTGTGGAACAGTCATTTTAACGAGTTGTATTAATTTATTCATCACCAGACCTGATACATCTGCACCACCGGATACTCCTGAAATAGTTGTTGAGTGTTCCACCTAGAGGAATCAACGCTAGATGTGCGAAACAATCATCGTGATTAATAATAAATCTTCGTATATTCCATCTTCTTTCCCAGTAAGCTACCATTCGGTTTATTATCCTATATACAATTAATATCACAGGGTAATCTGAAATATTAGAAATTTCCACTACCAGTGGCCTAGCGTGTAAAAATTTAGTCAATAGACTATATATTATTCATATAAATACAGTGTACATTTAAGCACATAAGAGGTATCCTGGACAAATAGTTACAGAATTTTTTGACCAATAAAATAAATTATTTTATTTACTAAAAAAGTCTGAAACCATTGGTCCAGGTGTTAGTTGGTAAATGTCTTTCTTTTTTAATTCCCTTCGAAAATTTACCCCTAATAGTGGTTTGGAACTTAATTGTCATCTGTAGCGTGCAGGTAGTCCTATGATGGATACCTGTTATGTGTTTAAATGTACACTGCATATATATATATATATTTATATATATATATATATTTATATATATATATATATTATATATATATATATATATATATATATATATATATATATATACACTATGGGCTTCTTTCAGTTTCCGTGTACCAAATCCACTCACAATGGACGCAGTTGGACTGCACCCTTATATATGTATGTATATGTATATATATGTATGTATATATATATATATATATATATATATATATTATATATATATATGTATATATATATATGTATACACACATACACATAACAGGCGGTTACCTGCCAGCGATATGAATACGAGTGCTTTTATATACCAGGAGTCCATATAAGAGAGGTCTTCTTAAGACAACGCAGTATTCTGCCTTCTAACATATCTTCCATGTTAATTTGCTGATAAAGTATGTCTTTTGGTTTTAATAACGTTTCTGTCGCTATTAATTAGTTTGTTAATGAGCTCCCTGTGTATTTGTGACATTAGTGTCTGAATTGACCCCGAACTTCAATATATCTCTGACGGCTACCACTGATGAGCTAAAAGTGTATTTAGTAGCTCTAGTCGCCGTAGCCTACTCCTCTCCTTTGTCATTTATATAAATGCGAGTGTTTTTATGCACCACATCAGTCAGAAATAAAGATTGCCTCATGTGTGCGTGCATATGTGCTTTTGTGTGTATGTGTGTGTGTGCGTGCGTGTGTGTGTGTGTTTTTGTGCGTGTTTTTCTTATGTTAAGATTAGGATATGTAGGACTTCAGGAAAATGGAAGTACGTTGTAAAGTGGAATGTCTAATTTTAACTGCACACGTTTAGATACCTATTTCTAATATCATGTTCTACGCATACATACACAAACACAAGCATACCTATTCAATAATAACCACGTGAACCTCTAGATCAAATATGTAACATTCCTGTATGGGTTTGCAATGCTTCGAGACCTTTTTCGAACACTTGCGCAGTGAGACTTCTTACAGAACCTAGAAATGTGTTATTCACTTCTTTGACTTTAGTGGAGTGATAAAGATTATGAGTGTGTACTGAATATATTCTATTTTTATATTTTATCTCCTTTAATAATGGCACACCATACTCCGCCAAAGCTGAGACAGTGTGACATACAAAATTTTTTTAGAAGAGTTGTTTGATTTTGGTGGCCTTAAACCTTAATTTAATCAACAGATGCTGACAATCCTGATGCATGCAAATGCATTTATTGCAGAATGCAA
Source organism: Octopus sinensis (assembly GCF_006345805.1). Lineage (NCBI taxonomy): Eukaryota > Metazoa > Mollusca > Cephalopoda > Octopoda > Octopodidae > Octopus > Octopus sinensis. Next base: position 80,438,122 of record NC_043003.1, on the reverse strand, counting down.
CTATAAAATTCAAACAAATCTATGCTTTTAGCTCATAAAGCATTGTGAATCATAAAACAGTTAAATCAGCTGCAAGTTCTAGTATTAAGCTAGATTCTTTTTAAAAAGAAATATCCTGTATAACGAACGAGTAATGAAAACTGAATTGCTAATTGACTGTTATTGTTTGTTTTTCTAAAGCATCACATGTCTTTCACACATATAGATCACCATGTCCATATCAGTAAATGAGTATTTCCTGATAATAAAATAGCAACAGATATAAATTTGAAAAGGACTAAATTACGTGTTATACAAGATGTAATTACGTACCACGAAAAAGTAGAAATATTAAATGGTTGCATATATATTAATAGATGAAAGTACAAATGCATTAGTGAAACAAATCTTAGCTTTGGTTGTGTGGCTTTTTTATATTTTAAAGTACAGACATACTTCTTCATCGTAGGGTCTTTTTGATTATTAAAAATCTGTGCTCAACGAAATAGAATTTTTGCATGAATAAAAGCATTGGATTTATTGTGATAACTGCTCAAAAATGATGACTAAACGAATAAATGTCTGAGGACATTGAAAGAGGCTGTGTTTACTATTCATTTTCACTTGGTTCAAGCCATGGAGTGAAAGTTTTGTCTTCCTATATCTACAGTTATTTATCAAGAAATCGTCATCTTACTTTCTTTGAAGTAGTAAATCCAAACGATGTCACAGAGAATCAAGCGTAGTTAACATGTACGAGAATTTCAGAGCTTGTTCACAGTCGGTGGGAATCGTGTGAAAATGTAATTTAAGTTATATTAGAACAATGAAACTCTCTGATATTTTACTTTCAAGCACTGTCAAAGCTAGTCTGGTGAAGCGAGAAAAATATACGAAACAATTATCAACAAAGGAACAAAACTCGTTACTTCTCCGGAGTATACATATTAAGGAAAGTAAATGCCAGGTATGTCAAACTTCAATGGAAAACTTTAGATTAAATGCATTACCAGCCAATGCTTTCATGCGAATATCACAGCGTTCTTGCTGGCTTTCTCAAAGAAGAAGAATTGATATTAAGCAAATTACAATCAACTCCAGCAAAGGAACAAATCCTGAAAATATGAACGAAATTTACCTGGGTGGATGGGCGATGAGCAATTAAGCACAAAATCTCATCGCTGGAGGCACTGATAGTTTTAAAACTGATTACTGGAATTTTATAATGAAACATCTCTAGCGAATAAGTACATGCATCCATCTCCTTGAAAATGGAGAATTGGCTAACTTGAAGATACTTGATCAAAACGGACAAAATGACACAATCCATTCTCTGCCATACTTTGTATAATTAGCAGTGAATTTTCTTCCCATAACATCACGAATCATGCTACACAAAAAGGATGATGAATGGAAACCTGCTTCTGATTGTACAATAGTATAGATTGGTTTGATCATTCGAGCTCAAGAAACCTGTCGGAATTAATCTAAAGTTAATAAGATTTACTATTTGACTGACCTTGTCTGGATGAGTGAAACAGGTATTTTTGTCAGTATATGGCATAAAAATGAAGCTCAACAATCAGTTACAAGCAACTATGCTATGTCACTGATTATTCGCTGCGTATGCAAATAAAGTAATGTTATAACATTTACTCCTTGGCACTGAAAGATTTAATCAAAGGTACATTGTATGGAATATCTTAACGAATATAAAAAATACATTAACTGGTACAAAACAACATGAAAGTAATAACTATGGAGTAAAACTTCAATTGAGATGATAATCATATTTACTTAATATATTAGAAACAGATATATATGGCTGCATAAGTATGAAATAATTTATTTTGTTTGTATCGCATTATTTACGTTTCGATTATTTATCAGTGAAATATCATGTTAGTCTCATAATGTTCACTTTTAAAATTTATGTTAAGAAATTGAGATTTGAAATTGAACAGAAAGAAAAAAATCACAGAAAATAATGTGCTTAATTATGATTATATTTGTTAAGAAAATTCAACTTAAAAGCATAATTATTTCATTTAATGCAATTCACCATAAAGCCCGCTATATAATATATGAAATACGTACGGCAAGACATTCTTTGACAAATACAGACGGTGGATCAGTAATCTATGTAAAACCGAAGTTAAATAATGGAAGCTTCATTTTTTCATTCCAATTGACCATTGTGAATATATATATACATACATACATACATACATACACACATATATATATAAACTAAAAACTATCTTCTCTATGATATTTCATAGGAAATACATACAAACGGAGAAAATACCCCCCACCCTTATTTGGTTCATGAAGACAACGACCATAATTGAGCATTTTCTGCATTTGAATTGAGACTAAATTGAAAGGATATTAAGAAATACACCCTATTCTTATTGACATTAGGGAAACTAAATTTTTAAAAAGAAATACAGTAGAGATCGTTTGGTAGATGGACAATAGATATTTGGGTGTATTGAGCAGAATATCCAAAACTGCATTCCTTTTCTTTTGGAACTTATAAATAAAGGGATCAAACCAGAGATCAATAGAAACTTCAGCCTTTTTAAATACGATGCGCATATGGATTCCGAACAAGTAAATAGCAGTTAACATTTTACCTCAGGATCCGAGCTTTCACATTTCGAATATTCACATTCTTTGGTATCATGCCAAAGCAAAACAATAAAGCAAATATTGTCGAATTCTCAATCTTTATGTGTGGAAGAAATCAAGTTTCTGATAAAAGTTTTATTTATAAGATATTTCTATCAATATAATTTTCTCACCATTTATTTACGTACATAAATTCTATACATGTATTTCAATTATAAAGTGACATTTCATTCATAACGAACTAATAGAATTTCCACCTATATGATACATTTTGTCACATAAAGTTTTCAGATCATCAGGCTATTTTTTAATGGAGAAATTGGATTTGTTATTATGAGATGAGTTTAAACCACTTTTGCTGCTAACAATGTATAAATATCAACTATTCCATTCCATTCTCAATGTAATCAGGACATTACTCACATATTTGTAAAAATCTCGTTAAAACTGATGAAGTTGGATAAGTTACGGAGAGAGACTTTTTGTCTGAAGTGTAAAATATATATATTTCATTACTGCCCACAAGGGGCTAAACATAGAGGGGACAAACAAGGAAAGACAATGGGATTAAGTCGATTACGTCGACCCCAGTGCGAAACTGGTACTTTATTTATCGACCCTGAAAGGATGAAAAGCAAAGTCGACCTCGGCGGAATTTGAACTCAGATCGTAACGACAGACGCAATACCGATAAGCATTTCGCCCAGCGTGCTAACGTTTCTGCCAGCCCGCCGCCTTCACTAGTGTGAAATATATATGTTTCTTTATTGCCCACAAGGGGCCAAACATAGAGGGGACAAACAAGGACATACAAACGGATTAAGTCGGTTATATCGGCCAGTGCGTAACTGTTACTTTATTTATCGACCCTGAACGGATGAAAGGCAAAGTCGACCTCAGCGGAATTTGAACTCAGATCGTAACGACAGACGAAATACCGATAAGCATTTCGCCCCAGCGCGCTAACATTTCTTCCAGCCCGCCGCCTTCACTAGCGTGAAATATATAGCCTGTGGGCTGGACGCGACTTATACCATCTTTACTTTTGAAATGTTTGGTAAAATACCTTCTTTACTTTCGAAATATTTGGTAAAATATGTATCACTAGTATGAGCTTCTTTTTAACACAGTTTCTGATTGGTTTAACTAGTGCGCTTCCTGGAAACTTTTCATTATTGCAACTAATGAAAAATGAGCATATACATGCATATACTAAATGATGTAATCAAATCTCAATTCGCATGCCGAGTGAGACAGGATTTATTTTTTCAAACCTCAGCAGCTATCCGTCCGAACAGCAATTGAGATGAAGGATACTAAAACGTTTGGCAACTGATCCAAAACTAACTTTCTGTAAATCATTAGTTTTCTCAAGAATCGTGAATATCGGTTTAAGCATTTTATGTCCGCATTCATGATTTAAGGATTGTTACGTAATAGGATTCTATATACCATGTGGAAAATCTTATCTTGCACATAGTTTTGCTAACACATCATAAAATCTCTCTTTTATTGTCAGTAAAGTTGATATAATTTTTGTGCTGACTACAAATGTATACATTCCTCCTAGCCCCTCTGTTTCCCCATTTGCAACTACTTCCCCGGTCTACATTCAGCGCACCTAATTAATATCTTTATAGCTCCACAGTACTAAACCACAATTTTCCAAGGAATATATTACAACCAAGGCAACCATAGTAAAGCACATCCTGATAAAGGCAAACGAGTAACTAAATATGTACACGACTAACGTATTTTGGTAATCAGTTTAGCATTAAATACTTTTATACATTACTTGACATAAAGTATGACATCTCTCTCTATATAAACGGCAGTTTGTCTGTGCGTGTTTCTGTGTGTCTGTTTGCTTGTACCCTCACCCTGACCACGGCTTTCAACCGATTCTGATGAAACTTGACACACACATAGCCCAATGTCATAATTCAAAACTAACGCACCGAAAATTTTGAAAAGTTCCCCCAGTTCTGAAAAAAATCGATAAATTCGACATGGGGTCGAGAATCAGAAACACAAACCGCAAACTGTCTAGGGGACGCAACTCCACCGTTTTTTACTCTCAAAAAAAATTTACCATCATTTTTTTCCATTTTTTTGCTATTTTTTGGCTATAACTCTCTAAAAATGCTTTATAGTTATTTTCCTTACAAACCTGTGCAACGCCGGGCGATACTGCTAGTTAATACATACGTGTGCTTGCGTGGATGTGAATGTATGTATATATGTGTGTATATATATATATATGTATATATATATATATGTATATATATATATATATATATATATATATATATATATATATATATATATATATATATATATATATATATATATATATATATATATATATATATATATAATATATATATATATATATATATATATATATATATGTATACATATATATATATATATGTTTATATGCATTTGTATATGTATATATGTATATGTATATACAGGATCTATTCAGTTTGAATCACAGATTTTTTCATTAATCTTTTTTAACTAAATACTTTGAGACTTCGAATGCTGTAGGATTTCTATCGTAGAACACGGTTTACTGTGAACGTTTTTGACAAACTTCCGTATTCCAGAAGTTATTTCGTGTTAGGATGTCGTATTTAGGTAATTTTAACCGATCAGTGACGTGTATTTAGCTAAAAAAGCAACAACTTTCGGGTCATCTCTACTAAATGCATTTGGATACTTTTTACTGCCTGTGGTTATTTTCACTACTCTGTTCTATTTTATTTTTGTTTACTTGCTTGTGTTAATTTCGTGATTTATTTTCACCAACTTTTGTTTACTTGCCTGCGTTACACTTGCCCTGTTAACTGTATGTTACACTTGCCCTGTTAACTTTTTATATGCACCTCTGCCGAAACTGTATATGTATTGCCGTGCATTTGAAAGTTTAATATTCTGCATAAACATTCATTTAATCTTTATCCGTTTATATTGTTTTCCTTTCCTTTACATCGTATACAAGCCTCGTTATTGGTTAGGTTAAGATTAGAGCTATAGTTTAGAATTAGGGTTAGATAGTATGCTAAAGTGCAAATGGCCATGTACACTGTATGCTAAATTGGCACTAAAGATTAATTGAAACAGATTACCTATCAGAAATTAAGTCATGAAAGGGTTAGCAGCATCAACATTACTTCACATTTCTGTTTCTGGGGGCAATAAAATAAAGTACTAGATAAGTACTGGGTCAATCTATTTGACTTATTGTGCGCTCCTATAAACTTTCTTGCGTTGTGCCTTTGTTAGAAATTCATATTAGTACAATTTTTTAGAGCGAGCAATAGAAAAAATGATGTTCAGAAAACATCTGCTGGCTTTCCCAAACTGTTAATGTGAATGTAGATGATATTGTTTTTCAGCTTCTCTAAATTAAAGTCTTAAGAGAAAGTGATTACTTGTAGAGGTTGCCATTTTAGAGAGAAATGATTCGATAAAATGTTTAGTAAAAATATATATATGACCTTTCCTTTTTCTATGTTTCTAACGAAGAGCTCCACTCGAAACGTTAAATCCTACTTCTTTCTTTCCTGAGCGTCCAATAACACTATACATATTCCACGTCCTCGCGTTGTTATGTTTTCTCTTTGTTCATGTTTGCATAACTATATATATAATTATATGGACCACCGGAGGCACCCTCTGTACCTCACATACAACCCTCATACGGTGATTATATAACCCCTAGTTATACAATCCAAGACTTGAAGGTAAATAGAAATATATATAATAATATTAATAACACCGACAGTATCATTGTAACCCATCGTAAAGGTTCTTTTCGTTTTGAACGGCAGTTTTTTCTAACGGTATCATATGAAATTGTCACCCATAATTATGACCCTAGAATCAATCTTCAATCTCTTTTAGGGTTAGGGTTAGGGTTATGGGTGTGGGAAGAGTATCTTTTTTTCTTAACAAATGTAAATAAACCCAATCTGTTTCTTAAACGAGGGACATATTCAAATGGCACAGAATGCTTTTTAACTCAATAGACGTCACTGATTGGTTGAAATTTCAGAAAATGAAGAAAAAACAACAACAAATATCTTACAAACTATAGAATTTTCTCGATAACGCCAAGAGAAAAATATGTTTTAGAAACACATTCGACCAGTATACGAAGTTTAATTTTTTTTAGTTACCTAGAAATTATGTTAAAAACTGCCATTCAAACAGAAAAAGATCCATTGTAAATTTTGACAATGTTTTTATACTCTTTAAATACTAGATGTTTAAATATTATTTTTAGCATATCGGCATTCACATTGATGGTTACCTTTAATAATACTTATATGATCAACTAGATCTAGTATTCCTTTAGCAAATCATACTTATGACACTCTCTCGTGACCTAATATAAACTTTGAGTTTAAAATGATTATTCTATGACGTAAACTAGGAAATATTTATTTGTAATATATTTGTTATAACCCAGAAATTTTACATCCTATTAGTTATTACAATATGTGTCAACACATTTCCTAAATCATTGCCTTTCATGTATGGTGATAAAACATATGTTTTTACCTTTATTACTAGCGCTCTTTTTTATTTCGCACCTTTCCTAAGTACAATATATACCCATTTAAGGTCTATTATTCTTTCTTTATCTTTGGGTATTTTATGGTGTACCTTACAACTGTAAAACATTTCCATACTGTTAGCTTTATTTATATTACATTCTCATATATATATTTCTATCTCTCTTTATTTCTAATAAAGATCTTTTTATGATTTTTTTATACATATATACCTTTTTAATTTTTTATATATTTTTATATTAATTTTGTTTCTTAAAATCTTTCTATATTTTTCCTATAATTTTATATTCTTTAATTTTTATTTTTAAACTTCAATACTTTTCTATATTGTATATTCTTTACTATTTTTTAATATATTCTTTTAGATACTTATATATATACTTTATATATTTCTTCAAAGATTATTTATATTTGCAGTTTATATTTTATATACCTTGTCGTATATTTTATGCTTATATCCTTATATTTTAAATACATTATATTCCTTATTAGCTTATGAGCTTAAATTCCAAATTTTTTAATCTAATACACTCCTTTATATACTTTTTGAATACTATTTTTCTTCACTTCCTTCTAATAATTCTAAGTATAATTTATTCGTCACCTATATATCTAATTTCTAAACTTATTTTAATGCTATAATATTTTAAATACGCTAAATTGTAATAGACCCACTTGTTTTCTATTGTGATTTAATTACCACCTCATTTTATTTTAGAATTATTATTCCATTATTTCTCAAGGTCATTAATACGCTTATGAATCTAAGTAAATTCAGCTTTCTCTATCTTATCCTTCCCACTGTCATCCCCTCACCATCTCTCACTCCATTATTCCACGTTGCGAATATTAAGCCGACATAGAGCTCATCACTTCTGATAATTTAGTAAGTTGACCTGTTATTTGCTTCTCCCACCACTGACCAGTACACATAAACACATTACTAGGGATAAAAAGACATTCCCTCTGCTATTGTTATAAGATAACTGGGTCACTTGATCAATTATTTTCTCCCCTTAATATAAACTCTAATAATCCCTAATTTTTTCTTTGATCTGACCTAATATACCCTATTCTGCCAACTGAATTGTAGTAGGATCAATGTAAATATTTTTTATTCAGTAAATTTGTTAACTATGTTGAATAAGTTGAGCTTTCCTGTATATTTAAAAATCATGAATTTATCTGACGAAAACGGTTTCTTTGCAATGATGTAACATTCTCATTAGTCGATGAAAGGAGTCGTTTGAAACGACCGTAATGAATTGAAACCAGTACCCCTTTGTTATACACTTATATTTTATTCATCTATCCTGGAATCTACGCTTCGTAAATATTATAGACAGTATTTTAAATATAAAGTACATGCCTGACTAGTTAAGAGCGGATTTCTTCACTCAGCTGAGACTTATTGTCTTCATACACTGCAAGAATATCATGTGGCTGGCACTTATGCACCAACTGCTATATTCAATTAACATTGTTGAGTATGCATGTTACTCAGACCTAACAAGATGCCTCAATTTAAGTACCGAGTTCAACTGAATCTTAATTGAATTGTCAATACTATTACTTGGTATTTCAATATTTCCGGCTTAGTACATCTTCTCCAGAATATTTACGGGGAAAAGTTGTTCATAGCTGATTCCACTGCACTGTACTGCTTTCGAAGGAAGAGTTTATACGTACATGTGTGTTTGGTATGTGTGTGATTGTGTCTATATTTGTGCATAAGTGTGCAGCGTGTATGAATCTAGTGATATTTTATCTCATGCTGTATATAATATCAATTCGTCATTGAACTTAAAGTTTCCGTGAAATATGTATCTATTTATTAGATTTTACAAGAAAAATGTTGACAGTAAATATAAACATACGCCCACATACACACGTATATGTAGGCATATATTCAATCAGACACATAGACAGACTAATAGCTACCTAGCTAGATAGATAGACAGACAGATAGATTGATAGATGGATATGTTTCGTTATTACTCACACAGGGTTGAACACAGAGAAAACAAATTACAAAGTAGATAGATAGATAGATAGACATACATAAATACACACAGGCAGGCAGACATACATACAGACAGATAGACAGACAGATAGATAGATAGATGGATAGATAGATAGATAGATAGATAGATAGATAGATAGATAGATAGATAGATAGATAGATAGATAGATAGATAGAGATAGATAGGTGCAAGTTTGGCCGATTTACGAATTTGCTTCGCAATAATGCTGTTCCGAGTAGTATGCCACACAATGGCATCTTATTCATATTTACTCTAACTCCGGGTCAGCCTGAGCTTCTATGCTTAAATTGGCAACGCTAACTATATCAAATTTTACATTAACGATACACGTATTGTGGAATGTTGAGCCGCTTCACATATGCATTCAACAAGTAAATTCTCTACTTGATCAAACAACCGGACACCTCTACAGAAAATTCATTAATTCATTACATATATATATATATATATATTATATATATATATATATATATATATATTATATATATATACATATATATATATACACACATATTATATATATGTGTTGTGTATATGTATATATGTATGTATGTATATATACATGCGTATATATATATATAGACATGAACGTACTTTGTATGCTAATGTGTGTGTTTGTGTGTTTTGTGTTATATACCTAATATATTTCTATGATTGTGATGCGTATAAAGCTTCTCTCTTGAAACTAGGGGACAACGCTGTACTGCACATTCTATTATGTTAATCGTTAATACTGCACATTGATATATCAATATCGCGTAAATGGCTCTTGTTACATTGCATTACTAATATAATCAGTACAGCCTCTTAAGGCTATTGAATTGCCAGATTAAAACACTTAGGTCAATTACTATTTACATTGCTCTAATAGAAAGTGTCATTGTATGGAACTTTGAAAAAGAAATGAATAAAAATCAGTAAATGCCACTTCAAATGATGAATGACCCCTAAAACGGTTGATTTGGTGTTTAGCTTTTTATGGCGTTATTACGTATTGACTTATCTTTGGAACATATTCCCATATGCTAAAGTGAAAATGGGAATCTGAGCCAACGATAAAGCCAATGTAAGTATTCATTCAATATCAGAGTTCGGTTTCCACGTCGAAAAGCGAACGTAAAGTTTTTGGAATATTGCTCCGTTACATGAAATGGCAAATGGCCCCTTTAGTCTCTTATCTCTGTGCAGAATCCACGGACATTAGACTTTGAGATATTCATAGTAATTTAACACAAGGATTGTCCTTCGAAAAAACAGAGTAAAAGAATATGGTATATATTGGATTTAATCCAGATTATAACTCGTACTACTTTTATGACTCTAAGTGCAATGTGCATGGCTTGTACCTACACAATCTAACATGAAACCTTCCATATGAGTGCTCATTCCTCTAAATTTTCTTTCAGATCGTGCTTTACTGTCTTAAGAGGAGAATGTAAGGTTTAGGTAATATAGATATAAACTACATATATACATACACACACACACACACATATATATATTATATATATATATATATACAGAGAGAGACACAGAGAGAGATTACAGTTTTGTTGGGGTAAGATCGACAATCACGTACTCTATCCAGTGAGATAAATATTATTTAATGTACACTGTATAATGGTACAAGCTCCTAGCAATTTCTTGCTTTGGTAAAGCAGGACTAAGCAGGTTTTTATAACACGCGTGTTATAAAAAAAAAACCTGCCTTGACATGCGTCATCAAAGCAAAAATCTATTAGTTATTCTTATCTTTATATCGTGCACATTAAATGATATGTAAATGAATAGGTATATATACATATATATATGATGCAGACAAATAGACAGACGGGCAGATAGATAGACAGATAGATAGATAGATAGATATGTAGATACATACATACATACATACATACATACATACATACATAGAAACACACACACACACACACATAGACAGAGACATATCTTCTGTTCTGTTAATATGTAGTAACAGAAGAAATAAGATAGCTGAATGAATGTCTTATATGGATTATCTTATAAAAGGAATATGCTGCTGCTAAGAACAAACTAAATCTGGAGGAGCCGATTAGAGTGATTTTATAAGCTCACTCAACATGCTAAAATTAGACGCCAAATCATCCAACCTGAAATGGAAAAAGTTTAAGAAAAATTAAGGATGAGATGGTCAGCAGACAGAATTCTTTGCCCGGCATTTACCTCGGGCTGCAAAAGCCAAAAAGAAAAGAAAACATGCGAACAACGACTAAATCTTGCACAATATATTTAGCATGTTGGGAAATTGCTATGATAGTTTTGAATATAAAAAGCATGAACAGACAGGCACTTACACAGGGAAACATTTATGGTTGATGGGTAGTGCATGTGTGCATGACTGTTATTGTAAATGTACATATGTATACATAGGTAGATGTGAAGAAAGAAGCATGAAAAAGAAGCACTCCGTCGGTTACGATGATGAGGGTTCCGGTTGATCCGATCAACGGAACAGCCTGCTCGTGAAATTAACGTGTAAGTGGCTGAGCACTCCACAGACACGTGTACCCTTAACGTAGTTCTCGGGGATATTCAGCGTGACACAGAGAGTGACAAGGCCGGCCCTTTGAAATACAGGTACAACAGAAACAGGAAGTAAGAGTGAGAGAAGGTTGTGTTGAAAGAGTACAGCAGGGATCACCACCATCCCTGCCGGAGCCTCGTGGAGCTTTAGGTGTTTTCGCTCAATAAACACTCGCAACGCCCGGTCTGGGAATCTAAACCGCGATCCTACGACTGCGAGTCCGCTGCCCTAACCACTGGGCCATTGCGCCTCCACATAGGTAGATGTATATTTATATTATATAGATTTATGCGCTAATGATCAATACTCAGACCGGTGATACTCTGCGTTCGTAGGAAGACTTCATTTCCCGTTGCTTCAGTCCAGTCTACTATAAATGAGTAATCCTGCAACGGAGTAATTCTGCATATTAGGAGAAGGC